>NC_042998.1:21476540-21499040 GCF_006345805.1 Octopus sinensis
ACAGAAAATGTGAAAAGTTTAAACGAGACGAGTTAATGCAGAAAAAGATGCAGAAGTAAAAACAAGAATTCTTGCTATGCTGGAACAAAACCAAGCTGTAACCTTTAAAAAAGTGTCAGAAATGTGTGAAAGAATAGTAGATCTGAGATACAACACAGAAAATTTAATATAAAGATTGCTCCCAAGTGAAGCAAGTGCGAAACAGGCAGAATAGAAATCAAGTGTGTACTAAAATACAGTAAAAACAGGACAAAAATCAGGAAATAAATCCATGTTTTGCATGTGGAGTTCTGCACCTGACAAAAAATTGCCCATTTAAGAAAGTGGAATGTTTCCGTTGTGGAAAAATAAGACACGTAAAGGCGTACTGTAAAACCAAGATAACAAAATTTTGGAAGGGCGAAAAAAAGAGTAAATGTCTAAAGAAAATGGTAATGTGACAAACAGGAAATTCGTAAGTGTGAAAATTGAAAATATAAGGGTAAAAATACAGTGAAGTGATATTACCGTTGTGAATGAAGAAATTTAGAAGTATAAGCGAAAGTTAAAGTAAATTTAGATGTATAGTTAAAGTAAATTTAGAAGTATAAGCGAAAGTTAAAGTAAATCTACAAAAGTAGCACACGATGTTAGGAGTAGTGGATTTTATTTTGTAGGTGAATTTGTGTGTAATGTGACATTTTGTGACCAAATGAAAACGGCAAAATATACGTGTTAAAAAATTTAATAAATTTGTTCGGCACAGGGTGGATGAAATTGTTCAAATTGTGGAATACGCTTATAAGTGTTTTGTGTGGGAATATAATCAGTTTTGTCGAAGGTTCGAATGCGGCTGAGGGATTGAAACGAAAAATAAAACATTTATTCCCAGTGGGCTGCTGCACGTAAACAAAGGAAGAAAGATTGTAGTAAAACAAACTGCAATACCTGTATTTAAGCTAAAAACGTAGTGTGCCGTTTGTGGCACTAGAAAAGGTAAATAAAGAACTTGAAACACTTGAAAACCTAGGAATAATCGAGAAGACGGACCACTCAGATTAGACAGCACTTACGGTTTACGTAAAACAGGAAAATAGTAAGTTACGAGTTTGTGCTAATTTTTCAACGGGTTTCAACGATTGCTTAAGCTCGCATAACTATCCTTTGCCGAGTCCTGAGGAAGTGATCGCAAAGTAGAATGGAGGGAAATTCTTCTCAAAATTAGACCTCTCAGAGGCGTGCTTACAAATCCAAATAGAAGAATGCTCACACTTAATAGCCATGAATACACACAGTGACTTATTTAAATATAAGCACCTTCTCTTCGATGTAAAAGTGGTTACTTCCATGATTTAACAAGTAATGGATACAATACTGTTATTTTGCTATCGTCTATTTAGATGATATCCTAATGAAAAGCGAACCACATGGACATGTAGAATACGTAAAGAGGGTATTCGAAAAGAATACGGCTTTAAGCTAGGTGAAGAAAAATGCGAGCTCTTTCTGAAAAAAAAAATACTAGATAAAAACGGACGGAAACTAGATCTTCCAAAGCAACTGCGATAAAAAAAAAATATGCCCACACCGAATAATGTGACTATGCTAGAAGCATTTTGGGGACTGGTAAATTACTACCAAATTTATACTCTCAACATACACAAGATCCCCAGCTAAATAATTTGTTAAGGAAAAATGCAAAAATGGCGCTAGACTGATAAGTGCCAGAAGCCATTTGACGAATTAAAAAACATTTTAACATCGAACTTATCGTTTATGCATTTTGATCCGTAGTTGAATATTATATTGGCTACAGGTGTTAGTGATTACAGAGTAGGAACAGTGCTTCTGCACAAATATGGCGATGGAAGTAAAAAGGCTATCCCATGCGTTATTACCAGCAGAAGGAAAATACAGCCAAATAGAAAAATAAGTGTTACAAATCATATTCGATGTAAAAAAATCCATAGATTTATTCATGGAAGAAGTTTCTGTCTACAAACGGATCATCACCCACTACTGTCAATATACGGTTCTAAAACAGGAATACCAACACACACAGCTAATAGACTACAGCGATGGGACACTACATTATTGAATTATGATTACAAAATGATATATTCACCCTTCAAAGAAACTAGGGCATGCGGATGGTTTGTCCAGACGGATACCGAAACACTGCGAGCCATTCGAAGATACGGTAATCGCAGCATTATGATCAGAAGGAGAGATAATAAAAAATGTAATGTGGAATGTGGTACCCGAATTACTGTTGAGCCTAGAAGACATAAAACGAAATGCGAAAAAGGACAACTTCATAACAGAAATGAAAAGAAAACTGAGGAGATGGAAAAGTAAATAGGAACAGGATTGGCACGAAACGAAATCAAGTCGTAAACCTATACTCAATTTGTGATAGTTTACTGATGTATTCAAAGTGAGTAGTAATACCTGAGACACCCCAAAAGAATATGTTAAGGGAATTTTATATTGGAGGTCCTGATATTTCGAGGATGAAAGCTTTAATGCGTAGCTACGTGTACTGGCAAAAAATGGATAGAGAAATTGAATATTTAATGAACGTCTGCAGAGCATTGCTCTAGTAGCAAAATTAGCAACGATAAAATGTGAACCTTGGCCAAAAGAAGACGTTCCGTGGTCGAGACTACAAATCGATTTCGCTGGTTCCTTAAATGTTTCATACTACTTAGTGGTAGAAGATAGTTTCCCTAAATGGTCAAAAATTTGTAAGTGTAAAAAGCCAACCTCCTTAAATACAACAAATTTTCTACATGAGCTGTTTGCGAGATTTGGTTCCCCAGACACTATAACGTCTGATAATGAAACATAATTTGTGTCTTTTTCCTTCTTGGGGGAATTTTGCTATACTCCAAAATTCGTCTCTGAATTTGGCTAGTTTCTGATTAGGTGGTGGAAAAGCGTAAGATTTAAATAAATGTAGTATGTCATTGTTTGTGGTGTTTCTTCTCTTTTACCCGGTCAAAATGGTATGCGCACCACTTCATACAGCGGATAAAGGAATTGGTTTTCTTAATGAGATCTTTTAATATTCTTAATATTTGTTTTGGGTGGCAACGGGATATCCTTCAGGGATGTATTGACGGTAAGTTTTTCCATATTATGGTAGACCGCTTGAGTAGCTCGTTGTAGGGTGAGCATTATTACGATAAGTGCATAGGGATAAATTAACCAGGTGGGTAACCTAAGAGCTCTCAGGTTGCCGCCCTGGATCTTTAAGTGCCTGTGGTGGTTTAAAGTGCTGGTTTACATTTCTTTATCTTCACGTTTGATGTAACCAGGTCAACTGACTTACAGCCTCCTATATCATACCCCAAAAGACCGTTGTTCAGCTGCCTCTGTCTCTGTTGTGTCTACAGGTTTTTTTTTACTGTGGAGCAGTGCGAGCAAAGATCGAATATTTCCAAAGTGGAGACAGTATGTGTTGTGACCTGGTCTTGTGCCCTTGATAATCCTGATGGAAGTGTTTGTCCCCTCAGAAGAATTAGGTAATGGCAAACAGCCAAGTCCTGCTATTATTATAAGACATACACATGGTGCATCAACACATTTTAGCAATAAAATGTAGGTATTTCTGAGTTAAGCTCAGCATCAGTTCATATCCACAAGAACTGATTTATGACGCTCCAGTCATTTTGTCAGGCTCTATAAGGATTACAATATCATTCTTTAAAGAGAAAATTTCTGATTTGAAGAATTTGGCTGCTGTTGTTATCAGGATTAGTTGAGTTGTCTCCTAGTGGTTGTGTCATAGACTGATTGTGGCTCCGTCATGGAATTGAAAAGCATTTAATCGATGAAGATCGTAGAGGAGAAGCAAAACAAAAGGCCTAAACAAGATCATCTATTTATCTTGGTCGTCCCTTATGAAGGCCCTAAGGGTTTCGGTTGCGCATACTATAAGAGTGACAGGGCGTTGCTCCATATGGTTCCACAGTCTCCATTTACCTAAGAATATTAGGGTCTCATCCATTGTCTTGTATTCAAGATCCTCTGCATGACATCCTGTTAGTTCAAAGCCATCAATCTGATCTGTTAGGTCCTGCAGATAACTAGATACTGTCTGGCCTGGTAAAACCTGCCTAAATATTTCTCTCCCTCCAGCATGGCTCTCCGGGTCAATGGAGCACACAAGTACTTCATCGAGACAAGGTACCTGTTGAATTGGCCGTTGACTACTCTGTATTTCTTCTGCCAAGATCAAACGAACTGCACGATTGTAATAATTGTGATAATGGTCCTTATATAAAGGGTCACCTGTAATGCTTGTTTGTTCAATTATGTCTAACAATAACCGTTTCCAGTATTTCAACCACAACAGTCTTTTTCTACTCATCTCTTATATCTTTGCCAACTTACCATGTCATTATAAATAAGGTTTCTATTCATCCAGTGTAAATATAATAGCTCGAACACGAAAGCAGCAACGGGTTTTGGTAAAATATCTACTTTTATAAGCGCAATGGTTATGAAAGTGATAAATAACATCAGTTCACCACCACCACGTCAACTCACACTTCAAAAGTATTAGTATTATTAGTAGTCACGCCAGCATCACACCATCCACCCTTTGATTAAGAACAAACTATATTTATTTCTTTATTACCCACAGGGGGCTAAACATAGAAGGGACAAACAAGGACAGACGAACGGATTAAGTCGATTACATCGACCCCAGTGCGTAACTGGTACTTAATTTATCGACCCCGAAAGGATGAAAGGAAAAGTCGACCTCGGCGGAATTTGAACTCAGAACGTAACGGCAGACGAAATACGGCTACGCACTTCGCCCGGCGTGCTAACGTTTCTACCAGCTCACCGCCTTTATAAAGAACAAACTATATTGTTAATCCATATAATTCGATATATTTGTTGTTGTTAAGTCTTGAGCTGGCAGAATCGATAGAACTCCAAGCAAAATGCTTAGCGGTAATTCGTCTGCCGCTACGTTCTGAGTTCAAATTCCGCCGAGGTCGACTTTGCTTTTCATCCTTTCGGGGTCGATTAAATAAGTACCAGTTACACACTGGGGTCGATATAATCGACTTAATCCGTTTGTCTGTCCTTGTTTGTCCTCTCCGTGTTTAGCCCCTTGTGAGTAGTAAAGAAATAGGTATTTCGTTGGTCCTTACGTTATAAGTTCAAAATCGGCCGAGGTCAAATCTACCCTTCATCTTTTTGGGGTCGATAAGTACTAGTTGTTGGTTTTGTGCTAACATTTGAAACCAATGTATTTGTTGTTGAGTTCTATTAACATATTTTAAATTTTAAAAAAATATTTCATTTTATTTTCTAGGCACAAGACATGGCCCGAGCTGGTTCTTTAGTATGCGCGCAGCAAGCACACGTTACTTCAGTAAAATTATCCAAAGCATCACTGTTTATAGGTATTCTCTGTCATACTGCATTCTTAATACAACATATTTACTGTACCTCTACAGAATGTTAAATTTTATATTAATCGAACGGGTTTTCTTTTTAATTATTCATGTTTACTTCAAATCATATAAAATTCTCTTAGCAAGTTTATGTTGAGAACTCGAACCATCTTTTACTCTTTTTACCTGTTTCAGTCATTTTACTGTGGCCATGCTGGAGCACCACCTTTTAGTCGAGCAAATCGACCCCAGGACTCATTTTTTGTAATCCTAGTACTTATTCTATCGGTCTCTTTCGCCGAAATGCTAAGTTAAGGGGGCGTAAACACACCAGCATCGGTTGTCAAGCGATGATGGGGGACAAACACAGACACACAAACACATACATACATATATATATATATATATATATATATATATACATATATACGACGGGCTTCTTTCAGTTTCCGTCTACCAAATCCACACTCAAGGTTTTGGTCGGCCCGAGGCTATAGTAGAAGACACTTGCCCGAGGTGCCACGCAGTGGGACTGAACCCGGAACCATGTAGTTGGTAAGCAAGCTATTTACCACACAGCCACTCCTACGTCTATATGTTCCATGATAAATTATATAATTTCAACCATTAAAAATTGATACAATCTGATCGATGAACTTTACAGCTCCAAGGTAATAGCAAGAACCAATAAAGGAGTAAAACTACGAAAGTATAAAGATATTCCTGAACAATTTGGCACAGGAGTGGCTGTGTGGTAAGTAGCTTGTTTACTAACCACATAGTTCCGGGTTCAGTCCCACTGCGTGGCACCTTGGGCAAGTGTCTTCTACTATAGCCTCGGGCCGACCAAAGACTTGTGAGTGGATTTGGTAGACGGAAAATGAAAGAAGCCCGTCGTATATATGTATATATATATATATATATATATATATATATATATATATATATATATATGCGTGTGTGTGTCTGTGTGTCTGTGTTTGTCCCCCTAGCATTGCTTGACAACCGATGCTGGTGTGTTTATGTCCCCGTTACTTAGCGGTTCGCCAAAAGAGACCGATAAAATAAGTACTGGGCTTACAAAAGAATAAGTCTCGGGGTCGAGTTGCTCGATTAAAGGCGGTGCTCCAGCATGACCGCAGTCAAATGACTGAAACAAGTAAAAGAGTAAAAAAGAGAGTATTCCTTCCGTTCCATTTAAGCATTAGGGAATGTTGTCGCCTTTCTTCTTAATTTAATACTCTTTATCATTATCTCAAGAAGTATCAAAGTTTATAATCATTTTACAAAAATAAATGTTAAACAAAAATATTTGTTTGAACAAAATTTTAAAACTCTTTCCTAGTTTTTCAAACTGTTGCCTTCAAGTAAGTCATGTTTGAGCGTTAAATATTCAGCTGAGTCAGTTTATCATAAATTAGACACTAGATGCACACAAATAGACTGTTACACATTGACAGATGTTGGATAAGTGTCAACAAAGCGTTTTAGATAACTTTTTTTTTAGCAACACAGGGCCGAACACTGAGGGGAAAAAAACACAATGTAGAGCTTTTCTTTTCGAAAGATAAAAAAGAAAATAGAAAAAAAAGGAGGTAAAAATTCCGATCAAAAAGGATCGTGTAAAAAAAAAGAGAAGAAAACCATCAAAAGGGATCTTGTATCACAGAAAAGAGCAAAAAATTTTAAAAACAGATTAGGTTTATCTGTGGAAAGAAAAGCCGACAAAAAGACTACGTAACCTCAAGCAGGGAGGGAATAAAACACATGAGAGCAAAGTGCTCTATCTATCTATCTATCTATCTATCTATCTATCTATCTATCTATCTATCTATCTATCTATCTATCTGTCGAACAACTGCTGTCACGTGTGGGACGAGTCGGTTTATCAGCTGAGTCTATCGTCAATATTGTCACGCCTCCTTCCTTCAAACGGGAAGGAAGAGCTATTTTCATCATCCTTGTGGCTATGGCGAAAGAATGTATCTGGTGGACGCGTCTGAAAGGATTGGAGACAAACACTTTCCTCTCTGGTCAATCTCTCATCAACTTCTTCAAGTACCACTTGAAAAGGAAAGTGAGAGTAGAGAGACAAGTTTTGTCTAGCGAATGTTTTAAAAAAAGATGGGTGAATGCAGCAAGGATGGCACGTATGAATGACGAAGCCACCTTGAGCATAGTCCTATGAACCCAGAAATTGAAAACAGAGGGTTACCCACTTGCAAACAAATGTGGTAACATGTAACAATATTGACCGAGGTTACCGTGGTCTTTTCCGTTGGCTTTTCTTCCCATGGTTAAACCTTATTTGCTTTCCCCTTTACACCATATATCATAACACTGTGATAAACGATCCCTATTGATCGTTCTTTTTTTTCCTCTTCCCCTTTTTTCCCCTTTTTTCTTCTTTTTTCATTTCTCTTTTCTTTTGTTCCTTTTCCTTTTCTTTTTCTTTTTTTTATTCTTTTTATTTTTTTGTTCTTTTTCTTCCCTTTTACGATCCCTCTTGATCGAAAACCTACGCCGCCCCCCCTTTTTTTCTTTTGTCTTTTGTTTTTTCATCCCCCAAAAGAAAAGCTCTACCCTGTAACTTGTCCCATCTGTGTGCAGCCCTGTGTGGCCAATAAAGAAACTTATCTATCTATCTATCTATCTATATATATCTCACTCTCTCTCTCTCTCTCTCTCTCTTTGGATTTATAGGATCATGCTCAAAGTGGTTTCGTCATCCGCGCGTACCATCCTTGCTACATTCACCCGTTTTTATTGAATCATTCATGAGACAAAACTTACCTCTCTATTCTCACATTATTTTCAAGTGTTACTTAAAAAAGTTGACGAGCGATTGACCAGAGAGGAATGTGTTTGTCCCTAAATCTTTCGCTCGAGTCCACCACACATATTCGTTCACCATGGCCACTAGTACGATGAAAACTGCCGTAAGGGAAGGTAGAGTACAATTTTCACGATAGACTCGGCCGACAACCGAATTCGTCCCACACGTGACAGCAGCCTTTCGGCATAAGGCCACAGGTCGTTACTGTTGGACACTGCACGAGTGCGTGCAGAATGGTTTCGTCGCTCTCACCGCATCTCGGGCAAGTCGGTCCGGTGTATCTCGAACCGTGCCTGGAGAGCTTATCCCGAACGAGCAATGCTTCTCGATAGCACTGCCAGGCTAGGGATCTCTGCTGATTGTCCATTGGTCCCGGCCTGAAAGTTGTCCTGAACAGGCAGGTCGAGTGTTCCTCGTCGACGCCCAGGTTCTGCCCGAGAACGTCGTCGCATCTCTCCTCCACTAATCCTCTTTAGAACTCCTTCGTCGAATTAAAGTCGCACAAGTTTGGTCCTGGACGGCAGAGTTGCTTCAGAGCAAGGCGGTAATCGTGGTGCCATTCGCCTAGCATCGGTCTCTGTTTGATCCACGACTGCAGTTCGGCAAAAAAGGGACGAGCTGCGGGAAAGCGCGCCTGACCAACGGCGACCGCACTTGTTCACCGTCGTCTATGTAGCGCCGGAGGTGTCGCAGTCTCAGCGGATGTCTGTGCATCATCAACCACGTTCTTCTTTGTGCGTTCAAGGGAAACGACGTTCTTTTCAGCATCCCTCACATCTGGCTTTGAAAGAGGCAGGAAGTTAATGAGAAACTTGCTGGCTTCCTGGTTTGATTTAGTCATTTTCGTTTAGCAGGTTGCAAAGAAAACCGAAGAAAATTTTTTTAATTTTGGAAATTCATCTGCAGGGGTGGGGAATTTCCTGTTAAATGATTTTACTTAGGTTGAAGAAGATGTTAAACATCTCTTTCACAAAAAATATGCAACAACAAACAGTTATTTCTACACAAGTAAAGCCAACTTACTTGAAGCCGATCTGTCAACAGTTCATTCAGATAGATAGATAGATAGATAGATAGATAGATAGATAGATAGATAGATAGATAGATAGATAGATAGATAGATAGATAGATAGATAGATAGATAGATGCATGGATGGATGGATGGATAGATGTATGGATAGAGAGATAGATAGATAGATAGATAGATAGATAGATAGATAGATAGATAGATAGATAGATGCATGGATGGATGAATGGATAGATGGATGGATAGAGAGAGAGATAGATAGATAGATAGATAGATAGATAGATAGATAGATAGATAGATAGATAGATAGATAGATAGATAGATAGACATGTTTCTTTATTAGCCGCAAAGAGCCGAACACAGAGGGGACAAAATACAATCTAGAGCTTTTCTTTCTGAAAAAGAAAACATAATGAAAAGAAAATTCCGATCAGTAGGGATCGTAAAAAAAATGCCGATCGAAAGGGGGCATGTATCACAGAAAATATTGTAAATGTTACAAAAAGGAAAAACAGATTAGGTGTATCCGAGGAAAGAAAAGCCTACTGAAAAGACCCCGGTAACCTCGGGCAAAAATGTCCTACAAAAGCACATTACAGTAGGTGACTCACTTTTTGTTTTCTTTCTTTTTCTGGTTCATAGGATTATACTCAAGGTGGCTTCTCATTCACACGTGCCATCCTTTCTACATTCACCAATCTTTTATTAAAACATTTGCTAGACAAAACTCCCATCTCTACTCTCACCTTCCTTTTCAACTGATACTTGAAGTTGATGAGAGGTTGACCAGAGAGGAAAGTGTTTGTCTCTAGGCCTTTCAGACGCGTCCACCATACACATTCTTTCGCCATAGCCACAAGTACGATGAAAATGGCTCTTTCTTCCCGTTTGAAGGAAGGAAGCTCGACAGTATTGATGATAGACTCGGCTGATAAACCGACTCGTCCCACAGGCGATAGCAGTTGTTCGACATAGGCTCACAGGTCGGAAATGATTGGACACTGCACGAGTGCGTGAAGAACGGTTTCATCGCTCTGACGGCATCTCGGGTAGGTCGGCCCGGTGTTTCTCGAGCCATGCCTGTAGAACTTATCCCGACCGGGTAGCACTTCACGATAGCACTGCCAGGCCAGAGACCTCTGGAAGTTGTCCATAGGTCCCGGCCCGAAAGTCGACTTGAACAGGCGGGTCAGGTATAACTCGTCGACGCCCAGGATCGTCCCGAGATCGTCGTCATATCCCCCCTCCACTAATCCCTATAGAAGGCTTTCGTGGTGATGCAGTCGCTCAAGGTCGACCCAGGATGGCATAGTTGCTCGAGAGCAACGCGACACTCGCGGTGCCATTCGCCCTTCCTCGGCCTGTTTTTGATCCACGACTGCATTTCGGTCATGAAGACGAGCTGCGGTAAAGCGCGCCTCACAAACGGTGACCACACCTGTTCACCGTCGTCGACGTAGAGCGGGAGATGTTGCAGTCTCAGTGCGTGTCTGCGCATCATCAACCACGGCATGCCCTGCCTTCCTTTTGACGGGTGTTGGCAGCAAACGGATCGCTGACCATCGGTACACTTCATTTCCACAAAAAGCAGAAGAGGATGCGTTCCAGTTTGGTGATGGTAAAATCGGGACAAGGCACGACGGTCATGTGGTTGTAGATGACGGACGTGATGTACGCGTTCGCCACCTCCGCCTGACCTTTTAGGATAGCTTCCTCTCGGCCCATTGCCGGACGAGAGTGGCCACCCTACTCGTTATCTCATCCCAGTTCCTCTCCGTTTGGAGGTCCGGACCAAACCAGACTCCGAGAAACTGCACCGTACCGTAGGTCCAGCATCCCACGACGGATGCGCTGCTGGACGGCATGGGCTTGCTTCTCTAGGTGCCGGGCCGCAAGCCTACTAACTTTTCCCCATTGATTTTCGCGCCTGTTACAGCTTCGTAGCCACTGTGTCTCGTCGACCAGCTCGATGTGGTCGTGGCTAGACACTATGACGGTGACGTCGTCCACGTAGATAGTTAGTTAGATAGATGAATAGATAGCTAGATTGATAGATAATTAGATAGATAGATAGATAGATAGATAGATAGATAGATAGATAGATAGATAGATAGATAGATAGATAGATAGATATAGATAGATAGATAACGGTAGGTAGAAAGTACTAGGTATAGTACCACTAAGCTAAATAATACCCTGAGAACAAGCATCGTCAAACTTAAAGGTAATTCGAATGTGATAACATTTTATAAACACTCTTTGGAAGCGCTAGATGTGGTTGCTATTTTGCAGACAAGAAAATAATGATTTTATAGTACTTCAATGGTTTTATTTCCAATGTGCGTTTAGTACAATTAGATGTTTCATGTGCTCGACAACAATCATCATAGTTAACTTACGTATCAACACACAATCTGAGGAACGTGGAAACATACGACATCATCCACCAAAACATGCCCCTCCTTATAAATAACCTACGAATGAAAAAGTTACTGGAAACACATAGCATTATTAAAAGCAAAAGACAACCACAATCAATTAAAAAATTGCTAACCAGCGCCAAATTACCCACCAAAAATACTATTCAAGTTACCGCCAATTCTAACCAACTTTCTTGAACCATCACTTTTTATGTATCCCCAAACTATTAGATTCTTCCTTCTAGACTTCACTGTTTTTGTCATGTAACGTGCGTCGTTTCGTTTTCCTGGGAACCTTCTGACAAATTCTCGTTTATTAAAAACCGAAACGAACTGTATATATCTATATATATAAAAGTGAGGTTGTGTGGTGTCTGTCTCCTACGATTTAGATTCCTAACTACTCCCACATTTTGCGGTGCAGTTTAACCAAAAGCGGGTATTTTATAGTCGTGATTCATATCGAGCCCTTCTGGGTATTAGCGCGCGTCTACGATGAGTCAACGATTAAAAAAAAAATTTACCATCATTTTTTCCCATTTTTAATGCATTTTTGGCATATATAAGGGAAGTAACTATCTAAAAATGTATTATTAAATCTCAGAACGTAAAAAGCTACAGTAACACCCCGCTTTGTGGTTAGCCATATTCAGATGGTTATTATACTTTACATCTCTAAAAATGCTTATATAGTTATTTCCCTTACAAACCCGAGCAACGCCGGGCGATACTGCTAGTATATATTATATATATATATATATATATATACACACACACACACACATACACGGTAATTGTTAGACCTTATGGAGAATCTGACCACCTCATACATACATACACACACAACACACACATACACACACACTCACACACACCACCACACACACACACACACACACACAAACAACACACACACACACATATATTATATCTATATATATATATATATATCAAGAACAATCTAACTTAGAAAGGGATGCGTGCGTTCCGTCATGTAATATATTAATAAATAAAACATATGCATATATATATATATACATATATGCACGTACCTACCTCTACATGTATACACGCATATATGAGTACAGGACACCAAAAAAAATGTCGAACACAATGAGAAACGAAAACATAGACACAAACCCAAGGAACTAGACATTTTTCTTAAACAACAAAAAAATGGAGTACAGGACAAATAACACAAGGAAAAAAACCCTTCTTCAGTCGCCATGGTTTCATCCACTCTACGTTTCGAAGCTGAAGGCGGGACGTATCTTCGATAGAAACTTTCCTTCCTGCGAAAAGCAAATCAAATAAAATTTGAGATCCTTTTGCAGAGGGGTAAAAATGGTAAAAAAAACAGGACAGTAACGACAATACAAAATATAAGCAGTAAAAGACAGGACAAAGAAAATGACACGACAAGAAGGGCTGTTAAGCCGAACGAAAAATGTATTACGAACGCTGTTCCCGTGAAGGGAGCAAAGAAAATTGCCATCCACACCTCAAGAAGGTCAGGCGAGAAAGAAGGTGGCAAGGCTCTCGTCGCGGGTTAACGGCAGGAGGGAGGGGGAGGAGTAATAGAAAGGGAGAGAAGAAAGGGGAATGGTTGTGAGGAAACCAGAAAGAATGAAGAATGAGAGAGAGGGAGAGACAGTTAAGTAAAAGAAAAGGAAATCAAAGAATGAAGGCAGAGAAAGGGAGGGGACAGAAAGGTTAAGAGTGCGCATAAAAATTAATATCAAGAACAATCTTACTTAGAAAGGGATGCGTGCGTTCTGTCATATAATATATTAATAAATAAAACATATGCATATATATATATATATAGAGAGGTAGGTACGTACATATATGTATATATATATGCATATGTTTTATTTATTACTTAATATATATAATTATATATATATGTGTGTATATATATATATATATACATATCTATATATATATATATATATATATATATATATATATATATATAATATATATATATATATATATATATATATATATATATATATATAATATACATATATAATATAATATATATACAGTTGCGGCCAAAATGTTCAGAATGGCATTGTTTTCGTCAGAAAAGTAGATATAATTTTTTATCAAAGTTGTTTTATGTTCTATGATTTTCACAGATAATAAATACGATATTATTTTTATTGCCTGAGATTTTGGTGTCATTTAAGATGATAATAAAAAAGTTATAGATGATTTAGCGATTTCCTGCAAAACCCATGGCGGCCAAAAGGATCAGAACGGTTGCTTTTACTCCGTGTTTTAGTATATTTAACCGGCGAACTCTAATGTTTTGAATTTGTTTACGTGACGGTTCATTTACTAAACATTAGTATGAATATTTGCAGTGTACTTTGTTAATGTAATGCCACTTACTCCGTTACCAATTCGTCAGCAGATTATTAAGCTACGAAGGAAGGATAATTTAAGTATTGGATCTATTGCAAAGATTGTTAACAAGTTAAAAAGTATTGTACACGGTATTCTTAAGGTCTGCGATGATTGTGGTTCGTGTGAAGCAAGAAAGTTTACAGGTAGGCCCAGAAAAACGACCAAGAGAGAAGATCGTGCTATGGTAAAGTTCGTTGAAAAGGACAGATTTAAAACTGCTGCTGCTGTTTCTCGGGAAATGAGCATTGTATTGAAGAAAACTTTATCTCGAAAAACTGTGTCTCGTCGTTTAGTTGAACATGACCTACAAGCAAGATCACCTGCAGTGAAGCCACTGATCAGCTCCATGAATAAAAAGTGTCGTCTTACCTTTGCAACCGAACATGTGTTGTGGACTCAAGAAAAATGGCAAACGGTGCATTTTAGTGATGAATCTAAGTTTATGTTATTTGGCTCAGATGGGAAAAGGTACGTTCGTAGAAAAGTAGGTGAAAAGTTGTCGCCTAAATGCCTTAAGACTAGTGTTAAATTCGGTGTTGGTAGTGTCATGGTTTGGGGAATGATATCTGGAGATGGTGTGGGCCCTTTGGTGCGATTACATGGAAAGGCAAATGCAGGAGTTTATAAACAACTTGTAAAAGATCATGTCTTGCCTGTGCTGAGAAATTCAACTAAGCGACCACTCATATTCATGCAGGACAATGCCCAATGTCACAAGGCTAAGGTGGTCATGAACTTCCTCACGGCTGAAAAGGTTATTGTTATGGATTGGCATGCTCAAAGCCCAGATCTCAATCCTATTGAAAATGTATGGAATATTCTAGGAGAAAGTTCGAAAGCCAGAAATCCTAAAACAACTGAGCAATTATGGAATGCCCTTCAGGAAGAATGGAATAAGATCACCCAGCAAGAAATTGAAAATTTAATTTCCTCATGCAGTCGAAGATGTCAGAGTGTGATTGAAGCTAAAGGGCTTCACACTAAATATTAAATAATTCCAGTATCCTCTGTGATATTTGATTATTTTATTTTTTCAACCGTTCTGATCATTTTGGCCGGCATGGGTTTTGCAGTAAATCACTAAATCATCCATAACTGTTGTATTATCCTCTCAAATTACACTAAAATCTCAGACAATAACAAATAATATTGTATTTATTGACTGTGAAAATTATAAAATATAAAACTACTTTGATAAAAACTTATACTTACTTTTCTGACGAAAACAATGCCGTTCTGAACATTTTGGCCGCAACTGTATATATATATATATATATATATATGTATGTATATATATGAGAGAGATTGGAAAATATTCATGGTGACAGGTATGCCTACGTAAGTTCAACACTCGATTCGATAATAATACGTGGAATTTTCAGGACATTTATAAAGAGAAAATTTGTCTTACAGCTGTTTCTGAGGTATTATGGATATGCCTTCATCAAAGATGATGTGTGATGGGGGAAATAGAGGGAAATACTAGAGTCCAATATTAGAAGTTATATTGGATAAGGATGGAAATAAGTAGAATGCGAAAATAAGAGAATAAAAGTAAAAATAAAAATATATGTTGCATGTTATGGTTGCAGTTCCACTATCCAAAGACGGTTGTGTGTAGAAGTGGTACAAACACTTCTTGTCCATGGTATGTATATTTCGATAAATAAGAGTTCCAAGTTTATCATTACAAATGGAATGTGTGGATACGTAGATTCCATGTGCTATTCGTTCGAAGCGGTCCGATGGTGTGAGTGAAATTTTGAGAAAGTAGTGGTAGTATTAAGTAGATAGAGAGGAGAGAAAAGATGTGAATACTAAAATGGGGAGAATGGTGAAAAGGAATAGGTGAAAAAGAAGAAAGAAAGAAAAAAAGAAAGAAAGAAAGAAAGAAAGAGGAAGATGAAAGGGAAAAAGAAGTGTTAGTTGGTGGTGAAGATATTATGCGGAGGATGGGAAAGAAGAAGGAGAGGGATAGGAAAAGATAAGAATGTAAATAATGAATATGTGTGGAGAGTAAGGTAGAGAGATGAGTACAGGAAATGGCACAGTGGGATGGGGATTACTGAAGTGAGGAGTAAACCTCAAATAGGAAGGAAAAATAAGATATAATGGTCAGGTTTCCATAAATAGACGGAGGTGTTTATTGTACTGCCTAATGTGATAGTGGGGCTAAGTAATCAGAGAGAGGAACAGAGCAGTGTATAATAATATATGCACGCACGCATGCACATACATATACGTGTGTATAATCACTATCATATAGGCCCGCATACTTATATATTAAACCCATACGCATATATACGTATATATATATATATTTCTTTATTACCTACAGGGGCTAAACATAGAGGGGACAAATAAGGATAGACAAAGGGATTAAATCGATTACATTGACCCCAGTGCGTAACTGGTACTTATTTAAACGACCACGAAAGGATGAAAGGGTAAGTTGACCTGGGAGAAATTTGAACTCAAAACGGCAGGCGAAATGCCGCTAAGCATATATATGTATATATATATATATGTGTGTGTGTGTGTGTGTGTGTGTGTATGATCATATGTGTGTGTCTACGAATGTATGTATATTTGCTTATGTGATTGCATTCCAGCATGTGTGTGCATAATTGCGAATGTGTGGTGTGGAGGTTTTTTGAATGGGGACGCGTCTGTGTTTATGTTAGCGTGTGTGCATGTGTTATTATTATAGGTGAAATGGAAAGCAGCGAGTTGGAAAAATCGTTAGCGCACTGCGCGAAATGCTATGCGGTATTATGTCTGCAGTTACCTTCTGAGTTCAAATTATGCCGAGGTCGACCTTGCCTTTCATCCTTTCGGGGTCGATAAAATTAGTACCAGTTAAGCATTGGGATCGATGTAGTTGACTTAATCCCTTCCCCAAAATTTGAGGCCTTGTAGAATGGATTATATTTGGCGAAATGTCCCTCTCGAAAAACACAAATTTGTTTCAACACACCAGTTCACATAAAGGATTGCAAACGAAAAAAAATACGAAGTATAAATATATATATGTATGTATATGTATATATATATATACATATATATAAATAGATGAGTGTATTTTACCTTGTTAACAATTAACACGGAAAAATAATATTTCACTTTCCCGAAGAGAAGATTGCATTGTTTATACCTTTTATTCTTTTGAATAAGTATCAGTGGAATTTTCGAAACATATGTAGAAAGTAAAAATACTTTTTTAAACCTGCGTTAACTCCATTTTTTATTCTATATATATATATATATATATATAAACATGTAATATATATATATATAATATATAAAAACACATATATTATATATATATATATATATATATAATATTTAATCATATCAAAGGGAAAGGGAATGAATAGAAATTTTCACTTCCAGTGGCCTTGCGTGTAAAAATTTAATCCAAAAATCTATGTATTAGTCATAAAAAACATTGTACATTCAAACACATAAGGAATCCACTCGTGGGATTCAACATGCTTGAGAGAACAGCTAGGTTCTATAACCACAAAATTAGGGATAAAATTCGACAGGAACCAAATGGAAAAATAAAAACATTTTACCATCTAATTTCCTTGACCAATTGGTTTCTGATTTTAGTTTAGCAAGTAAATAATTTTTACTCGCGAGGTGAAATTGTTATTAACAGGGATTAAATATCATAAGTTTTTGGATAATTTTCAGTTGTAAAAGTTGGCATTTTTTTTAT
The DNA here is from genome assembly GCF_006345805.1 of Octopus sinensis. NCBI lineage: Eukaryota > Metazoa > Mollusca > Cephalopoda > Octopoda > Octopodidae > Octopus > Octopus sinensis. The sequence continues at coordinate 21,494,359 of NC_042998.1, forward strand.
TGTCGGAGAAGGACTGCGTCTGCGCATGTAGATTTTCAAAAAATTAGGATGTATAAACAAGAGACACATAGTTGATCGCCTCGTGTTTATACATTTAATCGAAGGTGTCCCTGTTGATAGCGATTTCACCTTGCGAGTAAAAATTATTTACTTGCTAAACTAAAATCAGAAACCAATGGGTCCAGGGAATTAGATGGTAAAATAATTTTATTTTTCATTTCGTTCCTGTCGAATTTTATCCCTAATTTTTGTGGTTATAGAGCCTAGCTGTTCTTTCAAGCGTGTTGAAATCCATGAGTGTATATATATATATATATATATATATATATATATTATATATATATATTATATATATATATATGTATGTGTTCATATTATATATACAAAGAGAGTGATAGATAGATAGATAGATAGATAGATAGATAGATAGATTGATAGATAGATAGATAGATAGATAGATAGATAGATAGATAGATAGATAGATAGATAGATAGATTACATATTCTGTGTACAAATCGAGTTATCTTTAAAGCTCCATGTAGAATGACATAAGCCAGCCTGCTTCTCGGACACTTGTTAAGTAACTTCTATACCGAGTGGTATCTTTAGATATGCATTACAGTGCAAATGTAAGAGAGATAAGGGTAAACACAAGTTTATTTTATGGTTTCTACGCGCATTTCACCAATATGATTGTTTGAAACCCAACGATTAGATGGATGGCAACGATCATCATAGTTATCTGCAGCTTAATATTCTCTGATCATTTCTTACTCTTGTGCATCTAAGATGTAATTTGAGCACCTATTGCCGGGCTCCAAACGAGCATAATGTTTGAAAACGCGCAGGAACCATACTATAAACTTGCATTTGTCCTTACGCCTTACTCTCCGATTTACACACACACATATATATACATATGTTAAAACACGTATATCTTTATATATAAAATTGAAGTTGTGTGTGTGAGACTCTGTCCCCTCCGATTTAGATTCCTAACTACTCCCACATTTTGCGGTGCAGTTTAACCAAAAGCGGGTATCTTATAGTCGTGATTCATATGGAGCCCTTCTGGGTATTAGCGCGCGTCTACGATGAGTCTACGATGTTAAAAAAAATTACCATCATTTTCCGCATTTTTAATGATTTTTGCTCGGGTTATATATGGGAAATAACTCTCTAAAAATGCTTATATAGTTATTTCCCTTACAAACCCGAGCGATACTGCTAGTTTTAAATACAATATGGAGACAACGTGTTTGTACGTTAGTTTGTAAATAATATACATGAGTACGTTTAGAAAAACAAGAAAAGCCATTCAACGTTATTTTGCATAGAACTTTACTGTATCACACGTGAATCGCCAGTTTATAACCGGTGATGTTACCAATTTATATCGGCGTGAGTACGGAGAAGAGTGACGAGTGGCAATTTATAATGGTGGCAATTTATAATGGTGGAAATTTACCTAATAACAATTAGGTAATTTTATCTATTTATCACGTGTTCGACTTGAAATTATAATGAATATAAATATTTCTTGAATAGGAATCTGTGGTGATAAATCCGTCACTTATAACTTAATTATAAGTATTTATCATCATCCATAAATCCTAGCTAAGGTTACATAAACGCTGTGGTGAGTTATATACACCAAGATGCTGAACGTGCATGTATGTTGAAGATAATAAAGCTCACTCTTTTTCACCGTTATAATAATAGTTTCAGTAGTTACAGAAATGAATTCCAAAAACAGGTTGAAGAAAATGAAGAAAAAGAAATTATTTACTAAACTGATTTATTTACGTACATTTAGTATTTAGAGTACATTTTTATAAGTCAAAAGAAGATAGTCATTGAGAGTTACGACATAAAATTTATATTAACTAATTCTTCCATAACTAAGCTACAAGAATTTTAAAAAAAACAATTCAAAATAGCCTTGATGAATTAGACAAAAAACTTGGTATGGCAATAAATAATATCTCAAGAAGGTGTGTGTCGTGTGACAATCAACGAACACTGATTAATTTTCCCAAACTAAGGGGCTTTTTTAACTGCTCCTATCTGAATTCTACGAACTGTATTTCGTGAAAGATTTCTCTTTGACGAAAGTTAGAATTCGCATATGGGCGGTAATTGTAACCAATGGGAAACTAATAATTATACCTATTCGGCCAACATGACCGTGACGTCATATTACATATTTCTTTATTACCCACAAGGGGCTAAACATAGAGGGGACAAACAATGACAGACATAGGTATTAAGTCGATTACATCGACCCCAGTGCGTAAATGGTACTTAATTTATCGACCCCGAAAGGATGAAAGGTAAAGTCGACTTCGGCGGAATTTGAACTCAGAACGTAGCGGCAGACGAAATACCTATTTCTTTATTACCCACAAGGGGCTAAACATAGAGGGGACAAACAATGACAGACATAGGTATTAAGTCGATTACATCGACCCCAGTGCGTAAATGGTACTTTCGACCCCGAAATGATGAAAGGGTAAGTTGACCTGGGAGAAAGTTGAACTCAAAACGGCAGGCGAAATATATGTGTGTGTGTGTGTATGTGTGTGTGTGTGTGTGTGTGTGTGTGAGTATGATCGTATGTGTGTGTGTACGAATGTATGTATATTTGCTTATGTGATTGCATTCCAGCATGTGTGTGCATAATTGCGAATGTGTGGTGTGGAGGTTTTTTGAATGGGGACGCGTCTGTGTTTATGTTAGCGTGTGTGCATGTGTTATTATTATAGGTGAAATGGAAAGCAGCGAGTTGGAAAAATCGTTAGCGCACCGCGCGAAATGCTATGCGGTATTATGTCTGCAGTTACCTTCTGTGTTCAAATTATGCCGAGGTCGACCTTGCCTTTCATCCTTTCGGGGTCGATAAAATTAGTACCAGTTACGCATTGGGATCGATGTAGTTGACTTAATCCCTTCCCCCAAATTTGAAGCCTTGTAGAATGGATTATATTTGGCGAAATGTCCCTCTCGAAAAACACAAATTTGTTTCAACACACCAGTTCACATAAAGGATTGCAAACGAAAAAAAATACGAAGTATAAATATATATATGTATGTATATGTATATATATATATATATATATATATATATATATATATTATATATATATACTGTATATATATATATATATATATATATATATATAAACATGTAATATATAATATATAAAATCATATATTATATATATATATACTAGCAGTATCGCCCGGCGTTGCTCGGGTTTGTAAGGGAAATAACTATAAAGCATTTTTAGAGAGTTATAGCCAAAAAATAGCAAAAAAATGGGAAAAAATGATGGTAATTTTTTTTTAATCGTTGACTCATCGTAGACATTTTTAGAGAGTTACTTCCCTTATATAATAGCGAAAAAATGCATTAAAATGGAAAAAATGATGGTAAATTATTTTTAAAATCGTAGACTCATCGTAGACGCGCGCTAATACCCAGAAGGGCTCGATATGAATCACGACTATAAGATACCCGGTTTTGGTTAAACTGCACCGCAAAATGTGGGAGTTGTTAGGAATCTAAATCGTAGGCGACAGACACACAACCTTACTTTTATATATAAAGATTTTGTTATTATTATATACTAGCAATATCGCCCGGCGTTGCTCGGGTTTGTAAGGGAAATAACTATATAAGCATTTTTAGAGAGTTATAGCCAAAAAATAGGAAAAAATGCATTAAAAATGGAAAAAATATGATGGTAAATTTTTTTTTAAATCGTTGACTCATCGTAGACATTTTTAGAGAGTTACTTCCCTTATATAATAGCGAAAAATGCATTAAAATGGAAAAAAAACGATGGTAAATTTTTTTTAAAATCGTAGACTCATGTAGACGCTTTCTTAGCCATTTCTGTTTTGGTGTCTTCAAGCCATGAAGTCGTTGTTCTAAAAGAACACTGGTCTCCTTGACAACGCATTACGACGTTGATTTGCTTACACTCCCTTCCCCACAGGTGCAGGTGTGAGCGTGGACGCCAACTCCGCCGCCATCGACACACGAAAAGTTATGCATTAAAATGGAATAAGAAATGATGTTAAATTATTTTTAAAATCGTAGACTCATCGTAGACGCGCGCTAATATTCAGACGGGCTTGATATGAATCACGACTATAAGCTAACCGAATTTGGTTAAACTGCACCGCAAAATGTGGGAGTAGTTAGGAATCTAAATCGAAGGGGACAGACACTCACACAACTACAGTTTTATATATATAGATATACATAGCGCAGTAGTGGTGAGATGTGACAGCAAAGAAAAGCATACATTCACTCTCTGCATGCAATTAGACTCGGAAAGTTCGTGAGGAACACATTGACCCAATTTGCTGACTTTTCCGATAGCACACAGGTCTCAATGAATGGTTGAATGACCAAATCCAAGCTTCTCTGCTAGTTCCTCAATAGTTACGATGAGATTTTGTTCCACCAGGGTTTTCAGGATGTCCTTGTCGAGTTCTACAGATCTTTCAGGATGAGGCTCGTCTTCTAGGCTGTAGTTTATGGCTCGGGATTTCTGGAACCACCATTGACACTGCCTTACGCTTATTGTCCAATCCCCATATACTGCATTAATATTTCTTGTACTTTGCCCACATTTATATTCTGTTATTCTTTTATATGTTTCAGCCTTGAG
>NC_042998.1:21501540-21559040 GCF_006345805.1 Octopus sinensis
CTTTCAATAAAAATATATGCACGTATAACAAAGACCTAATAAATCAATTATTCATTATTACTTATAAAATTATAAAAATATTAAAAGATTAAAGTGAAATAGCTAATTGTAAAAAAACAAACAAAAAAACAATCTTAAACGAAACGCTATAACAAATTAACGGTCTATATATCTCGTTGGCTAACTAATAACTTTCAAAAATCATATAGTTAAAGTAAAATAATAAAATACTTAATGAAATAATCAATCCGTAGTTATATAGTATCTAATAAATACTACAAATATATTTATCAATGGAAAAAATATTACAACCATTATCGATTATAAAAAAAACAAAATATAAGTTACAATAACAATTATAAGAAATTTGAATGACTATCAACAATATAGTTATTTAAGACTAAAATTTATGCTATCGATACATGTATATACATGAAACCTAACTTTAAAAAACTCTATAACTGTTACTAATCTATATATCTCTTTCACTAAGTAAAGTCTAACGAATAAACATAAATTTGATATCTAATAATTATATAGAAAAAAATACGATAATTAGATCATTCCATAACCATTAATATTTATATAAAAACAATATTATACCATAAGACTTATTAAAATATTTAAATTTTAGAATTTAAAAATCTTAAATATAAATATATACTTAGCTTTGCGAGGTTTTAATTAATTTAAATATTTTTATAATTTTTAACTTTAAATTTAAATAATTTAAATTTTGAATTTTATATTTTATACATTTTTTTGGTTTATGATTTTCACTCTTTGATTTGCCTAATAGTGGTTTTATCTCTAATTCAATATATATATATATGGGTATCAAGGCTGCACTACTCCTTGCGAACCTCATAATGGGCTTCTTCGAACTATCACTCTATGAGATATCACGCCAGAAATTTGGACATGTTTTCCACACCTACCTAATGGAAAACTGGAAAAGTTATTTGGATGATTGTTTCATCATATGGAAAGAATCTTATGAAAAGCTTCTGGAATTTAAAACCATACTGAACAACATAATCCCAACATCCAATTCACTATGGAATTCAGCAAACATCATCTCCCTTTCCTTGATCTCCTAATTATAAAAACACCTAAGAACCAAATCCTAACAGACATCTACCACAAACCTACAGACTCACAACAATACCTCCTCTTTAGTTTATGCCACCCAAAACACACCAAGACAAATATCCCTTTAAACTTAGCTAAAAGGGTATGCGCCATTGTCTCGGATCCAAAGACTCGAGAAATAGGCCTTCAAGACCTAAAAAAAAACACTATTACAACGCCAATATCCCTCCACCCTTATAGAGTATGGAATAAAACGTGCCAAAGAACTAGACAACATTATACTGAAAACCACCCAACCCAACACACACAATCCCAAAATACTTCCTTACATTTCCACCCACAACCCCAAAAATATTGAAGCATACGCCACAATCATACAAAACCTCACTCTACTGTCAACAGACCCAAAAATGAAAAACATTATAAATAGACACAGAATCCTGAAATGTAAAAGGCAACATAAATCTTTGAAAAAACTCTTAACAAATACCAAACTTCACGCACCACATCCACCCCCAGCAGTTAAAAATGTGCACGCCCAAACTGAGGCACCTGCCCCTTCCTACTTCAAGGCTCTGAATTTATCTTCAAACAAGGAACGAAGTTTCAAATCAAGACCAACTTCTCCTGTTCCTCCGAGAACCTTATCTGCGTTCTCACATGCACCGGTTGCCAACATAATTATGTTGGACAAACGAGCCTCCCTTTACGTAAAAGAGTAGCGGTCAATAAAGAACAAATAAATCTCCCAGAATTCCACTAAATAGCCATACAGATTTATGCACTAAAGACAAAAATCCCAAATTTTACATATTCTGCTTCTACCAATGTAAAGACGGAATCACCACACAAGAGAGAATTAACATTATTATTATTATTATTATTATTATTATTATTATTATTATCATATATGACATAACAATCTGAAATGTAATTATAAATTGGTTTATGTAAATTTATATAATTAGAAAACAATATAAATAAAGTGTTAAAATCTGAATGTTAAGTTAGCAAACAATTATATAAAAAAAGATAATGCAAATGAAGCTAAAATGATAATTTTATAATTTAAGGTTTATTAACACCCTTTATTACAAAAAATTGATAACCCCAATTGAAGAGATTAAAACCCACAGAGTTGTCTCCCCTTACTAACAGGAACTGGGTAACTACTTCCTGTTTTGACATTCATTTAACAGACATCCTAAATTAAATTAAACAGCACATGGATTTAATCACATGGATCTCAATCCTCCAAGGTAATTTTTTCAAGAACTCTCATTGAACTCGAGATACACAAAGACTTTACAATGTATCGGTGTACCTATTTTTTAATTTTTGTATATGTTTATTATTATTTTTTTGCAAAAAACAATGTAATTTTCTTTTTTCCCACTCCTGAATCATAAATTTTTTTTTCTTTTCACCTTACAATTCTTGAAAAGTCACATTGTAACGAAAACCGGTTTGAATTAATATATATATATTTTGTTAATTTTTCAAAATTTTCCATACACCCATTTTCATTAAAATTTACCTTCAATTTAGCATTCTGCCTTATTATAATTTTTCCTTGCCTATATATATATATACATAAATATATATATATATATATATATATGTGTGTGTGTGTGTGTGTGTGTGTGTGTATATAAGTAAATAAATGGAGTTGAACGCAGATGCTATTTAAATTCTTTTACCTTCGACATATGTTTCTAATACAACATTGGTTTTATTCCTGGGGTCGATTTGCTCGACTAAAGGCGGTGCTCAAGCATGGCCGCAGTCAAATGACTGAAACAAGTAAAAGAGTAAAAGAGTAAAAGAATATATAAGGGAGAATTGTAAAAAAATGTATAAATAGATGATGAGTAAAGCACCGGTACAGTTTCTATTACCTGAGGTTATCCGTAGATTTATTGTAGGAACTTCGTAGTAGCGGTTGGGATAAAATAGGAGATGGAATATGTAATAGACTTTACGGCGTACAACACATGTTTCGACCAGTTCTGTGTCTTTTCAGGTACATCATTAACAAGTCTCAGTAGAGATTTCTTAAGTTGGCTTACGTACCGCTATATGTCTATCAAATTCGAGAATGAGTAAAATCAGAGAAAAATTAATGTAACGCAAAATATTCAAATGCGAACGTGGAAAGTATACATCCTAGTTTAGAGAAAAATGACGTAATCAGCTTTCGTTGTTGTAACTGTTAAGAGAACGAAAAAGAAGTAGAAGTTGAAAGGAAGATAATACTTAGAAGAAAGTCTTTTTTGGGGAATCGTGCTTAGACGCATATATACATGCAGATATATATATACATATATATATATATATAATATATATATATATATATATATATATATATATATAATATATATATATATCGAATTTGATGGATATATAGCGGTACGTAAGCCGCCTGAAGAAATCTCTTGTGAAAAATTTTAATGATGCACCTGAAGAAACCCAGAACGGGTCGAAACATGAGTTGTACGCAAGAAAGTCTATTTCACTTTCCATCTGCTATTTTATTTATAATATAAATATATATATGGTCATTCAAAATGTGACCGCGTGTATACCGTTGGCGATTTTTTTCCTTCCGTATTCCCTTCTCTGGATCTTTCCTTTTCCTATGTTTCTGACGAAGAGCTCCGCTCGAAACGTTAAACCCTCCTTCTTCCCTTCCTTCCTGAGCGTCCAATAATACTATATTTGTTCAACGTCCTCGCGGTGTTGTGTTTTCTCTTTGTGTTTTCATGTTTGGATTAACTTTATATATATATATATATATCTATAAACTTTTAACTTTTATATTTATAGTTTGCATCTAATTATTTTTTGGTATAACAGTGCTCACTTAGTAAGTATTGCTTTCATTATTTTATCACAGTCATAGTCTCTCTTTTTTAATCAAATTTCCCTGGAATTCATTCACAGGTTGAGCAACTAAGAGGCATTATTGTTCATATTAAAAATAACCTGCATCGAACTCTGTGGTCTATTTAAGTCATGTTAAATAAAATAAACTTCTTTCTTCCATGAACTACTTTCTTCCATGTTAACTATAATGAACTTCCGTTCTTCCATCATAAAACATAGACCATAGTTCAAAATTCCTTATGGGCCTAAAATGAATGTAATTTCCAAAGGTAACTACTGGCATTCATTTAACTGCACCTCAAAGATACAAAAGAAAAAAGATAATGCCTTTAACTTTTGAACATACAGCTACTCACGTGTAAGCTATCAATGAACTGCTATAAGCTGACAGGAAAAGTATTTCAAAAACAAAACTTTTGCTCTCTATAAAGTAAATTTCCCACGTTAGAGACAAAACCTGTCACGCTACTTATATAGTTACTACTAAAATCACCCTCAGTTTGCACAGAGAGGAATATTAATACCACTGCAGGTAAGGCGAGTAGGACCACAACATCTGTAGATTTTACCAAGTCAGATCTCTATCGCTAGCTGCACGAAACAGTGGAGGCTTATAAACATGGAAGCCAGTAAGTACATACAGTGATTAATTTTCCTAAGTATGTGTTTATGAATTTTCGCAGGATCTCGCTTTATGTCTGCTTCTATAATAATAATAATAACACTGCGAATAATGCGACTAGGACCCCAACATTTACGGATTTTACCATTTCAGCCCTCTATCGCTAGCTGCACGAAACAATGGAGGTTCACAAATATGGAAGCCTATAAGTATATATGTTAACGAATTTTCATAGATATATATATATTAATGAATTTTCCAAAGTATACGTTAATGAATTTTCGTAGGATCTCACTATATATATCCTATTTTATAATTGTTTTCATTTCTCTCAGTTCACGAATGTTAAAGACTAATATAAACACCCTTAAGGTGGCGAGCTGGCAGAAACGTTAGCGCGCCGGGCGAAATGCTTAGCGGTATTTCGTCGATCGTTTACGTTCTGAGTTCAAATTCCACCGAGGTCGACTTTGCCTTTCTTCCTTTCGGGCTCGATAAATAAAGTACCAGTTTCGCACTGGGGTCGATATAATCGACTTAATCCGTTTGTCTGTCCTTGTTTGTCCTCTCTTTGTTTAGCCCCTTGTGGGCAGTAAAGAAATAAATATAAACACCCTTGTAATATACGCTGCACTAACTGAACCGAAGTAATATTTTTGAGTTCTGATAAAAATATCTTAAAATCCCCTACGAGCATGTGTGCATGTATATATGTGATCAAATATTTCTCCTACTATGCATGTCCGTGCACGCACCCTTCTGTGTAGATCAAATCGAAACGTAAAAAACTGACCTCCATAGCTGTTACCTTAAATTTCAGTTACTTTATATATATACATGCACACGCACATACACATACACACGCACACACACACATGCTCACACACACAGACAGATAGATAGATTGATAGATAGATAGATACATATATACATACATACATACATACATACATACATACATAAATACAAACATACATACATGAAAATATTTCTTTACATTCTTCTATTCTTTTACTTGTGTCAGTCCATTTGGTTGAGGTCATGCTGGAGCACCGACTTCAAGAGTTTTACCCCAGATCTTATTCTTTGCTGGCCTAGTACTCATTCCCTTTTGCCGAACCGCTATGTTTCAGTGATGTAAACACGCTAACATCGATTCTCAAGGGATAGTAGTGGGACAAACACAGACACAAATATACACAGACATATGTATACATCACGGCTTCTTTCAGTTTCCCTCTACCAAATATATTCACAAGGCTTTTGTCAGACCGATGTTTTAGAAGACGCCTGTTCGTGATGGGAGTAGTAGGACCGTACCCGGAGCAACCTTCGTACATCACAACCACGCCTGCACCCATATATATATATATATATATAGCTCCATGAGGCCATCGCCTTAAGTTAGCTATTTGATACACAAACTGTATCCATATAACCTTCGAACAAGGGAGGTCAGTCGCTCCACACTACTTGACCGGCAGCTACAGACGCGTTTCGGGGTATTGCCCCTTTTCAATGCAGCGTAGCCAGCCAGTAGGTGTCGCTTCCGACAATCTCTGTTCGATGGTTTTATTTACCTAGTTTCGGTGGAATACATCCACTTGTTTTCAATAATAGAAATATTAAAATAACTAAGTCTCTCTAAAAGAGAACAGCGGCAGCCTTCCCGGAAAATAATAGTTATCGCCATACTAATATGGCATTCTTATAAAAATAAGAAAAAAGCTGTCCGCTTATTAGCTCCATGAGGCCATCGCCTTAAGTTAGCTATTTGATACACAAACTGTATCCATATAACCTTCGAACAAGGGAGGTCAGTCGCTCCACACTACTTGACCGGCAGCTACAGACGCGTTTCGGGGTATATATATATATATATATAGTTAATCCAAACAAGAAAACACAGAAAAAAAACACAGCAACGCGAGGACGTGGAACAATTAAAGTATTATTTGACGCTCAGGAAAGAAGGGAAGGAGGGTTTAACGTTTCGAGCGGAAACAAGGAGAAGGAAAGATCCCAAGAAGGGAAGACAGAGGAAAAAAATATTTTAGCTGGTGGTGCTCAAGAGATCACATGTTGAAAGAACATAAGTTGAGAGGTAGACCTTTGGATTTGATGTCAAGGGTGAAGAGGAGGTGCGAGGGGCTGGAAGGGAAGGAAAAGGAATTGAAGAGACGGAGGGCGTGGTTGGTATCATGTATGTGGGAAGGGAGGACTTTGACTAAGGGGGACAGGATGCGGTCGAGGTATAGGGAAATGTGTTCAGTTGGGCAATTACAGGCGGAAACGATGGGGTATTGGGCTTATGAATTTTGGGACGGAAATAGATGGTGGAGGTGCGGGGTGTGCGGACGATGAGGTTGGTGGCGGTGGGGGGGGAGAGCAGAAGAGGAGATGAGTTCGCGGATAGTGGAGGACACTCGCTGTTGGTAGGAAGAGGTGGGATCAGGGGGGAGGAGGCGATAGAAGAGGGGATTTTGAAGCTGGCTGAGCGCTTCCTCCCTGTAGAGATCCGCGCGCCACACCACCACTGCTCCGCCTTTGTCCGCCGGTTTGATGACAATGTCATTGCGGCGACGGAGGTGGCGAAGGGCAACCAATTCAGCCTGTGTGAGGCTGTCTCGGAGAGGTCTTTTTTAAAGTTAAACCGGTTTACCAACGCGTTGCAGTCGTTCACAAACGAGTCTAGGCTACTGGATTGGCCCGGGGGCGGCGTCCAGTTGGATGGGCGGCGCCCCAGCTCCAAAAAGCAATCCTGATTGTCGTGACGCTGCGGAGACGCGTGGAAGAATGCGCAAAGTTTGAGGCGGCGCAGGAACTGGTTGACGTCCGTCCGAGTCTCGAATTCGTCACAGTGGCGCATGAGAGGCGTGAAGCGGAGTCCCTTACTGAGGAGAGAGCGCTCGGCTGCGGAGAGGGGGAGATTGGGGGTATAGTGACAACAGTGCGAGGAAGCGGGTTGGTGGGATGAGTGGGTCAGGAAGAGGGGGTGCAGAGGTGTGGGGAGGAGAGTTGGGGTGTTGGGTGAAGATGGGGTAGGCGTAGAAAGGTCAGGGTGGGGTGTGTGTTGGTCCGTGGAGGGGAAAGGTGGAGGGGTGGAGAGAGTCGGGGGAGCTGGAGGGGAGGATGTGGAGGATGTGGAGGAGAGGGGAGGGGAAGGAGGTGAAGGGTTGAGGAGGTGGTGGAGTTTTTTGTTTTTTGTGTGTGTGAGGAAATTGTGAAGCTGGTGGTTGAGATTAAGAATGAAGCGGAGAATAGGTTGGGTGAAGAGTGGAGGGCAGAGGGAGGAGAGAAGGAGGTAAGCTTGGGGAAGTAGGTGGTCAAAGGAGTGAAGGAGAGAGCGGGTGGAACGGATGGTAGCATGGATGAGGAGGCGGGAAGTGCGGGCGAGGGTGGGTTCGATGAAGGGGGAGGAATAGGGGGTGGCGTGGAACTTCAAGAGGAAGCCACGGGGTGTGACGTGATAGCGGAGGCAACGGCTGAGGGAGGAGAGATGGCTAGAGTGGCGAGTTTTTTTAAAAAGTAAGTGAGAAAGATTTTTGCGGGTTGTAAGCATTGGGGGAGGGGAAGCGAGAAAGCGGCTAAGAAGGGATTGAAGGTGTTGGACGAACGAGTGCAAGTCAGGCATGTTGGGAAGTGGTGAATGTGTATGTAGGTGTAAGTGGTGCTGACACAAGTGGAAGAATGGAGGTGGAAGAAGAAAGGTAAAGAAGGAAAAGTACAGGGAGATAAGTTCAGGAAAAAAGTTCAGGAGAAAGTTAAATAAGAGTCACGGACAGATTCTTTTGATTTCCAATCACGATTTCAGTGGCGTACTCCGGAAGGATGGTAACTGTAATCCGTAGGTGTAAAAATCTAGGAATTGGCACCAAGGCGCTCGGTATCCGTGTGAGCGTGCAGTATATAAAGTTAATCCAAACAAGAAAACACAGAAAAAAAACACAGCAACGCGAGGACGTAGAACAATTAAAGTATTATTTGACGCTCAGGAAAGAAGGGAAGGAGGGTTTAACGTTTCGATCGGAGCTCTTCGTCGGACACAAGGAGAAGGAAAGATCCCAAGAAGGGAAGACAGAGGAAAAAATATTTTAGCTGGTGGTGCTCAAGAGATCACATGTTGAAAGATCACATGTTGAAAGAACATATAGTGGAGGATCGTGGCTTAGTGGTTAGGGTGCCAGCACCATGATCGTTAGACTGTGGTTTCGATTCCTGGACCGGGCGACGAGTTGTGTTCTTGAGCAAAACATTTCATTTCGCGTTGTTCCAGTCCACTGGGCTGGCAAAAATGAGTAACGCTGCAATGGACTGGCGTCCCGTCCAGCTGGGGAACACATACGCCATAGAAACCGGGAAACCGGGCTCATGAGCCAGGCTAAGCTTTGAAAAAAAGGGCGCATTTATTATATATATACATTAAGGATTCAGGTAGAAATGGGTGCCTGAAAAGATATAGACCTTGAGTTAATTTACTTAACTCCTCATTTTCTGATGATGGAATACTTAGACGATGGAATCCTTGCTTGACACAACGTTACAATAACTTGGATAATCAAGCAACAGGCATTTGAGACAATGTGAATTGTCCTTGTAAAGTTTTGCCAAACTTTTTGCTTTTTCAATATATTGGGTTAGCAACTAAGTTCCCACCGTTTTTTTTAATTTAAATTTTTAAACGGTTTAATAAAAAACAACTAATTAATCAATAATGTATTCACCCTTGTTGTTTACAACTTCTTCCCAACGTTCAACAAGATTTTCAATATATCGTTGCTAGAAATCCCCCGATTTTGACTTGAAAAATTAATCCAACCAAGCTCTCAAATCTGCATCAGTATTGAACGAAACTCTGCGCATAGCATTTGAAAGAGATTTAAACAGGTGGAAATCCGTTGGTACCAAATCAGGAGAGTACGGTAGGTGTGGTAGCATTTCCCCACCATGCGTTTGAAAGGCTTCCTTGGTCATATTGGCGATATGAAAACGGGCGTTGTCGTGCAGCAGAAGAACTCCATGCTGCCGATTGGGTATTTTCTCTTGAATAGCCGTGTTGAGTCGTTCCAGCTGTTGAACATAGTTTGCTTCCGTTCAAGCAATTCGTAATGAATAATCCCTTCCCAGTCCCACCATACATACAACATCGCTTTTCGCGGATGAAGATTTTATTTCACGCGCGGTGTCGCTTGTTTATTTTAGCTAAGCCATTCCTTACGCTACTTCATGTTGATGTACAGACACCATCTTTCGTCACCAGTAACGATTCAGTAAAGAAATCGTTGCTTGTGTCCATGAATTGAGCGGTGACGAGCAAGCAAACCAGCAGAGAATGTGGCTCGTTATTTTTTGTTGTCACTTAAAGCATGCGGAACCCATGCTCCATACTTCTGAACCTTTCCTATCGAGTGAAGATGCTTCTCTATAGTAGTGTGGTAGCATTCCATTTTCTCTGCCAGTTACTTTGTCGTTTGACGAGACTTTTCGTGCAAAAGTTGGTTTAATCGCTCTCCATCGAACTCAAATTGGACGGCCAGAACGAGCTGCGTCTTTGAGGTCAAAATTTCCATTTTTGAACTTGGCATACCACTCACTAATAGTTCTTTCAGCTATGACACCCTCTCCATACACAGCACAAATGTCACAAGTAGCTTTTGCGGCCTTAGAATCTTGATTAAAAGCAAAAAGGAGGTGTCGAACATGCTCGTTTTCCTTAACTTGACATTCCATTTTAATGATCGGAAATAAACAAATATTAACTAAAATTAAATAGAAAAAAAAATAGATTCCAAAATTTAAAAACGTAAAAAAATCAAAAATTTAAAAAAACACGGGAACTTAGTTGCGAACCTAATATATAAATACACACACACACACACACACACACACACACACACACACACCACACACACACACAAACACACACACACACACACCACACACACACACACATATATATATATATATATATATATATATATAAAACTGTAGTTGTGTGAGTGTCTGTCCCCTTCGATTTAGATTCCTAACTACTCCCACATTTTGCGATGCAGTGTAACCAAAACCGGGTATCTTATAGTCGTGATTCATATCGAGCCCTTCTGGGTATTAGCGCGCGTCTACGATGAGTCTACGATTTTAAAAAAAAATTACCATCATTTTTTATTCCATTTTAATGCATTTTCGCTGTTATATAAGGGAAGTAACTCTCTAAAAATGTCTACGATGAGTCAACGATTAAAAAAAGAAATTACCATCAAATTTTATACCATTTTTAATGCATTTTTTGCTATTTTTTGCTATAACTCACTAAAAATGCTTATATAGTTATTTCCCTTACAAACCCGAGCAACGCGGGCGATACTGCTAGTATATATATATATATATATATATATATATATATATATATATATATATATATATATGTATATATATATTTATATTGAATGATCTATTGTATCAAATTATTAATACTATTAAAGTATTTATGTATTTAATACGAGCAATTATATATTATATAATTATATATTTTATAATCAGATTATATATACTTTCTGACACAACAATTAAAATATATTTTAAATCATTTATTTATTTTAAATCCTTCATGTTTCTCCTCCCTCTCACACACATACATTACTTTGGGCGCAAAAGAGTTTTGTTTTAATTTTACGTCGATGAAAAAGTGTTTTGTTGAGAATCCATTTATTTAACAACAAAGAAACAAAGAGGTAGGAAGCAATTTGTCAGTGAATTACACAATATATATGGGTACAATTTCCGAGGTTTCCACCACACCCCACCTCTCCTTTCTCCCCCACTCATTTGTCTCCCACTGAAATTAATCAACTCACACTTGATTAATCTATTTAATTGTCATGCCTACCACATTATGAGATTACTTTTTCTATTACATTTATCACACATCCTTTCCTCAATAGTAATTTCACAAGGTTAAGTAGATTGTCAACAACTGTTAAAATTATATGTTGATTTCCATCGATCCGACGATCTATTTGCAATTGGAAATGTAACGAAAATAAATCATGTTGTTTGAAACATCGTCTTTGAGTTACACACTTTTCAATATACTCTGCAAGAATCATCATCATCACCATCATCATCATCATCATCAGTTACGTCCTATAACTCCATCATCGTCTGATTTTCGGGTCTCTTCGTTACGTATATAATGGAATTGTGATTATGTATATCAGAAACTATATATATAAGTCGAAACAATTTTATAATTGTTTATGTTATTTAATATTGTTATATTATAATCATAGTAATTAATGTAATATTGTAATATAGATAAATCATTGGATTGTCAATAGTATATTTCTAATTAATGTAATAGTGATGGTATTAATTAATTTTTTTAATTTTACAGCATATAACATTTGTTGATTAATTAAATATATGAGGAATGTACACTTTGAAATACCGCTTGTGGAATCTAATTTCTTTTTTACAGATAACACGAAAACTGCTGAGCGGAACGAGGAACCACCAGGATACTATGATAACCATGGATACACAACTGATTTTTATAATGCTTCGACATCTGGACATTCCGAACAACCTGGATATCCACAACCACCAGCATATACACCACGCTCCGAATATCCACCACAAACGGAATATCCACCACCACCACCATATACAGCACAAACCGGATTTCCATCACAAACGGAATATCCACCACAAACAGAATATCCACCACAAACCGGAGACCTGTCACAACCAACACCTGTGCTACAACAACCACAGCGACAACAACAGCAAACTGTTATTGTAAGCAAATATCACTTCTCATTTTACTCCTTACTCTACAACAACCATTTAGCCCAAACCGAGATCTTATCTTTAGAAAGTTTTAGACATCAAACGTAACTTTACCACGAAATCATCTGTAAGAGTTTTTAGTCAGTCAGATCATTAAATTGAGCACAATGATTGTTTTAATTTGGTATTTATTTTAGCAGTATATTTTAATTGAATGTGTGATAAGTTGCACTGAAGTACAATGGTAAGAGTAGCAATCGGAGTAACTGACATGGAAGATATATACACATTTATATGACTCTCATTCAGCAAGCCATCACTGCTCCGTTCCTGTGATGTATTAGAGATCTCATGTCTGTTTTCTGCTATGAGATTACATTTATCAGAAAGAACTGTATTTTCAATCGTTTCCTCTGCTACTGTTTTCCGATACCCGCCATTTGCTAGCTTCGAGCTCTACTTCTGTGAACCAACTATTTTTTCTTATTGCTCTATCTTGATCCCATAATCTCTGATCCGTGAATTGAAACAATACTCTTTCTCTCCGTTGATCATACATACGTTGTCGGTTACTTCTAATATGAAGACCATTTTCGATTATAGGGTTGCTCAGGCAGTAACACTCCATGACCAGAGCATTGACTTGTTTGTTTCATCTACGCTGTGTGTGCTGGTCCCTTGCTGGATAATGACAGGCTGGAGTCAGACCAGTATTTCTGAGTCTGCCGGGTGCAACACTGTCACCATGTAGGGCTTCAGTTTCATTACGACCGCTATTCAAAATATTTTGTCTTTTCGTTGTCATACATATGAGGTAGCGATTATCAGGTTGTGCAATTACCAGTGTTTTTATTGTAACACAATCACTAGATGTATCATCAATCAGAACATAGGGAGATTCCAACCGCTTCCTTTCATTGTTATTATTATCATCACTGATATTATTTTCATTTTTTACTATTTGTCATTGTTAACATTTCCTCCGACTCGACATGATTTTTGGCTAAGTTATTATCCCCCTCCTCTTCATCACCATCATCGTCAGCAGTAGTAGTAGGAGTAGTAGTAGTAGTAGTAGTAGTAGTAGTAGTAGTGGTGGTGGTGGTGGTGGTGGTGGTGGTGGTAGCTGCAGCAGCAGCAGCAGCAGCAGCAGCAGCAGCAGCAGCAGCAGCAGTAGTAGTAGTAGTAGTAGTAGTAGTAGTAGTAGTAGTAGCAGCATCAAGGGTGTGAGCTGACAGGATCGTTATCACGTTGGACGAATTTCTTAGCGGCATTTCAACCGTCACTGCGTTCTGAGTTCAAATTCCACAGAGGTCGATTTTGCCTTTCACCCTAGGGGCCGATAAATTAAGTACCATACCAGTGAAAAACTGCAGTGAATATAATCAACGCATCCTCTCTCCCTACATCTGAGGCTTTGTGCCCCCAGTAGAAAGGATTATTATTGTTCTTATTTTTATTATTTACATTTTATTTGCATGTTTGTTACAATCACTTGCCGAGACACACTCGGCGTCGTGGGGCGAGTAAAGGATAAAAGATCTGACAGAATGAGTGAATATTTGAGAGGGAGGGGTGGCAGGGGCAGTAGCGAAATATCTTCATGTAACACAGCACAGATATTTAAATTGACAGGATTTGCTCCGCGTGTGGGCAGTCAACATTTTTTTTTTGATTTCCTGAGATATTATGTAGATGTTGTTGTCATCCTTCTCTTATCACCCCTAGGACACCCACAATAACAGGAACAGCGGTTGCTTTAAGATGTCACATCTTCTGTATTTCAAGTTCAAAGTCCTTATATTTACTCAATTTCTCAAATTCCTTTACAGTTATGTTTTTATCAGTGGGAACACATACATGTATTAGTCTACAAATATTTTCTTCTCTGTCTGTAATGTCTATGGCTAGTGGATTAGCCTGGATCGTTCTGTCACTGTTGACTAGAAAATCCCAGAGGATAGTGATATTTTTACCTTCAACGGCTGGCGCAAATGATATTCATACCAGTAAGCAGGGATGCTGCTTTCGTAGTCTTTACATATTTTCCAATGTAGAAACTGTCCTAAACTATCGTGGTGATTTTTGTATTCGTTTGATATTAGCACAGGACATCGCGAGATGGGATGGTTTATTGTTTCATCAAATTTATCGCAGAATCTACATTTAGGGTAAAAACCGTATTGTATAACGTTAGCCTGAGAGATTTTTGTAAGGAAGCTTTGATCTTGTGCCGCCAATATGGAGCCTTCAGTCTTTGCTTTCATTTCCGAGTTTCTCAGTCAATGTTTGGTTGTTGCTTGATCTACATCAGCATTTCGACTTCGAAGTATCTACTATCCATACAGAGGCCTCTGACTCCGCCGCTCCTCAATTTGTTTTCGCCCGTTCTTTTTTGCAGTCTGTATTATCCGTTTTGTTTCTTATTTAACAATGATTTCAGGCTTTTCATCTGATGCAGGGTTAATGCTAAGTTCACTTGCGAAGTTGCTAGTTTCCTTGACGATACAATGTGATTTTTGGCTGCTTTTGTGTTTGCTCACAAGCCGCAGTATCCAGTCTTCTGTACTAGATAAGTACTTGTTCATTGCTATTGTAGAGGTCTTAGAGCACAGTTCTACCTACATCATTCTTCTTTTTCCCATTACTTCTAAGTAGGTACAGACGATCAGCTTCTGATTTGGGGTGGTGCATGTTCTTAGAAGTTAGTAGTTTTCTTGTCTTCCTGTCCAGGCGTTGGAGTTCTTTAAGATTACATTTAAGGGTGTTAAAAGTGTATTCGACTACTGGAAGTGCCAGGATGTTAATGGGCTCGATGCAATCTTTGAAAGCGAGTCGTATTCTTCTGTAATATTATTGTGGTTTTTCCCTCACAGTTGCATACTATATGCCGTCTGCATCATTTTACTCCAGGTACTTATAGTACTCTTGTGAATCAGGATCCTTAATGGTAGTGTCGGTATCTAACTTAATGGAAGCTGTTTGTTTGAGATTTTCCCTAACAAAAGTTGCTTTAGCACACTTATCAAGGCCAAAATCCATTCCAATATCATTGTTGAACTCTTTAACAAGTCTGCCAGTAAACTCAGACTTGTTGAGGTTTCTCATAATATCTTATTTTGCTTCTATGATCTCCTCTTTACTATTCACATCAAATTCTGTGTCATGTTTATTTTGGTGCTCTTGGGGTAGGTCTCCGTACTCCTCTTTTTCCATTATTCTTTCTTTTAATTTCTCGTTGGGATTTACTGCTCATACTTTGGGCTCTGTGCATCTGTTACCTATTTCATCTAAGTTATTGATGTTTTCATTGGGTCTCGCATGATATATTTGTGTCCTAATCTGGCTAATTTCAGCATCAGTTAACCTTTAATTCCTCATGATGTCCCTACGTATATCACTTCTTTTATTTGCCTCTATATATCTGCTTACATCGTTACCTACTAAGTTTCTCCATGACGGGTATGTTTGTACAATAAGGTTACTGTTTGGGTTTAGCTGGATTGCTTAGAAAGCCTTCAACTTGTCTCTATAATCCTCACTAGTCCATTTTCTGCGTTGATGATTATAGTGGTGCTACTACAAGTCTAGGGTTAGGGTCATCCTGGCTCAGGTGACCTGGCAGTTTTTTTTTTTTTTAAGTTTGTTCCAGCAGCAGACCTTTTGACCCCAAAATGTTTCCCCACTAAGTGCAGCAGTTCTTGATGTATCGGGCTACGACTGAATCGACATGAGTTTGGTTTGTCAGTAAAGCATTGACGGTGACAATAGGAGACGGGTCTGTTTGTTCAAGGTTGACTTATTGATATGACAGCGCTTCCTTGTTTTTCCTATGGACATATTTATCGTATCGTAGGCTTGTTTCACCATCTTCACGGGCACTTGATGTCCATCTTCACAGGCATTTGATGTCCTTCTCTGTGGCTGATCTCCACAACTCTTCAAGATTGAGTGGATTCTTCTTTAATTCTGTACACATTTGTTCGATGATATTTAAGTCAGGGCTCTGAGCTGGCCAACTTTCAATATGGTAGTACCTATTTCTTTACTACCCACAAGGGGCTAAACACAGAGGGGACAAACAAGCTATGTCTCTGGGCATAAATGCTTCGTGATGCTTTAAACCGAGTGACTAATTTGCTCTTTCTTATATTCTTCTGTGGGGGGGGGTTGCTTTGATTTTGTTTGGTACTGCATTGCTCGTGGTAGGTGTTTGTCTTTTATTTTCTGTATGTTCATGTGTGTGTCCTGTAGACATTTTTTTATGTTGCTTGTAAAAATAAGTATGTGCACTTGGAGAAATGGAAAGTTGCATGTAAAGATAATTATTCAATCTACGTAATTACTGTGTAATTAGTGTGTTTGACCAGGTTTCCGCGTACTGGTTTCGGCGTCTTTCGCATGTCATATAGAGATATCATGCATTTCAGAAAGAACCTACACTGTATGTAAGAAGGCGGCGAGCTGGCAGAAACGTTTACGCGCCGGGCGAAATGCTAAGCGGTATTTCGTCTGTCGCAACGTTCTGAGTTCAAATTCCGCCGAGGTCGACTTTGCCTTTCATCCTTTCGGGGTCGATAAATTAAGTACCAGTTGCGTACTGGAGTCGATCTAATCGACTTAATACCTATGTCTGTCCTTGTTTGTCCCCTCTATGTTTAGCCCCTTGTGGGTAGTAAAGAAATATGTATGTAAGAAAAATCCTTCTGAATTTCTTATTCCTTTGCTTTCTTTACGAAGACTTTTCCCATTGCTGTATCTCGATGTTGTCCTTCCATTGCACCGACGTTACTGTTTTGTGGAGAGGGGATCTTAGAGTACATCCATGTTGTGCTCATCATCGTTATAAACATCCCTAGATAATTGTATTATTTTTTTTTTCTTATTTCTTCTCTTTTCAGACAGAAAACCAGGAAATAAAATACTTGGGCTGTAGGATATGTGCAGCAATATATGTCACCTTTTGCTGCTTTTTTCCAACAGGCCTTGTTGCTTCTATTAAGTTATGTGAGGTAAGTAAAATACGAACGTTTCTTGCAAGAATTTCTGTTCATTTGCATACCTTTTATCCAAACGAGGCTGTGTGATAAGAAATTTGCTTACCAATCACACGGTTTTGGTTTCAGTTCTACCGCCGCACCTGGGATAAGTGATTTGTACAACAGCCAAGTGTTGATCAAAGCCATGTGAATGGATTAAGCAGAAGGAAACTGAAAGAACCCCGTCACACACACATACCTACACATATATACATATGAATATACGTGTATGTATATGTGTGTATGTGTGTGTGTGTGTGTGCGTGTGTGTGTGTGTGGAAGAGAAAGAGAGTATCTATGTCTGTGTTAGTCAACTACCACCAGTTATAACCGATGTTGGTGTGTTTACGTTCTCGTACTCTAGCGTTTCGGCACAAAGATGATAAACTAAGTGCCAGCCTTAAAAATAAAATATGTACACGTGTCGATCCGTTCAACTAAAATTCTTTAAGGCGATGCTCCAGCATGGCCATAGTCTGATGACTGAAACAAATACTATACACTGCAAAAGCCTTCGGCCAATTTCAATTATTGTAAATTACTATTAATTGCCAACCTATAAGGGGGTGTTTCGCATTGCGCTTTTTGCAGATGAAACATTGGCCTTAAACATTATATTTTGTAGTAGGGGTCTGAATGAGAGGGAAAGATGTGAGACGACCACCAAAAATGGCCAAGCAAAAGTCTACGGCCACCTCACCTAAACAAATCAAGATACAGTGTTTCAAAACAGAAAAATGTCTATAATGAACATTTATTATATAATGTTCTTTTCAAGATCTTTTGATATTTCGTATGGCTACTTCTCACCTTGAACCATTGCTTCAATGCACTTAGGAAGAGATGAGTACAAATCCTTCACCATCTTCACAGGCATTTGATGTCATTCTCTGTGGCTGATCTCCCACAACACTTCAAGATTGAGTGGATTCTTCTGACAAACTCTTCTCTTTAGTTCTGTACACATTTGTTCGAAGATATTTAAGACAGGGCTCCAAGCTGGCCAATCTTTCAATATGGCAATACCTTTATCAGCCAGACTCTGTTATGTTGCACGCAATCTGTGGCATTGCGCACCGTAATGCTGAAAAATCTCACCTTCATTCAAGTCTTTTATAAAATTTCCTGCAGCAACTATATGTATTTGGCACTTCCAGTTACCGTCAATTTTAACCACCTTTCTTGAACCATCACATTTTATGTGTCCCCAAAGCATCAGATTCTTACTCCCAAACTTCACTGTTTTTGTCAAGTAACGTGGGTCGTTTTCCTTCCTGACAAACTCTGGCTTATTAAAAAGGGAAACGAATCATATATGTACAAGGTGATTGTCTATTCCTCATGCATAATCTGACCACCTCATACATACATATATAAATACACACATACATAGATACATACACACACACGCATACATACACTAATAACACACACACACACAGATATATATACATATATATATATATATATATATATATATATATATATATATATATATAAATGTACATATAAGTAATCCCCCCATCCCCCCAAAAAACGAAGAAAAAGCACAAGAAGTAAAAACTGTGTTTAGATTACATTATCCAATGTGATATTATACAATGTTATTTTTTTAAAAGAGAATGTTGTGATTTGAGGAATTTGGCTACTCTTTCAAACAGTCTTATTTATTTCCTTGTGGTTGTGTCATAGACTGTTTGAGGTTCCCTCATGGCGTTGATACGCATTTAGTTGATGGAGATTATAGAGGAGAAGCATAATTAAAGGTCCTAAACAAGACCAAACGAACATCATGATTATAATAGTCGTGAAAATGGTTCTTATATTAAGGCTCACCTCTAATGCATGTTTGCTCCATTATGCCTAACAATAACCGTTTCAAGTATTCCAAATACAGCAGTCTTGTTTTAACTCATCATTAATATCTGCCAACTCACCATATCATTGTAAATAAGGTTTCTATTAATCCAGTCTACATAAAATATCTTTAACCCCAATTGGCTAAGAAACAGCATAGCATTTAACAGCGTTGATAAAACATCTGCTTTTAGAAGAGTAATGGTTATGAAACTGACGAAATATCACTTCACCACCCCCGGAACAACACACACATTACAAAAATATTGGTAGAATTCGTGGTCACACCAGCTCCCCTCCATCCATTCCTTTATTTAGAAGAAATGCTACTGTTCATCCATATAATTCCATATAATTGCTACGACGCATAAAATATTTAGCTGTATTTTGTCCGTTTTTACGTTCTGAGTTCAGATTCCCACGGGTCCACTTTGCCTTTCATCCTTTAGGGATACATAAAATAAGTAATTGTTTGAGTACTGGGATCGATGTAATTCACTTATTCATTCCTCCAAAATTACTGGCCTTGAGACAAAATTAGAAATCAACATATTTGCTGTTGTTCAGTTTTATTGGCGTGCTTTAAATATGAACTAATTCTTGTCTTTCTATCTTCTAGGCAAGTACAATGGCTGAAAATGGAAATTTAGAAGGTGCAAACAAAGCAAATTCTGTTGCTATGACCTTCATCAAACTATCAATTTTTGGTGGCGTTTTTATATCTGTGCTTACACTCTTTTTAATAATAGGAAATGCTAGAATGTAGCTAGATTATATATTCTGATCGGTGAAATGTAAGGCTTCCACCTGAAGGCAAGAACCCATAAAGCAGTAAAATTATGAGAGTATACAGATATTCCTGCACCTCTTGTAGCATTCCTTCACTCCAATTTAAGCACCCACGAAATCAACGTGTAATGATGCTGCATTTTGGCTTTAATTCAATCTCCTTTATCAGGAATGGTCAAACTTTAAAATCATTTTATAAATACAGTTGTTAAACAAAGTAAATTTTTAAAATCTTTCCTACTTTTTCAAAATATTTCCTTAAAACCAGTTATTTGAGAGTTTAAGATTTATATGAGCGCTTAAGCGGTTTAACATAAATTAAACACTAGATACACAAAGAATAAACAGTTATACACATATATTGACAAATATTGCTATACATGTCAACACAAAATATTAGATAATGGTAGATAGATGCGGCTAAAACTGAAAACTGCATTCAAATATTAACCACAAATGTCGTGGAATATATTTCTTGCAGCTTTCATTCATAATTATTTGAATTATTATTAATTTAAATATTTCTTCTTATCATGTCAATCAACGGGAAGTGGAGTTCACAACAAACATTCTAGTGGCATTTTGCAGACAAGAAATTAAACCTTCAACGCAGTAAACCTGAAAGGACAGCAGCGAAAGACTGGGTATCTATCTATATAAAACGTAAAAAAAAAACAACGTTGCCCGCGGGTACCTACAGGACTCGAACACGAACAGGTTAGATATGATCTAACAACAATACCATTTCGCTATGCAGTAACGTGCGATGAAGTATCGTCAAATGTAAAGCCACTTCGAATGCGATAACATTTTATAAACAAAATTTGGAAGCATTACATGTGGTTGTTATTCTGCAGACCAGAAAATAATGATTTTATTGTACTATCGTCTGTAGAACAATATCTGAAGGAGTTTTCCGTTAATAAAGTTCAATATTTAAACTAATGAATATTATAACAAAATAGTAGTTGTTTAAAATTGTAGATACATCAATAAATCAACTGGTATATTCTACGAAGGCGCATGGCTCAGTGGTTAGAGCCTCGAGCTTACGACCGTGAGGTTGTGAGATCGAATCCCGGACCGGGCTGCGTGTTGTGTTCTTAGCTGTAGAAATGAGTTGCGACGTCACTGGTGCCAAGCTGGATCGACCTTTGTCTTTCCCTTGGAAACCCAAATACTGCATGGGCGACTTCTGGTCTTCCATAAACAACCTTGCCCGGACTTGTGTCTAGGAGGGTAACTTTCTAGGTGCAATCCCATGGTCATTCATGACCGAAGGGGGTCTTTACCCCTTTATATTCTATGACGAGTGGCAGCAGCAGTAATAATGACAACAACAATAACTACTACTACTAATACAGCTGATGTCGCTGCTGTTGCTGCTACCAACTTCTGCTGACCTCTGTAGTAGTGAAAAATTTGCCTTCATTCCCCCTTTTCTGAGATAATAGAGAGCGAGGGCGAATATATCTGGTGTGCCACCAGAGGCAGACTTCTGGTGAGTAGGGGTGTCCGGAGATAAGCGAAGAGAATTGAATCGGAACAGGATTTATTAGACGAATCTAGAACAGATCTTGACTTATTACAGCTCACAAACAAGGCAGACCTTCACGTCACGGTGGATTGAAGATGATCACAATTCACATATATTGTGATGCCAACCATGTGAGAGTCTTCTCTTCGATACAGAAAGTGAAAGTATGCAGGCACCGCTGTTTCCAGCATCACAAACATCAAACACAATTACAATGCCAAGAACAGCAAGCAACCATAATATTAGCGATAAAAAATGCAACAGAGCCAGCAGCAACAAATGTGTTTATGAATGTGTGTATTCAGGGTTTGACCTTTTGAATCGGTTTTGTGAGTGAATATATATGACCATATATGTATGTGTATGTAAGAATGTATATGCGTTTGCTTTTGTGATTGCATTCCAGCATGAGTGTGCATAATTCCGTGTGTTTGTGTGGTGTGGAGTTTTTTTAATAGGGAAGCGTCTGTGTTTATGTTAGCGTGTGTGCGTGTATTATTATTATAGGTGAAATGGAAGGCGACGATCTGGCAGAATCATTATCGCGTCAGGCGAAATGCTAAGCGGTATTTCGTCTGTCGTTACGTTCTGAGTTCAAATTCTGCCGAGGTCGACTTTGCCTTTCATCCTTTCGGGTTCGATAAATTAAGTACCAGTTACGCACTGGGGTCGATATAATCGACTTAATCCGTCTGTCTGTCCTTGTTTGTCTCCTCTGTGTTTAGCCCCTTGTGGGTAGTAAAGAAATAGGTATTACATCTGCCGTTACGTTCGAGTTCAAAATATGCGAGGTCGACATTGCTTTTCAACTCCTCGGGATCGATAAAAAGAGTGCGATTTACACACAGGGATCGATGAAATCGATTCAATCTTTCCACCAGAATCTGAGTTCTTGTGCCTCCAGTAGAATAGATTATTATAAGCAAAATAAACCTCTCAAAAAACTCAAATATGTTTCAACACATCAGTTAGCATTAAGGATTTTGCAAAGTAAATAAAAATACGAAGTATACACACACATGCACACACACACACACACGCACGCACACACACACACACACACACACACACACACACACACACACACACACACACATATATATATATATGTATGTATGTATGTATGTATATGTATATAGGATATTAATGAAGGAAAATGCAGACACATTACATAGTTTTATTATAATCATTAATAAAACTTGCATTTGCCGACCGGTTTCGCTTTCGCTATTCATGATATTAAGTTTTATTTAAATACGTCTTTTCTTAAGAAGTAATTTTTCGGGTCATGTTTTCAGTGAAATTATGAGTGAATGACTAAAACTAAGGGGAGGTAATTGG
Source organism: Octopus sinensis (assembly GCF_006345805.1). Lineage (NCBI taxonomy): Eukaryota > Metazoa > Mollusca > Cephalopoda > Octopoda > Octopodidae > Octopus > Octopus sinensis. The sequence continues at coordinate 21,524,492 of NC_042998.1, forward strand.
TTATTGTGGGCAAAGTAGGGGAGCTTTTGGTATATACACACACAAAAATTCGAAAACTAGTTTAGTGGGAAGATATATGTGAAGGGATCAAAGTTGGTTATGCGTTCTGTATTTTTCGATGAAAAATTTTCTTTATTTAAAAGTTATTGTATAGAAATTGTATCTTGGCGCTGGTAGAAGGGGAAATTTGTGAAATTTGGTTTGATGTTACCAGCACATCTCTATTTGTGTTCACTTAAAGGAATTTGCCTGTATTGCAGGAACCGGATCTGCTTTTTATGTAGAGAGGTGTTCCGTCTCAATGTCATACTCATCTGTCCAATATAGTGTTGTCCACAACAGGAATTAGGCTCCCAGAGTCTCAAATGAAATTAGTTTTAATTCTGAAGCTCTCTCCCTCTTTGAAAAGGAAATCCGAGCCTTCAAGTAAGTTGGGGCATGTTTGACAGTTTAGGAGTTCACACTTTTAACCGTTGGTTTCGTGGTTGTTGTGGAAAACTTTGCATTTCTTAGAAGTCTCTTTAGCGATTTCTGTTGCTTTTTGCCTTTGATGAGTTTGTGTGTTTTCAGTGCGTCGTTCATTTTTGAAGCTGTAGTTAGTAAAAGGAGATTTTGCACAATACTCTTGTATCCTTCACTGTTTCTAGGGTTGTGGGTTGATAAACAGAGTAGTGTTTTGAGATGAGGAGTGGTCTTATGCTTTGTTGCCATTAGTGCTTTTATGTCAAAATTCTTGGCACGCCTAATTCCCTAGTCTGTAAGTGAGGGTGGATATTGCCTTTCAGTTAGCGTTATTTTGAGGCCTTGAAGACGAAGGTCCCGAGTAGTTCTATCAGATACTATAGTGCAAATCCTTTTTGCTAAATTAAAAGGGTGCTGCTTTCGTTCCCATCGCAATCCCATATTTTGACGATAGTATGTGTCATCAAATAGGAAATAATTGTTCTGAAGTATAAATTTTCAAGATCCAATAACAAAGATCTGATTTATGCGTTCCGGGAGTACTTCGAGATAATCTTTCAACTAGAATTTGATTGCTTTTATTCCATAGTCATAAGAACCTAATTTACGTTATAACATCCTCGAGTTGAGGACAACGCTATATTTGAAAGACGAGTATGACATTGAGACGTAGAACCACTATCCATAAAGATCAGAAGCGGTTCCCGCAATTCTGATAAATTCCTTTAAGTCAACACATAGAGAAATGTGCAGGTAACCACAAACCAAATTTCACAGTTTTCCCCTTCTACCAGTGCAAAGATACAATTTTCTACAAGAACGTTTAAATGAAAAAAACTTTTTTTCACCGAAAAATACAGAGCGCGTCTAAATATGCTTGCATAACCAACTTTGATCTCTTTACATATTCTAATACACGATTACGTCATTATACATATATCTACCCAATAAACTAGTTATCGAAAGTTTGTGTGTATATATATATATATATGTATATATATATAATCCTAACACCCTACAGAAAGCTGAACAGTTATCTCCCCTCCCCACATTCATAACGATAGCTAATTACCACCCCTTCCTTTTCTACTTGTTGAATCATTCACTCATAAATTTCCCACACAACATGTACCAAAAAGTTTCTTCTTAAGAAAATACTATTTAAATAAATCTTAAAGTCATGAATAGCGAAAGCGAAACCGGTCGACAAGCAAAATATAAGATATATTTAAAATTATATTAAAACTATATAATATGTGTGCATTTTCCTTCTTTAATTTCTTATATACAGTTGCGGCCAAACTGTTCAGAACGGCATTGTTTTCGCCAGAAAAGTAGGTATAAGTTTTTATCAAAGTTGTTTTATGTTCTATAATTTTCACAGACAATAAATACGATATTATTTGTTATTGTCTGAGATTTTAGTGTAATTTGAGAGATTAATACAAAAGTTATAGATGATATAGTGATTTACTGCAAAACCCATGCCGGCAAAATGATCAGAACGGTTGAAAAAATAACAAAATAATCAAAAATGACAGAGAATACTGGAATTATTGAATAGTCAGTGTGAAGCCCTTTAGCTTCGATCATACTTTGACATCTTCGACTGCATGAGGAAATTAAATTTTCAATTTCTTGCTAGGTGATCTTATTCCATTCTTCCTGAAGGGCATTCCATAATTGCTCGGTTGTTTTAGGATTTCTGGCTTTCGAACGTTCTCCTAGAATATTCCACACATTTTCAAAAGGATTGAGATCTGGGCTTTGAGCAGGCCAATCCATAATAAGAACCTTTTCAGCCGTGAGGAAGTTCATGACCACCTTAGCCTTGTGACATGGGGCATTGTCCTGCATGAACATGGGTGGTCGCTTAGTTGAATTTCTCAGCAAAGGCAAGACATGATCTTTTACAAGTTGTTTATAAACTCCTGCATTTACCGTTCCGTGTAATCGCACCAAAGAGCCCACACCATCTCCAGATATCATCCCCCAAACCATGACACTTCCTCCACCGAATTTAACACTAGTCTTAAGGCATTTAGGCGACAATTTTTCACCTACTTTTCAATGAATGTACCTTTTCCCATCTGAGCCAAATAACATAAACTTAGATTCATCACTGAAATGTACCGTTTGCCATTTTTCTTGAGACCACAACACATGTTCGGTTGCAAAGGTAAGACGACACTTTTTTATTTTTGGAGCTGATCAGTGGCTTCACTGCAGGTGATCTTGCTTGCAGGTTATGTTCAACTAAACGATGAGACACAGTTTTTCGAGATAACGTTTTCTTCAGTACAATGCTCATTTCCTGAGAAACAGCAGCAGCAGTTTTAAATCTGTCCTTTTTAACCAACTTTACCATAGCACGATCTTCTCTCTTGGTCGTTTTTCTTGGCCTACCTGTAGACTTTCTAGCTTCACATGAACCACAATCATCGAAGACCTTAAGAATACCGTGAACAACATTTTTTGACTTGTTAACAATCTTTGCAAGAGACTCAATACTTAAATTATCCTTCTTTCAAAGCTTAATAATCTACTGACAAATTGGTAACGGAGTAAGTGGCATTATATTAGCAAAGTACACTGCAGATATTCTTACTAATGTTTAGTAAACAAACCATCGCGTAAACAAATTCAAAACATCAGAGTTCGCCGGTTAAATATACTAAAACACAGAGAAAAGCAACCGTTCTGATCATTTTGGCCGCCATGGGTTTTGCAGTAAATCCCTAAATCATCCATAACTTTTGTATTATCCTCTCAAATTACACCAGAATCTCAGACAATAACGAATAATATTCTATACATTGTCTGTGAAAATTATAGAATATAAAACAACTTTGATAAAAACTTATACCTACTTATCTGGCAAAACAATGCCGTTCTGAACATTTTGGCCGCAACTGTATATATTACATGTCACCACGTGAAGATAATCGAAATTCCTCCCTTTCTGTTACTAGATAGATAGATAGATGGATGGATAGATAGATAGATAGATAGATAGATAGATAGATAGATAGATAGATAGATAGATAGATAGATAGATAGATAGATAGATAGATAGATAGATAGATAGATAAAAACATGAAAACTATCAAATATTTGAAATTTCCTTTTTCCTGTTTTATTTCTTTCTCCCTATTCCATTTTGTTTATCTTTGCTTTTTTCGTTCTGATGATGCGTAATCAATTGCAACGAGGTAAATACATATTTACCCCAGCCTGATATACGGAAACAGCTGTGGACTTACTCTATCAAACTCCCAATCTTACATTAATAATTAAATAATACCTTAATAACACCAAAGATCCACTTATCATTGTTATTTATTTCTCCATTTTCTTATCGTCTTTACGTACATTAAACTACGGTTTACCTTTAAATTACCCACTACCGTATACCATATAACAAAGACCATACATACTGAGGTAATTACCAGGAGTGCTTCTGGATACATCTATCCCTTAGATGGCTTTCATACACCTAACTTATATCTTACGTAACATATACATTTCCAAGAAACCTTAGCCAGACATAAAGTCGGCACATACTGGGTTATTTGCTCCATTTGGAGCAAAGAACAATAGAAACCTCTTTAAAAGATATACCGATTCCACTTAAAAATGTATATCTAAAAGAAGTCATTAACAAACTAACCTATTTCACCCACCGTTTACAATGGCAAGCTTTATTTTATGACAAAACAACCAAGCAGAGACGACGTACCACCATAACAGCAACGACGTTACCAAGGGAGTTTTCAAAACTAGGAAAACACACCCACCAAACAGCCACTGGGACGCATTCGAAAACGAACTATGGGATACTGTTAAGAATCTACAATTCAAACGACACCTTCTAAGGAATAACTTTTACAAAAAACCTAAAGGACCTACTATAAAAACTGAAATTGCAAAAGGGAATTATTGTACATTCTGATAAAACCAGAAATTCATATATTTTGGATATTAATTTATAACACCAACTTTTGCATAAAGAAATTACAAAAAAAAAAAAATTACAAAATAGCACCCAATAAATCCTATCTATGTAAATTAAGTAAATTAATATTAGATAAATATATCCCTAAATTAAAGAATATGATAGCCCTAGAACTATGGTCCAAGTCCTATAAAGCCTTAAACTGATTCTCCAATAAACAGAACATGAAGAACTACAAATTCCTACAAATAGACATAGAAGATTACTACTCATCTACTAACACTACGATCCTTAATAATGCTCTTAACTTCGCCATAAATCATACCCAACTAACAATGAATGGAATTAATGTAATATTAGAAGCGAGAAAATCCATAATAAATTTCGATAGCAAACTATGGGTAAGGAAAGACTATCCTAATAACTCCGATATCACCATGGGAGTCCCAGATTCAGCACAGATAATTAATTTGCAGCTACAAAATAGTGTGCGACTTCCTTAGTGCCAAGAACAACAATCAGCCATGTTTATCAAAACAAGTCCAGAAAATGAAAATAATAGGAAAAAAATTATAGATAGGAAAGGGAAAAACAAATGTATGAAGGAAAAAATAACAAGAGAAAGAAGGAAAATATGTAATAGAAGGGGAACAAGAAACACCAAAAATAATAGACGAGGACGAAAGAAAAAAAAACAAATGGACAGACACAGAATCTTCGGCCACTTGAGTACTCCTAGGCCTAACTCGTACTCCAAAAACAGGAACAGATTTCAGAACACGAAGACAGTTCACAAAAATGTCCGTCAGCAGGAACTAAATTGATATTTCATGCAAAATTCCTCCCTTCACTGGTAATCTAACAGGCAGCTACAAGGGAAAATCCCAGTTCGAATTCTTGGCGGTGAGACACGCCCACCAAATCAATTCACCTTAAGTGAACAATGATACTCAACTGCGAGCCGACAAATGTCTAGAATCTAGTGAGGACTACTTTCATAGGAAAGAATATTACACACCAAACAACAAACCCCCACTGAACCCAAAAAACAAAAGCCTTACTTTACAGTTGAGCTATTTTTGTCAATAATTCGCAGCTACAAAATAGCGTGCGACTTCCTTAGTGCCAAGAACGAAACTAACAACAGCGCATGCGTGTAAGCGGTAAGAAAGCTACTTCATTTCATTATATTTGCCATAAAAGCAGTATATAGAGTGTAGCTTTGCGGGCTGGACAAGAACGTTAATGAAGTGAATGATAATGAAACGAAGGTGATAAGGACAGGAGAAGACAAAAAGCGCCCGCCAACTTTTGCTTCTCTAAAACTTGTTCTTCAGAAAATACAAAATGAGGTATTAAACCTCTTACAATAGTTTTCACAATTTAAAACACATAGTTGAGGCAGTTAAGTTCCTTCCACCCAGACCAGGCTGTATGCTACCATAAGGCACTGCTCCAGGTCAAGATCGGGGCCCCGAAATGCAAATCTGAACATGTCCTTCGAGAAGGCGCCCATCACCCTGAACATATCGACATCTGACATGTCCTTCGTAGTCACCTGCAAAGGCCAATCCTCATCCTCTGTTCAGGGCATGGGCTCCTCTCTCCGGTCATCCAGCTTCACTACGATGCTCTTTACTGCTCCTCTCTTCTGGAAGAAGATGACAAAATCATCTTTCCTCCTTCTGGGAGGGGCCGTTGTTTCCTTTGTCGGTGTCACACATCCCACCGACAAAGTTCCCGGGCATGCCTGCAGTTTACCATCAACCGCCGGCAATGTCCCGTTCTTCTTTTTCGTTTCCGCTTTTCTTTTACCTCGGGAGGGTGGAGTTCCTCCGTCTTGTCTGTAAATCCTTCCATTCCTTCCACCGCCTCAGGATCCATTGCGTGGCAACCATTGTTGCCCACCTTTTTCTTTTTCTCCCTTTCTTTTTCGATGGGGTTGCCTCCCTCTCGGCTTCCTCCCTCTCTCCCTCTCCTCCAATGGGGGAGCAGGTGACTTTACTATTAACTGTTCCAGGGCCTTTGCTTGGTCCCGGTGGCAGTTTTTCGTGACACTTGGTGGGGCATCCCTCAAGATTACTGGGTATCTGAAACCGGCCATTGTTAAAAGAAATCTAGTAAAACCAGATCATCGGCTGATTGGGTCCATAAGGTCAAAATTGCTTTCGACCCCACCCAATCAGCCGCAGGTAGAATTCTGACATTCAAGAGCCTGGCCTGGCTACCACCCAGACCCCGACGGAGAGTGTCTTCTATTCATTCGGGCTCTATTCCGGGTGGCAGCCCACTATGCAAGCTCTTGCCAATTTTCTGCCTGTATATGTGGGGAGAAACAGAATTTCCTCCCCCTCCAACAGTTGGCTCGCTTATTCTTGAGCCTCTGCAGAGGTATCAAAAAGCAACCACACCGTTGCGTATTTGATACCCCTTTCAATGAATTTAATATTTGGCAGGTATTCTGCCAACTCCTTTTCTATTTCTTCTGCGAGAACACAGCGATGGTGTCGAGTGACCTATAATATTTCCTCAACACCACCGTTGTTGCATTAAAATTTTTCAGCCACTGCTTGGGGGCCACAATTTTCCACTCCAATACAGTGCTTTAAGTTGCCATGATGATAAAACAGAGCAAATAAAAAGAATGTTCAAAACAAAAGTTCAAAAACGTTTCAAATGAAAAGTCAATAAGCAACTAAAAAAAAAAACGGAAAGATAGAGCAAAGAAGAAAGAACGAAGGAAGACAGTTGAATGGCAACACAATTCTGCCACTTGTGCAGTCCACACGAATGTAGGTTCTCCGTCGCAGCACAAAAATATCCCAATTTTGGTTTCTCGCAGCTAAGTGAGACTTTAAACACAAAACACAGAAATGTTTCTGGCTGTCCCGGTACTCCAGGCCAAATGGTAATCCTCCTGGCCGAAATAGTCAGAAATAACACAATTTTCGGAGAGCCACACCTCCCACAACAAACCTCTCACAACCAAGTGAGATCTTAGGCATGGCCACTGGCAGACAAATGCATGGAACCCTCTTGTTCGACAAACAATAAATAATACGAGCAACAGAAGCCCACTAGGTCACAAAAAAATCAGACGTCCTACATAGTAGTCGTGGTTCACTATTTCACGACGTGACTTCCACCGCAAGAAAAAACGCGTCCACTCTGTTCTGAAGTAAGAAAGCTATTTACTACACAGCCACTCCTACGCCTATTCATACAACATAAATTTACTTATGTTTGTTTTTTGTACGTCAACACTGTATGATGTGGTTTAGTGCAAATTTCACTGGAATATGTTCACAGGTTCAGCAAATACGCGGCCTTACTGTTCGTTCTAAAAATAAACTGCATCGAACTCTATGGTCAATTTAGGTCATGCTAAATATAATGAACTTCTTTCTTCCATGCCTGATAATTCCATCATAAAATAGAGACAATAGTTCAAAATCCTTTATGGGCCTAAAATAAATGTAATTTCCAAAAGATACTACTTGCATTCAAGTACCTTAACTGAACCTTAAAGATACATAACAAAAAGATAAGGATTGTAACTTTTGAATATACAGCTGTTTACGTATAAGCTGTTAGCGAATTGCTATAAGATGCATGGAAACAAAACTGTTGCACTCCATAAAATAAATTTCCCACGTTAGTAACAAAACCTGTCAAGCTACTTATATAGTTACTGCTAACGTTACACTCAGATCGCACAAAGTGGAATAATAATACCACTGCGAGTAAGAAGTGTAGGACCCCAACATTTGCGGATTTTACCATTTCTGTCTTCTATCGCTAGCTGCACGAAACAGTGGGGGTTCACAATCATGCAAGCCTGTAAGTATTATATGTTATGAATTTTCATAAGTATATATTCATGAATTTTCCAAAGTATATGTTAATGAATTTTCGTAAATTCTCACTATATGTCCGCGTCTATAATTTCTTTTTTTTAAGCACACACCCTGATTGGCTTGATAAAGTGTTAAGAAAATTAATCATCTCCGTTCTTTCAGCGCGCAAATGTTAATTAAATACTAGTTTAAGCACACTTGTAATACACGCTGCAGTAATTGAACCCAAGAAACAGGCCTCTGTAGCTGTTACTTTAATTTTCAGCCACTATATATGCCTACATGCACACACACATAAAGACACACACACACGCTCGCCGACGCACATGCACAGATAGATAGATATAGATAGATAGATAGATAGATAGATAGATAGATAGATAGATAGATAGATAGATAAAAAATATTTCTTTATATTCTTATATTCGTTTACTTGTTCAGGCATTTGACTACGGCCATGCTGGAGCACCGACTTGAAGATTTTTATTCGAAGAAAATTAGCCCAGGTCTTATTCTTTGTAGGCCTGGTACATAAACCAACTTACCGAACCGCTAAACCCATTAATATCGATTCTCGATAAGGGATAGTGGGGGGACAAACACAGACATACATATACATGACGGGATTCTTTCAGTTTCCTCTATCAAATCTATTCACAAGGCTTTGGCCAAACCGAGGTTACAGGAGGAGACACTTGCCCACGCTGCCATGAAGTAGGAGTGTACCTGCAGCAAGCTTAATGCCTCACAACCACGCCTGCGCCTCTCTTTCTCTCTCTCTCTCTCTCTCTCTCTCTCTTTCTCTCCCTATATATATACATACATATATATATATATATATATTATATATATATATATATATATACTAGCAGTATCGCCCGGCGTTGCTCGGGTTTGTTTCGACCCTTTAGAATTGGAACTTTTGAAAAGTAAAAGTTTTGCATTATGTAGCGTGTTATATATATAGTGAACATTTAAGTGAACATTTTTCTGGTTGAAATACAGCGAAAAATGGCGACACAGCAGTCAAAAATCGTAAAAAATAGGGATTTTCATAGAAAAAAAGCACCTTTTTGATGTAAATAACTTTTGGTATTAACATGGTCCGATTTGAATTTTTTCTTCTACAGAAGGCAGAGCAAGCCTTTTTCTATCATACTCTCAATTTTGGTCAACTAGCACTGTAGGGTCTCGAAGGAGATAGTGTTAGTTGAAGGCTACCAAACCTGCCATACACAAACAACTTCAGCTATATATATAGAGAGATATAGTGAAAAGTAAAAAGTAAAAATGTCAAAAGGAAGAGTAAATACGGTTAGACAGCTTTTTAATCTCTACAAATGTTTCGATAGATACAGATTTTCGTTTACACAGGATTTAAAGTTATGTTTAAATTAAATTATTTAACGATTTACCTATACAAGAAGATCTATATGTATCTCCTCAGGCGATACTCAGTTGCTGTCTCCGTAAGTAAATTTAGATTTCCATGCTACAACATCCATAGTTTCTTCTTTGAAACTAACAAACGTTGCTGGTTTCAATTTTTATTTTTTATTTTAACACACGAGGAATACCTAGGACTAGAATTGGTAGCATACCATGTGAATACTACCGGCTATTTGGTAATTCTAAGGGTGAACGAGTTCTATTTGTACTCTTATACGTTCTTAACAGAACACACCTCAACTATATATATATATATATATATATATATATATATAGCAATTAAGGACAACTACTTAATAAGGAAAACTTAACAAGAAATTGTCAGGTAGATAGCGTGAAAACCTCATAAGAGAATAAATTTCGAAAATAATTATTTCTTATTGAACATATTAATTTATATATAGAGGGCATTATACATACATGCCAGAGAGCATTATACATACATGCCACACGCTAAGAGGGACATGCATTCGGTGGGATTAGTAATATTTTTGGTAGAAATGACTAATTGTCCCTCTTAGCGTGTGGCATGTATGTATAATGCTCTCTGGCATGTATGTATAATGCCCTCTATATATAATATATATATATATATATATATATATATATATATACATATATATCAACTCGCGTGTTCCTTTTTAACCTTCTACATATATATATATATATATATATATATATATATATATACGTAAAATGTATAGGGTAGTGAATATTTATAGAAATTTCACTACCAGTGGCCTTGCATGTATAAAAAATCAATAGACAACATATTCTCAATATAAAGTAGTACACTATATATATCAACCACACACATAGATTAACAGCTACAACCACACACACATACACACACACACACACACACACACGCGTGCTATCATTACACACACACACAGACATGCGCGCACGCACATTTTATACACTTACACACACATACCTCCCTCTCTTGCATTCACCTGTCTTTGAAAGAACTTTTTCTCCACCCATTACCTTCCGGTCATTCAAAATGTGACCGTGTGTGTACCGTTGGCGATTTTTTTTCCTCCGTCTTGTCTTCCTTGGATCTTTCCTTTTCCTATGTTTCTGACGAAGAGCCCCGCTCGAAACGTTAAATTCTCCTTCTTTCTTTCCTTTCCTGGGCGTCCAATAACACTATACGTGTTCCACATCCTCGCGTTGTTGTGTTTTCTTTTTGTGACGAGTATGTAAACAACATACAGATGTATTAGTTCAACGCTCGGGAAGTGAGAAAGTCTTTTGACAGAAAAAGCTATAGTCGCTAGCGATCTGTGTGTGCGTGCGTGCGTGCGTGTGTGCGTGTGTGTGTGTGCGTGTGTGTGTGCGTGTGTGTGTGTGTGTTTGTGTGTGTGTGGGTGTGTATGTGTGTGTGTGTCTGTCTATCTATACATTTATGAAGATTAAGGTGAAATCGGGTACTTGAAAAGATATGAACCGTGTAGGGTTGGATAAAACTACGGTCACCGCATTTCATTTGATAATTACGGTTCTTTTTTCCAATGATGTAACATTCTCATTCTTCTATCTAAGAAAATGCGAAAGAAACACACACACACATACGAAAACACGCACACACATTCACACACACAAAAGTATATATATAGAGAGAGATCGCCATGTTGAATCGCTAGCTTCTGCACGCATTTTTTTCTCTCCTTGTTTCTCTCCGTGTTTCTTTTCTGTGTATCTTTCTGTTGAAGAGCGTAGGCTCGAAACGTAAAAGACTTGTTTTATTTATATTCCTGAGCGCCATACTAATACAATTGTTTGTTTGTACTCCACCTGCCTTCGTCTTTTGTTTATTTTCATAAAGCTTCTCGTTATATATACACACACACACACACACACACACACACACACAACACACACACACACACACATATATATATATATATATATATATATATATATATATATATATATATATATATATATATATAAAACACCTAGTCAAGGCATACTATTTGTTATATTAACGGTAGCTCTATTTCCTATCATTTCCTGTTTCAGCAACCTCGTATTCAATAGATGCTCTCCTCACTGTTCTGAGTTAGATTATGAACTAAAGTTTCGCACATAATCATTACATCCTTGTAATCTACTTACCTATAAACCCTCCGTAGCACCTAGTTCCTTTTGAACTGTAGCATTATATTTCCTTCAGCACTTGGCTCCTTTAATTTCCTTATACTTAAACTCAGTAATTAAACGTTCCTACTCTATCCATTTAATTATTTTATCTATATCGACATTTACCCCACACCGATTAACTTCGGATTTGTGGTCTTAATTAATTTTATCCCTTGAATTTCAATTAAAAATATATATATATATAGTCACTTAGCGGTTCGGCCGTCACTTAGCGGTTCGGTCGTCACTTAGCGGTTCGGCAAAAGAGACCGATAGAATAAGTACTGGGCTTACAAAGAATAAGTCCCGGGGTCGATTTGCTCGACTGAAGGCGGTGCTCCAGCATGGCCGCAGTCAAATGACTGAAACATGTAAAAGAGTAAAAGAGAGTTAATCCAAACAAGAAAGCACAAAAAAACACATCAACGCGAGGACGTGGAACAAATATAGTATTATTGGACGCTCAGGAAAGAAGGAAAGAAGGAGGGTTTAACGTTTCGAGCGGAGCTCTTCGTCGGAAACATAGGAGAAGGAAAGATCCAGAGAAGGGAAGACAGAGGAAAAGAAATCGCCAACGGTACACACGTGGTCACGATTGTATGTATGTATGTATATATATATATATATATATAAATAATATAATATATATATATATTATATATATAATATATAATATATAATGAAATATTAAAATAACTAAGTCTCTCTAAAAGAGAACAGCGGCAGCGTTCCCGGAAAATAATAGTTATCGCCATACTAATATGGCATTTATAAATAAGAAAAAAGCTGTCCGCTTATTAGCTCCATGAGGCCATCGCCTTAAGTTAGCTATTTGATACACAAACTGTATCCATATAACCTTCGAACAAGGGAGGTCAGTCGCTCCACACTACTTGACCGGCAGCTACAGACGCGTTTCGGAGTATTGCCCCTTTTCAATGCAGCGTAGCCAGCCAGTAGGTGTCGCTTCCGACATCTCTGTTCGATGGTTTTATTTACCTAGTTTCGGTGGAATACATCCACTTGTTTTCAATAATAGAAAATTAAAATAACTAAGTCTCTCTAAAAGAGAACAGCGGCAGCGTTCCCGGAAAATAATAGTTATCGCCATACTAATATGGCATCTTATAAAATAAGAAAAAAGCTGTCCGCTTATTAGCCCATGAGGCCATCGCCTTAAGTTAGCTATTTGATAAGCGGACAGCTTTTTTCTTATTTTTATAAGAATGCATATTAGTATGGCGATAACTATTATTTTCGAAGGCTGCCGCTGTTCTCTTTTAGAGAGACTTAGTTATTTTAATATTTCTATTATTGAAAACAAGTGGATGTATTCCACCGAAACTAGGTAAATAAAACCATCGAACAGAGATTGTCGGAAGCGACACCTACTGGCTGGCTACGCTGCATGAAAAGGGGCAATACTCGAAACGCGTCTGTAGCTGCCGGTCAAGTAGTGGGAGCGACTGACCTCCCTTGTTCGAAGGTTATATGGATATTGGTATCAAATAGCTAACTTAAGGCGATGGCCTCATGGAGCTAATAAGCGGACAGCTTTTTTCTTATTTTTATAAGAATGCCATATTGTATGGCGATATATATAATATATATATATATATATATATATATATATATATATATAACATATGATACACACACACATATATACATATATATATATACATACTTACACACATACATATTTATGTATATATTCATATATATATCAAACTAAAATCATTGAACAAGCAAATACAAAGTCAACCGCATGTCATTTCATAATTCGAACATTTAATTATAGAATAAACATATAACCCGCAAGTTTTAATGATAAGAATTTTTCTCGCACCATACCATACTATTATTATTACGTGCTGTACATATGAATTTTGTTCCATCTTGCGGGTTATATGTTTATTCTATAATTAAATGTTCGAATTATGAAATGACATGCGGTTGACTTTGTATTTGCTTGTTCAATGATTTTAGTTTGATATTTTTGTCTCTTCCAATAGAGCACTTCTATTGCAGTCCTATTAAACCTTTTTTGTTCCTGACAAGAAACAATTATTGTATCGATATTCATATATATATATACACACACACACACACACACACACATATATATATATATATATATATATATATATATATATATATATATATGTGTGTGTGTGTGTGTGTGTGTGTGTGTGTGTGTGTATGCATGTGTGTACATATATATGTATATAGGGAAACATTCATATATAAATGTACACACTCATATGTATATATATGTGTGCATATGTATCTACAGAGAAGTCGAGAGAGAGTTAGAGGGAGTCAGAGAGAGCCCGAGGGAAAGAGAAACAGAGCGAGTGTGAATAAGCTTTTTTATTTGTGTGAACTTCCGTAAGTTATAATAGGGAAGAAACTAATTTTGTTGCTTCTGATGTTTTAATTGTTTCTTTTATAAAATTTGCTATTATGCTAATAAATATGTCTTGAATACTAGTATTCATTTCGAGCTTTTGCATCAGCACCCAGAGATTTCACAAATGCTCAGTTATAAATATTGTGCTTATAGCCTAACTTCTGATGATACCCATGGCGATAAAATCGTTCTTCCACAGATGCCCGTCGTACGAAAGGTGAATCTCTAGTTCGTATATACACATCCACATGCACATTATTTATGAAGGGTTTTATACGGTTTCATGCAAATTAAAGTTTCATCGTAGGCTTCTGAGGCGAACCTTTGTATGAGACAAGTCCCGGATGTCTTCTATATGTGGAAGATTTTTGTCCAAGGTGACCAAACACGAAGGTTCCTAGCCACATATTAATGCCTATATATATATGTATGTGTGTGTGTATGTACATATTTCTATATAAATGTAATGTTATGTAGATAAGTATGTGTGTCTATGTAAATATACTTGTGTGTGTGAATTTATGTTGTATGTGTGCGAAAATAGATATAAATATGTACATAGAAATCTGTTCATACATATAAGTATGTACATATAAATTTGTATATATATGTACATATATATTTGTATGTATTTATGTATGTATGTATCTTAGTAAGTACGTACGCATGTATGTATGTGTGTATGTATGTGTGTGTGTATGTATGTGTGCATGCATGTATGTATGTATGTATGTACATATGTATGTATGTATGTGTGCATGCATGTTGTTGAGAGAGAGATCAATAAACACATCCATAACACCACAAATCCTTTGAAATCTGCCATAGTCAGAGCAATGTCCAAAATGAACCAGGACCACTTGATTCGAGCATGTAGAGGATTTAGATCTCATATAGAAGCAGTTGTTGAAGATGAAGACAGCTTTATTGAACAACATTATAGAAAAGAAAGTTTAGATTTATCCTCATATTATTTTTTGACAAATATATTTATTATTTGTTATATATTTGCTTCTTTTATAAACATAAATCTGTCCTTAATTATCTTACGCACACTGAATATAATATATATATTATATATATATATATATATATATAGTAGTAGTAGTAGTAACAGAAAGAAGGAATTTCGAGTATCCCCATGTGGTGAGTTGTAATATATATAAGAAATTAAAAAAGGAAAATACGCACACTTCACATAGTTTTAATATAAGTTTTAATATATCGACCGGTTTCGCAATCGCTATTCATGATATGTTTTACTTACTTGAATATGTATTTTCTAAGGAGAAATTTTGTCCATGTAATTTACGAGTGATTCACTCATAAATATCATCAACAACTGGCTCTCTTATTTGATGTACTTTGTTTTAACAGCACTAAGAGTTATCAAGAAACCAATTGATCCAGGGATATCAATTTTCCCGTTCTGCGGCTTTCTGTCGTTATAATGTGTTAATTTCTTTCAAATTTAAGCAAATTGTCATAAGAAAATTTACAGTCAGCAACCAGCATATAACATTTGTTGATTAATTAGATATATGAGGAATGTACACTTTGAAATATCGCTTGTGGAATCTAATTTCTTTTTTTACAGATAACACAAAACTTGCTGAGCGGAACGATGAACCACCTGGATACTATGAGTACCATGGATACACAACTGATTTCTATAATGCTTCGACATCTGGACATTCCGAACAACCTGGGTATCTACCATCAACAGCATATACACCACACTCCGAATATCCACCACCACCAGCATATACACCACAACCCGAAAATACACCACTATCCGAATATCCACCACAGTCCGGATGTCCACTACAAACGGGTTATCCACCACTACCTGGATACCCGTCAGAACCATCACCTGTCCTACAACAACCATCACAACAACAACAACAGCAACAACTACAAAGACAACAACAGCAAGAGTCTGATACTGTAAGCAAATATTTTTTTGTTTCATTTTACGTCTTTATTATTCTTCAAGCATTTATCCTAAACAGAGATCTTATCTGTAGCAAGTTTTAGTCATCAAAAGGTGAATATTCTAGGAAATCCTCTTTAAGAGATTTTAGCCATTCATATCATTATATGGAGCAGAATAAATGATTTAGAACGATAATGGTAACAGTAGCAAAGGGAGTACCTGGCTTGGAAGATATATACACACGAATATATGCATGTGTGCGTGTGTGTTTGTGTGCGTGTATGCACGTATGTGCGCTTGTGTGCGTTTATGTATGTGGGCGCTCAGGTGCATGCATACACGCATGTACGCTTATGTCTGTGTATGTGTGTGTGTATGTTTGCATGTGAGTATGAATGCATGAAGGGCTGTCTCAAATATTCCATCAGCTAAATTCAACTCACAAAATATTTGTCAACTCAAAACTATGGTACAGCCTAGCTTCCTCTTCTGCAAGTTATGGTGCAGCAGGATCAAACCTGGAGACGTCTGCAGGGAATTTCTTAACTACAAAGTGATGTGTTCACATACAAACGTAACATCATTTCTTGTGGTCGTCTCACATCTTTCCCTCTCGTTCAGAACACCTACTACAAAATATAATGATTACTATGGTTTAGAAGGAAACGTGTATTCCGCTTGACCATGCTACCTTGTAAGAACCTGGAGATCACAGAAGAGATCTTATGTATTTCAAGGGCATTGAGTAGCCTTGAGTGTTGGACACTATCAAACGCTTTCCGTAGTTATCCATCTATATTCAGGTTCTCCTTGTTGTTTCGGCAATTCTCTACAAAATGAATTCCTCTTATAACCTTTTGTAGCGTGTGGAAGGATAGATTTCCGTTCCAAGTAATTGTATATTCTTTAGGCTAGTATGTATGTGATGATCTTGTAGGTGGTCTTCAGATATGTAATTGGGCTGCAGTTCTTTGGATTTTTCCTCTTGCAATTTCATCGAAAACTCATATATCCGCCCATAAAAATTCCATCCCTCTATTGCTACATTCCACTTTGGAGATCTATTGACATGGTTGGTCCTTCTCTGTGACGTCCTGATACCTAATTGAGCGGTAACAATTTTAGCAGTGAAATAAATACGGTTATTAAACATTGTTTGGGCAGTTCCTTTATTACTAAAAACTTGTCTAAGATTAACACTCTATATCATGATCATGTTGCTATTTTTAATGTTGCTTCTAAAAATTAGCATGTTCACAACGATGAATGGAGAGTTGCATGTAAAGGTAATTATTCAATTTACGTACTTACTTAGTGCGTTGTACCAAGTTACCTTGTGTTGAGATATCACGCATTTAAAAAAGAAACTACACTTTACGTAACGAAAATCCTTCCGAATTTTTCATTGCTGTATCACGATGTTTTCCTTCCATTGCACCGTCGTTGCTGGATTAAGTTTGCTTTGTGGAGAGATCTTCTTAGTGTTCGTCCAAGTTGTGCTCCTCATCATCATAAACATCCCTAGATAATTATATTAACTTTTTTTATATGTTCTCTTTCCAGACAGAAGACCAACTAAAAGAATCTGTAATTAACATAAGACGAACAATTATTGCTACTCTTTTCTGTTGTTTTCCATCAGGTATTGTTGCTCTTGTTAGTGCAGTTAAAGTAAGTAAATACGAACATTTCTTGCAAGAACTTCTGTTTATTCGCATACTTTTTATCCAACCGTGGCTGTATGTGAAGAAATATGCTTACCAACCACATGGTTCCGGGTTCGGTTCTACTGCACCTGGAGTAAGTGATCTGTACAATGGACAGGTGCTGATCAAAGCCATGTAAACGGATTAAGCAGATGAAAACTGAAAGAAACCCATCATGCACACAAATACATACACACATGTATATATATATACATAACAACACGTGAACGTGTGTATGTGTATATGTGTGAGTGTGTGGAAAAGAAAGAGAGTATCTATGTTTGTGTTTGTCAAATACAACCATAGATAACCGATGTTGGTGTGCTTACGTTCTCGTAGCTTTTCGGCAAAAGAAATGATAAAATAAGTACCGGCCGTAAAAATAAAATATGTACAGGTGTCGATCCGTTCAACTAGAATTCTTCAAGGCGATGCTCCAGCATGGCCGCAGTCTAGTAACAGAAACAAATACTATACCCTGCAAACTATTGTTAATTACTATATAAATTGCCAACATATAAGGGGGTGTTTCGCATTGCGCTTATGGCAGATGAAACATTGGCCTAAAAATTATATTTTGTAGTAGGGGTCTGAATGAAAGGGAAAGATGTGAGACGACCACCAAAAATGGCCAAGCAAAAGTCTACGGTCACTTCACCTAAACAAATCAAGATACAGTGTTTCAAAACAGAAAAATGTCTACAATGGAAATTTATTATATAATGTTCTTTTCAAGAAGTTACTGTTGATATTTCGTGTGGCTACTCCTCACCTTGAATGATTGCTTCAATGCACTTAGGAAGAGATGTGTACAAATCCTTCACCATCTTCACAGGCATTTGATGTCATTCTCTGTGGCTGATCTCCCACAACACTTCAAGATTGAGTTGTCTCTTTGTGGTTGAGTCATAGACTGTTTGAGGTTCCCTCATGGAGTTGGTACGCATTTAGTTGATGGAGATTATAGAGGGGAAGCATAATTAAAGGCCCTAAACAACACCAAACGAACATCATGATCATAATAGTTGTGAAAATGGTTCTTATATAAAGGCTCACCTCTAATGCGTGTTTGCTCCATTATGTCTAACAATAACCGTTTCAAGTATTCCAAACACAGCAGTCTTATTTTAACTCATCTTTAATATCTGTCAACTCACCATATCATTGTAAATAAGGTTTCTATTAATCCAGTCTACAGAAAATAGCTTTAACCCCTAAGTAGCAACTAGCTAAGAAACAGCATGGCATTTAACAGCGTTGATAAAACACCTGCTTTTATAAGAACAATGGTTATGAAACTGACGAAATATCACTTCGCCACCCCCGGAACCACACACACACTACAAAAATATTGGTAGTATTTGTGGTCATACCAGCTCCCCTCCATCCACTCCTTTATTAAGAAGAAATTCTATTGTTCATCCATATAATTCCATATAATTGCTACGACGCATAAAATATTTAGCAGTATTTTGTCTGTTTTTACGTTCTGAGTTCATATTACTTCTGGTCTACTTTGCCTTTCATCCTTTAGGGATACATAAAATAAGTAATTGTTTGAGTACTGAGATCGATGTAATTCACTTACACACTCCTCCGAAATTGCTGGCCTTGTGACAAATTTAGAAATCAACATATTTGCTGTTGTTCAGTTTTATTGACGTGCTTTAAATATGAACTAATTCTTGTCTTTCTATCTTCTAGGCATACAAAATGGCCAAAAATGGAAATTTAGAAGGTGCAACCCGCGCAAACAATACTGCAAAACAATTCATCAAACTATCACATTTTGCTGCTTTTCTTGCGTATATTTTGTATGTGATTTTAATCCTCATTAACTTTACTTAAAAATTCACTAGATAATGATATATACTGACCGGTGAAATCTAGCACTTCAGCCTGATAGCAAGAACCCATAAAGCAGTAAAATTATGAGAGTATGGAGATATTCCTGAACCTATTGTACCATTCCTTCACTCCAATTTAATCACCCACGAAATCAACGGGTAATTTGGGTTAATATTTTTTCTTTATTGCACACAAGGGGCTAAACATAGAGAGGAAAAAGAAGGACAGACAAAGGGATTAAGTCGATTACATCGACCCCAGTGCGAAACTGGTACTTTATTTATCGAACCCGAAATGATAAAAGGCAAAGTCGGCCTCGGCGGAATTTGAACTCAGACGAAATACCGGTAGGCATTTCGCCCGGCGCGCTAACGTTCCTGCCAGCTCGCCGCCTGCTATTTGGGTTAAAATCGGTTTAAATATTTCTTGTTATCATGTCAAACAATGGGAAGTGGAGTTCACAACAAACATACTAATATTATTTTGCAGACACGAAAGTAAACCTTCAACGCAGTAAGTCTGTAAGGACGGCAGCTAAAGACTTATAGCACGAAAGAAAGAAAAATCTTTGCCAGCGGCTATCTAGAGGACTCGAACTCGCACCGCCTAGATATTGTCTACCGACAATACCATTACGCTGGACAGCACCGCGCGGTAAATTATCGTCAAATTAAAAGCTACTTCGAATGCAATAACACTTTACAAACAAACTTTGCTATTCTGCACACCAGAAAATAATGATTTTATTGTACTATCGTCTGTAGAATAATATCTGAAAGTGTTTTCCGTTAATAAAATTCAATATTTTAAATAATGAATTTTATAACAAAATAGTAGTTGTTTAAAATTTTAGATACATCGATAAATCAACTGGTATATTCTATGACGAGCGACAGCAGCAGTATTAATGGCAACAACAATAACTACTACTACTAATACTGCAGCTGTGTCTGCTGTTGCTACTATTGCGACTAATGCAACTACGTGCCAGACACTCAAGTGGAAAGGCACTAACAAGAAATATGGGCAGATATAGACTTCATCAACCGAGACTGATCAAAAGACGTTGCCCAGGTGCAATTCGTAAAGGTGACCCTCGTAGTAAATCATTCTGCTGACTTCTGTAGAAATGAAGAATTTGCTCTTATTCCCACTTACCTTAGAAAACGGAGAGCGAGGATAAATATATCCGGTGTGCCACCGGATGTGGTCATCTAGTGAGTAGTGGTTTGCGAAGATCTGGCGGTAAGTGATATTCTCCTGAACGTTAGGAAATATATATTTATTTACTACCCACAAGGGGCTAAACATAGAGAGGACAAACAAGGACAGACAAACAGATTAAGTCGATTACATCGACCCCAGTGCGAAACTGGTACTTTATTTATCGATCCCGAAAGGATGAAAGGCAAAGTCGACCTCGGCGGAATTTGAACTCAGAACGTAACGAGAGACGATATAGCGCTAAGCATTTCGCCCGGCGCGCTAACGTTTCTGCCAGCTCATCGCCTTGTACGTTGATTCGGAACAGGACTGGGAGATTTATTAGACGAATCTAGAACAGCTGGTAAAAAGATCTTCACTTATTACAGCTCACAAACAAAGCAGACATTCACGTCACGCCACACACGACATGAATAGTGAAAGCGAAACCGGTCGACAAGCACAATAAATGATATATTAAAGATTATATTAAAACTATGTAATGTGGGAGCATTTTTCTTCTTTAATTTCATATATATATTACAATTCACCACTCGGGGATAATCAAAATCCCTCCTTTTCTGTTACTAGATAGATAGATAGATAGATAGATAGATAGATAGATAGATAGATAGATAGATAGATAGATAGATAGATAGATATTCTATGTAGAAGACGACTTTTCTTTAAAGCTCCTCGTAGAATGACATAAACTAGCCTGCTTTCTGAATGCAATTTTTTCCGACGAGAGTTCCGGACCCCAGTAATGAATTCATTTGCATATAGCCAATCGGAGCTCACCATGACCTTGTTGTCAAGTTAACAAACACACTCCATCATTTAATCGCAAGACTAAGAAACGAGTTGAAGTCGAACGATCTCCAGCTTCTGCCTGGTTTTTGGAGGCAAATAATTAGATTGATTTGCATCCATACCTATTATCGGATTTTGTTAGAGCCCCGTAAGTTAAAGATGTGGATGTGAAAAATATGGATTGGGGGTGATGTACTAGCAACCCTCTCCCCTCACTGATTTACAAAGTAAGCAAGGACACAAATAACTATGCAGAGGCAGCCATGGTTGAAACTAGAACAATATCAAAAATCATTATTAAAAGGGAAAAGAAGCATGGTGATTCCTTACCCAACTGACCTTATCGTATCGTCCATCACTTGTTATGCGTCCATAAACTTGTTTGATTGTTGAGCTCTGGTTGGCTGTATGAAGACGAGTTTATAACTGGGATCCGGAACTCTCGTGTGAAAAAGAAATCGCTTCCCGTACACTTGATAAGTAAATTCTATCCCGAGTGGTATTACTAGATATTCGCTACGGTGCATATGTAGGAGATATAAGGGTAAACACCAGTTTATATCATAGTTTCTTGGCGCATTTCACATTTTCACCATTAGGATTGTTTGAAACCCAACGATTAGATGGTCGACACTTATCTGCAGCTTAATATTCTCGGATCATTTGTTAGTTTTGGGCATCTAAAATGCATTCTAAACACTAAATGCTGGGCTCCAAACGTGCATAACGTTGGAACACGCGTAAGAACGATAATATAAACTTGCATTTGTCCTTAGGCCTTTCACTCCTATTTATACACACACACGCACATACAAACAGTCAAACAATTATATCTTAAATACAATATGTAAACAACGTGTTTGTACGCTAATTTGTAAATAATATACATGCGTACGCTTAGAAAAACAAGAAAAAAAACATTTAACATTATTTTGCTGCTCATTATTAATTCATGAGTAAAGTCTATTTCGTTCGACAAAGATAGAAACGTAGCAAGAAAGGTAGAGAGAGAGGAGAGAGAGTTTTTAACTACTTATATGGATACTGCAATGAGTAATACACACAGTGATGCATACAAATACACATACACACACTCACATAAATACATCGTTCCGAATTTAGTCCCAGTGCATGACACCTTCGGGTCGGGTCGACCAAAGCCTTGTGAGTAGATTTGGTAGGCAGAAACAGAAAGAAGCCCGGCGTATATATATATAGAGAACAATCTCGAGTATAACCAGCCGAAATTGCAAAGATAATCTGGAACTCGGCTGAGGATCCATCTTTGTTTTCCTTGTATCGTCTGTCTGGATATTTTGTTGTCCCTTTTTTGTTTCACCTAATCGTATGAATGTTTTGCGTTCTTGTCCCATTTTTGTATATATATATAATAGCTGACGGTGACCCGCTCTACGCGCGGGTAAGAGTGTGGTATATATATATATAAATGTATGAGAGAGGACTGAAAAATGAAATATTTTCAAACATAAACATGATTTGTTTTAAGAGAAAGCATCTCATGATTGTGTGGTGTTGATGGTGGCGATGATAATTCTCTTTATGAATGCAGACAGACGTAGATAGATAGATAGATAGATAGATAGATAGATAGAGAGAGAGAGAGAGAGAGAGAGAGAGGGAGAGTGACAGCGCTGGCGAAAGAACGATAGTAGACGTATTTAAATGACGTTAACCTAGGCCACTGGCATCCTCATTTTACATGTGCCTGTAAATTTTGGAGTTAATCCGACGGGATGTAGTGGCCTTTAACCCCGCAAAAATAAATAATATCTGTTACCTTTCTGAAAGACCTAAAGTAGGAATATTTAAACTTTTGCGGCTGTCATTGAGAGACGCGTTGCAGAAGCAAGAGAGACGGCGGAGGTGCCACAAATCGTTATAGAGAGAGAGAAAAAGGAGAGAAGGGGAAAAAGGGAGAGATCGAGAAAGAAAAGGTGATATATGAAAGAGAGGACTGAAAAATTAAATATTTTGAAACCTAAACATGATAGAGAAAGACAGGCAGACAATAGAATGCGATGGCGAGATTCATAATATTTGTTCTCATGATTGTGTGGTGGTGTGTGTGGCGATCATAATTCTCTCTATGAATGCAGACAGCGAGATATAGAATGCCGTTTGGCGAAGTTATAAAGAGAAAGTGAAGGGGAGTTAGACGCCGTTATCGACGTTATATATAGAAAGTGATGGGGAGAGAAAATAGAGTGAGTGAGTGAGGGAGGAAGACAGATACATAAAAGAATGAGAATCGACTTGTCAAAGTGAGTTTTTGTCCCTAGCAACGACACCTTTTAAGATAGGGATTTCTAACCGAACCCACTGGCATCCCCACCTCATTTTACATGTCCCTGTAAATTTTGGAGATAATCCGACGGGATCTAGTGGCCTTTAAACCGTTCCAGACAAACAAACAAACAAACAATCTTTTCGCATTTCAGTTTTATAAATAGAGATATATAAGAAAATTTCCGAGAGGGAAGTTTCGGAAAATTTACACAATCTCACATTTTCTCTCGTAACTTTCAGGAAGACGGGTATTTTTTCATAAAAATTTATTCAAATCCATTTCAAACGACATAGATTACAATTATAAAAAAATTTGTTGGGGAAATTTTTTAGGAGATTTTCCCCATTTTTTTCTTAAACCACAGCCTTCGAAATGATGGAGTTTGAGCATTTTCGATAAAATCAAAAACATTGTTATATTTTCAAAGGGAAAAGTCAGTGATTTAATGTTGTTTTGGCTGTTGTTTCTAGCACATGCAAACAAAAACTCTCCTCGTTTCTGTATCACACTCGCATGTATTGATGTTTTTCAATATTTTTTCTCCATAAATAAAAATTATATGCTACAAAACGAAAATTTGAGAAATTATGAAGTTTTTACAAACACACTTTCTACCTCCGATTAAAATATTGAAGAGCCTGAGAAGGTCGTTGCTGGTATTTATCCATAATGATTTGAAAAATTTACGGAGAAGTATTCGCATGTCAAGTGACTTGATCTGAGAATGTGTGCTGAAACAAAACAATTACAACGTGGAGGATGTTTGAAAGCCTTTCAAAAACACGCAAAAATAATTAGTTTCACTTTAACATTAAAATTTCATCTGTGTCAAAACATTTTAGTCGCATTGAAGCCGAGTCCGATCCACTACAAAAACTTCACAAAAGTGATACAAACAAAGTTTTTTCAGTGAACATCAATCACACACTCACACACGCATTCATTGCCTTTTATTTGCATTACACCCAAACCTAACAGCACCTCTCCGCTTGTTCCGACCTAGAGCATCATTTTCCCGATCACTTTTGTTCATATCTAGTTTCTTCAGGTTTTCCTTCACACAGTCTTTATAACTTTTCTTCGGCTTATGTTGTGGTCACTTACCAGAGTTGAGCTCACCATAAAAAAGATGCTTTAGCAAACGCTCGAATTTCATTCTAATAACATGTCCAGTTCATCTCATTTTCAGCCAAGGTAACATGCTGTTCAATTGAGCTGCAACGTACCATGCGCAAAACCTCTGTATGTGGTATGGAACATTGCTTGACTCCTAAGATACGTCTGAGGCACTTTTGATGAAATCTCTCCAGCATTTGTATGTGATGCTTGTAAGTGGTCCATGTCTCACTTGAATAAAGAAGTGCAGACAATACACACACTATATAGACACTGATTTTTGTCTGCAGGGAAATGCCTCTATCCGCCCATACTCGCTTTTAGAGCTTTCCAAAATGTAACACCTCCCTTCCCTATTCGATTGTATATCTCTGCATCAAGACGACCATCTCTTGACAGTGTACTTCTTAGGTAAACAAAGGAATCAACGACTTCTAACATTGTTCCATTCACAAAAATATTTGGTTCAGAATATGTTTGTTCTGGCACGGGACTAAACATTACTTTGGTTTTCCCCAAATGTACATAAGCAGTGGAAAACCTCTCCATTAAATGTTGCATATCCCCCTCTGATTGTGCCCACAAATCAGCATCATCAACATAAAGAAATTCTCTAAGTAGTATTTTGAAAGTATTTGCAGTGAAACCGGTTCGAATTAAAAATGCGACCAGACATCTGAAATCTGGTTCTGATTCTCCTGCTGCAATCCTTGAAAGTAAAGGGTAAAGACCCCCTTCGGTCATGAATGACCATGGGATTGCACCTAGAAAGTTACCCTCCTAGACACAAGTCCGGGCACGGTTGTTTATGGAAGACCAGCAGTCGCCCATGCATACCAGCTTCCCCTCTCCACGCCACCAGTGTTATCCAAGGGAAAGACAAAGGTCGATACAGCTTGGCACCAGTGACGTCGCAACTCATTTCTACAGCTGAGTGAACTGGAGCAACGTGAAATAAAGTGCCTTGCTCAAGAACACAACACTCAGCCCGGTCCGGGATTCGAGCTCACAACCTCACGATCGTAAGCTTGACGCTCTAACCACTGAGCCATGCGCCTTGAAAGTATACCAAAGTAATGCAGCAAAATAAATAGAGAAAAGAGTAGGGGCAGGAATGTCTCCCTGTTAGACACTGTTGTCCTCCGACAAATCATGAGATGGATCACCATTAAAGACTGCCCGAGCTTTCATGTTCCTGTGTAGTTTTATAAAAATGCTCACAAAATGTGTTGGACATCCAAGTCTACACAAAACAATCCACAGTGCCTTCCTGTTTGCCGTGTCAAATGCCTTAGTTAAATCTATGAAGACCTTGTATAGTGGCATTTGTTCCACTAAGCATTTCTCTTGAACCTGCCTCACAGAAAATATCATGTCCATGGTTCCTCGTTCGGGTCTGAAACCACATTGTTCTTCAGGAATCACATGCAGACACACATTCTTAACAAGATGATCTAACATGATCCTTCGAAGTATCTTCCCGGTATGTACCAGAAGAATTGTCACTCTAGAATTACCACACACTACTTTGGGGCCCTTGCCTTTGTATACAGAGATTAGAATGACTTTTAATCATTCTTGTGGGACAGAAATCTTGTAAGTCAGCTTTCCGATGCAACCCATTGTTGTTCACCTTCCCTATTCCATAACGCCCAAGTACCTTCCAAGCACTATAGTTTCTACCTACACGTGCATTAAAGTCACCAAGCACAACCAACTTCTCATTCTAAGGGACTCACAGAATACTTCTTCTAAGCTCCTCATAAAACACATGGATATTTTCGTCACCAGCTGAAAGTGTAAGGGCATAAATAGAGAAAACAGTTACAAAACGTCCACAAGAAAGAGGGATCTGGAGTTTAATTATGCGTGTATTTATGCTTTGTGGTTGTTCTGGGTCTTTTAGCCAATCACTTCTAATTGCAAACCAAACATCACTTTCCCTTTTCTCTCTCTCCCCGGCTTCCCAACACAGAATAACGTGAACCTGCCGCTCTTTCGACAAGATGATCTTCATCTAAACATCTTGTTTCAGAAAGAGCTGCAATATCAAGATTAAGACGCCTTAGCTCCTTAGTTACTAGAGCTGTTCTTCTCTCAGGTCTATCTGCTCGATCTAAAAGAGTTCTCACATTCCAACAGACCAGGTTAAGAGAAACCTTATTCCTCGCATACTTGCAATAATTATTTTCATCAATTCTTTGTTCATTCCTGCTAAACTGATTCACTGTTAGCCACAGTAAACTTACCAGCAGAGAGAAGTCAGACAATTTTAGTGCACCTTTTCTAGCACTTTACCAATTTATCCAGGTAAGCAGTATTCTCCTTAAAAGGGCTGCTCAGACGCAGGATTCTCTACCGAAAACAGTTCTTGCCCATGAAAACTTATTAGCGATGTTAAGATAAGAACCCTGCCGGCTTATGTGCAGATTTGTAACTGTATACTTCCAACTGGTCAAATCTGAAAACGTGGCATATATGAATAAATAAATAAATTCACAATTAAAACTGTAATAAAGTAAAATAAAAAAAAAAGATATAAATATATACAAATATATAAATGATATATAAATATACTAGCAGAAGTTCCCGGCGCTGCCCGGGTTAAAGAAAACAATGGATTTTTAAAACGCCATCTAGATTTCGCAGGCCTCAGCTGCTAGTAACTGATATACCAACTTTCTACATTAACAACTCTCCAGCCCATGCAAACATGGAACCTAGACGTTAAGTGAAATGTTAAAAGTAAGTTTTCAACATTTATATATGTATATAAAGTAAATACACGTAATTCAAGAACACATTTTGTGTAGCTTATTTCGTAAACGGAAAACAGGTAGAGATTATAAACAATGAAAGGCCAAATTTTGGCGATTCATTTGACAGAGGAAGTAGAAAGCCAATCCTATGATAAATCTAATTTTGAATCTTGAAATTGTAGTGTAATCTGCATAATGAACTGCTGGATTATAACTGAAAGCTGCTTCATAAAAGTTACTTCTCTCAGCTGTTGCAACTGCTCTTCGTTCTGCAGTGGAGATCCTATTCCTTTTCAGCAGTGCATATCTCTGTTCATCACTTTGAGATGCTGTGTCCTTTGTAATGAACAGTCTCTTCGTTTCTTGGTATGCTTCCTGTTATGCAGATGTCTCTCTTTCCTTGGACAGGGACATTCTTTTGGCTGACCGTGACATTTTCATTCTAGGGATGGTTATATACGTATACAGAAATACTGGGTTGCAGAAGACAGTAAACAGTGAAAATATTTGGGTAACGGAAATTATATTTCTTAATACGATGGGTAAAGCAAGAAATTTTAAAGGAAAATAAAGGATTCAACGGGTTGAAGCGAAATTTGTCATTCAACCAGGGCCAGTATCGAAGGAACTAGATAGACAGATATGGAGAGACAGAGATGGATAGAGAGATATAGATAGATAGATAGATAGATAGATAGATAGATAGATAGATAGATAGATAGATAGATAGATAGATAGATAGATAGATAGATAGATAGATAGATAGATAGATAGATAGATAGATAGATAGATAGATAGATAGATAGATAGATAGATAGATAGATAGATATAAACGTCACTGATGCTAGTAAACCGGTAGTAAATATATTTTTAAAGTTTTCAAAGACGTGAATATGATTTAAAAAGTAATTTGTTTTCATCAGCAATGGATGTCAGGGTGACAATAAATTTCTGAAAGTTACTTCACAGAGAGTTACCTCTGTTCTCCAAGTAACCAAGGAACAGGTGTTTTCTGCCACGGGAGGCCTGTTACTTATTATGTGAAACATCTTAAGAGTCTAAAACAACCCATAGAACGTAAGTAATATATGTGCTCTCAAATTTAAAATCTTGAAATGCTGTGCTGAGGAGAAAAATGAACGATTGAAAGTGTGATCTTTGCATTTTTCATATCGATCTAATTCTGAAACGCGTCCACAGGTATGCTTTGAGTATATGTTGTCCGGGAGTTTCTTCTTATAGTAGAAGAAATAGCTAAGTTCTTTAGCTGCTATTTCTAAAGTTCGGTATGTGGTGAAGCAAATTTTTTTGCTGAACCCTAATTATAATTATATTCATATTTATAAAAAATATATATATATATACAAATATACACACACAAACACACACACACACACACAAACGTACACATAATGCTGGATGGCCGTTGACTAAACATGAGTTCTTCTGCCCTACAACAGGTCATATTTTCGTCCTGCAGGGTGTCCAACAATTACCGTCCTCCCCAAGTAAGGTTGGTGGAGTTTCCAGTTTAGTCGCTGAGGAACCGACCATGTGAAATATTGTACTGGGTTACATGTTACCAGCAGCGCTCAAGAGCGACTTGACCTAACATAAATACATACATACGTACGTACGTACACACATACATACATACATACATACAAACATACATACATACATACATACATACGCACATAAATACATACATACATACATACATACGCACATACATACATACGTACGTACATACATACATACATACATACATGCGTACATACATACATACATACATACATGCGTACATACATACATACATACATACGCACATACATACATACATACTTACATACATACATACGCACATACATACATACATACATTGATACATACATACATATGCACATACATACATACATACGTACGTACGTACATACATACATACATACATACATACATACATACATACATACATACACATACATACATACGTACATACATACATACGCACATACATACATACATACATACATACATACATACATACATACGCACATACATACATACACACATACATACATACATACATACATACATACATACGCACATACACTCATACATACATACATACGCACATGCATACACTCATACATACGCACATACACTCATACACACATACATACATACATACGTACATACATACATACATACATACATACATACATACATACATACACACAAACATACATATACATACATACATACGCACATACTAACTTGTGCCTCCTGACGTACATGAACACCGATTTCCAAAAGTTCTTCTTAAGGAAACATTCAGAGCCTTCATGAAGATATGCATTTTGTTTGGCTATTAAATACTTGCTATCATGTTTTGATCATATGTAAGTTCCGTTTAACACCATTTGAAGCCTACGTAAATATATCGCCGTTGGGGAGGCCTCAATAAATAGATTACTTTTTTCTTTTAGGCGTTCACTACATCAAACTTCATGCGATATAATTTTTTGTATCTCAAATCTGTACGATGTGGTTTAGTGCAAATTTCCCTGGATTTTGTTCACAAGTTGAGCAACTACGCAGCGTTAGTCTTCATACTAAAAATAAACTGCATCGAACGCTATTGTCAATGTAGGTCTTGTTAAATATAATGCTCTTCTTTCTTCCATGACTTGATAATTCTATCATAAAATAGAGACAACAGTTCGAAATTCTTTATGGGCCCAAGAGGAATGCAATTCCCAAGAGTAGCAACGTGCCTTCAACCTTAAAGTTACCTAACAAAAAGATAAGGATCGCAACTTTTGAATATACAACGGTTTACGTATAAGCTATTAACGAATTGCTATAAGCTGCAAGGAAAGTATTTCATAAACAAAACTGTTGCACTCCACAAAATAAATTTCCCACGTTAGTGACATAACCTGTTACACTGCATATATAGTTATGCCATCACTGCCCTCAATTCGCACAGAGAGGAATAAAAGTACCACTGCGAGTCAGGCGAGTAGGACCCCAACATTTGCGGATTTTACCATTTCAGTCTTCTATCGCTAGCTGCACGAAACAGTGGTGGTTCACAACCATGGAAGCCTGTAAGTATTATATGTTAATGAATTTTCATAAGTATATATTAATGAATTTTCCAAAGTATGTGTTAATGAGTTTTGTAAGATCTCACTATATGTCCGCTTCTATAATGTTTTTTAAAGCACACACACAGATTGTCTTGATAAAGTGTGAAGAAAATTCCACATTTCCGTTCTGTCAGCTCACGAATGTTAATTAAAGACTTGTATGAACATCCTTGCAACATACACTGGAGTAATTGAACCGAATTTCAAGAAATGTTTATGAGTTCTGATAAAAATATTTTAAAAACCATACGTGCATGTGAGTATGTATATATGTATATATGTAATCAAACTATGTATAGCCGTACATGCTCGCTTGTGTGGAGATGAACGGAGAAAAATTCCGTACGTAAAAAATAGGACTTTGTAACTGTTACTTAAAACTTGAGCTACGTTATATACATACTTTCACATGCACTTAAAGACACGCACACACACACACAGATAGATAAATATTTTTTGTTTATTAGCCACACAGGACTGAACACACAGGGGAAAATTTCAAAGTAGAGCTTTTCTTTTTAGGTTTCCGATCAAAAGGGAACGTAAAAAAAAACGTTCAATAGTAATCGTGTATCACAGAAATGTCATGATGTAAAGTGTATAGGGGGAAACAGATAAAGTTTATCCGTGGAAAGAAAAGCCTACGGAAAAGACCACGGGAACCTCGGTCAATAATGTCACATGTTAACACATTCATTTGCAAGTAAGTAACTCTCTGTTTTTCCGGGTTCATAGGATTATGCTCAAGGTGGCTTCGTCATTCATATGTGCCGTTCTTGCTACATTCACCCATCTTTTTTTTTTGAAACATTCGCTACTCTCTCTTGCCTCTCTACTCTCACTTTCCTTTTCAAGTGATACTTAATATCTAAACATCTACTACATCAGACTTCTATTATTTTTTTACGACCGCTTTATTACCTCCACTACATCCTCCCTCCCACTGCTACCCAACCTGTAGATCTAAGATTTGCTTTCCTTCAGCCCTTATACATTCGTCTTTGAACACACATCCCCAAACCCTTCCTAACATGAGTACACCTCACTATACTGATTAGTATATATTTAGTACGCAGCATCTATCTGCTACTCCTCTTCATTTTGCTATAGTGAAATACACTCATTTTTGAACCAGTCTTTCTCCAAGATTGGAACTGGTAACACCTGATTCTCTTCGCTCTGGATTATAAACAAGTATCTCTCACAATTTTGATTCTAGTAATGGTCATTACTGATTTTTCTCATTCGAACACAGAGCTAACTAACGAATACTTATTTTAATTGGATTTTAATTGGATTTCTCCTCCTTTTCTCGACAAAATTATCTACAAAATCATTGATGAGTAATGTTCTTCCACCTGTATATCTGTTTAAACCCCTCAATTTCTGATGTAATTTGTCTTTGTAAAGTCTTACCAAACTTTTTGCCTTTTCATGTATATATATATATATATATATATAAAATTAGGATTCAGTTGAATTAAGTGCATACAGGAAAGTACCAAGCCACCAAGCCAGTTCGGTATAGTACGCGCAGTTCGAAATTACATGAAATTAAAAAGTAAATAAGTAAAAGGAATGACCGTTTCAAGTGGCTCCATTTCATCGATGATGAAAACTTTACATCAGTTTGAAATAATCCGCTCTCTCCAGACGCAGACGATCATATAGATTTCAAACATAAAGCATAAACCATTAATTATTAGAAAAAATTCCACAAGAACCTAAGACAATTAGAATGTTTTTCTTTGCTACTCTTTGCCACAAGAATAGCAAAGGGAAGCTTTGTCACTTATTTGCTTTATGTACAAATATATATATATATATACACACACACACACACACACACACACACACACATATATATATATATATATATATATATATATATATATATGTGTGTGTGTGTGTGTGTGTGTGTGTGTGTGTGTGTGTGTGTTTATGTGTATGTATGTAGGTACAGCACCAGTAACAGTTAAGCTTCGTGCAATGGCCATACTCGATTTCGAGGGGGAAGCCATAATGTATGTATGTATATATATGTATATACAAACACAGACACAGACACACACACAAACACGCACGCACACACAAACACACAAACACACATATATATATATATACATATATATATATATATATATATTATATATATATATATAGATATAGATATAATTACAAATTGGGATAGGGGTTGAGAGTGTAACCCACCATGGGATAACATATATCCAATATACTGCCAGTAAAGCACCCAACAAAGTTAATACATAAATGTTAAGAATTGCGATGCAATTAATTCATTTATTGTATTATATGGGGAAAGGTAAAATGTTTTACCACAAATTAATAATACAAAATAAGAAAATGGAGAAATACACCTTAATCAATAAT
This sequence comes from Octopus sinensis, assembly GCF_006345805.1. Classification (NCBI taxonomy): domain Eukaryota; kingdom Metazoa; phylum Mollusca; class Cephalopoda; order Octopoda; family Octopodidae; genus Octopus; species Octopus sinensis. The sequence continues at coordinate 21,558,011 of NC_042998.1, forward strand.
CAACTACCAGATAGTACCCAATCACATAATTTATTAAACCACTACATAAGAACATCAAGGTCAAACATAATAGTATAGAACAAAACAATGCACATCAATGAGTAATATGATACAATAAGTGCAATATGTATAAGTGAATATAAATAAATATAAATATAAATATAAACTACAGCTGTTTCAGTCATGCAGATATGGGTATCTCATTATGTTCATATTAGCCAGGTGTGATAAGTTAATATGTGGTTATAAATGAGACACTTACAGAAATATCCCAAGGCCTCTTCAGAGATTATAAAGTACAAACTAAACTAAATATGAATATCAGAGGAGGTACACCCATACAAGAGTGGGCACATACCCATAATATATAATATACACATACATAAGAGTGCATATACCCATACTTCTATATATATATATACATATACATAATAATATACAACATTATACATACATATGTTCTATATTCAAGTTTACAGTTGGTCAAACCAATATATTAGAATATTACAATATACAAACATACACATATCTATATTCAAATGAACATATACAGATTCAAGAGTTCATTATATTAAGTTACAAAGTGCCATTAATATTACCATCATTATTATTACCATTGCCACTATTGCTACTAATATTATTATTATATTATTATTATTATTATTATTATTATTATTATTATTATTATTATTATTATTATTAACAATAATACCAGCAAAACAATATATGCATCACGCGGTTCACAGTACATATTATGTGGGAAAAAATCAGGTGGAATACATCAACATCATAGTATATTGGAATAGCAATATAATAGCAACAACAACAACAATAATACAATACAATGCAAAACATTATAGATCGGCAAATACATATAAATTGAAAAATATTAGTTTACATCATAGCAAAGTTCACAAGTGTGCAAGCATATAAACGCATTCCAGCCATAGGTTTTGACGGTGATATGTATAAAGTATTAAGTTTAGAGATAGTTTAAGATCGAAAGCTCAATTCGATTGGCTACCACATT
>NC_042998.1:21561540-21579040 GCF_006345805.1 Octopus sinensis
CAACTGGCTCTCTTATTTGATGTACTTTGTTTTAACAGCACTAACAGTTATCAAGAAACCAATTGATCCAGGGATATCAATTTTCCCATTCTGCAGCTTTCTACCGAGATTATGTATTAATTTCTTTGCTATTCGCCCGCTTTTTGTTGTGCCTATAGCATTTCCAGTAAATGGTGGTTTATTATCGGATTTTTCGACACTGACGGAAAATGTATAACTAATTCACTACAATTTTGTATTAAATTAGGGGTTATAATACATTCTCGATTTTGCTACATAAAAAAAATCTAAATTTGTAATATTAAATTGTTGAAGTCTTAACTTATAGGCAAATATTTTAAATTTACAGACACGATATACTATTTCTTTTCCGTTTATTAAACTGAAAAAGAAAAGATGATTGTCCCTTTCAATTTCAGCTATTATGTAAAAATATAAAAGGACATGAATGACCATTGAAATCTTTAAACTCTATCTTCAACAGCAATATTTTAAGTTTGTTTACTTCTTGGTCTCGCTTAATGTACTTGCAAAGAAAGAAAATATCTTGGTATCTGCATGAGAATTTGTGAACGACTGCAGAATTACTTAATTCGGAATGAAGACGATTTGTACATCTTTATATTGAAGATTTGCTGTTAAGGGAGGTCTACATATAGCAAGTTTTATTCGTCTAAATATATAACATGATCATATTTAGATAGCTGTGAATTATCATTATCAGCTACAGCATTTGTAAAATAGTTGGCTTTTAGCAAAATCCCCAATGAGAAATGTAAAGGTGGACAATTTACTCGTGTATTTTAATAGATTTTACCTTTAAAATCTAATCTGACCTCATCTTGGAGCAATGAATTAAAAACTGAAAAAAATTACAAAGACAATAACTGCATTAACTCCAGCTTAGCATCTTTTCATGCAGATTATCGTTATATATATCATACCAGCAATGTGTTCTTGGTAATCAGTTAGAGGGAATTCTGTTTTCATCTTATATGTTTCAGCTATTAAAGAAAAGCAGAAGTGAAAACATATAAAAGTATTTAACTATCCTGATGATTTCGTCAATGTGTTAGTGATGATATTAATTAATTTTTACAATTTTAAGCAAATTGTCATAAGAAAATTTACAGTCAGCAACCAGCATATAACATTTGTTGATTAATTAGATATATGAGGAATGTACACTTTGAAATATCGCTTGTGGAATCTAATTTCTTTTTTTACAGATAACACAAAACTTGCTGAGCGGAACGATGAACCACCTGGATACTATGAGTACCATGGATACACAACTGATTTCTATAATGCTTCGACATCTGGACATTCCGAACAACCTGGATATCCACCACTACCAGCATATACACCACGCTCCGAATATCCACCACCACCACCATATACACCACAACCCGAAGATTCTCCACTATCCGAATATCCACCACAACATGAATATCCACCACTATCCGAAAATCCACCACTATCCGAATATCCACCACTATCCGAATATCCACCACAGTCCGGATATCCACTACAAACGGGTTATCCACCACTACCTGGATACCCGTCAGAACCATCACCTGTCCTACAACAACCATCACAACAACAACAACAGCAACAACCACAAAGACAACATCAGCAAGTGACTGATACTGTAAGCAAATATCTTTTCGTTTCATTTTACGTCTTTATTATTCTTCAAGCATTTATCCTGGACAGAGATCTTATCCGTAGCAAGTTTTAGTCATCAAAAGGTGAATATTCTAGGAAATCCCCTTTAAGAGATTTTAGCCATTCATATCATTATATGGAGCAGAATAAATGATTTAGAACTATAATGGTAACAGTAGCAAACGGAGTACCTGGCTTGGAAGATATATACACACGACAATATGCATGTGTGCGTGTATGTGCATGTGTACACGTATGTACGCTTATGTCTGTGTATGTGTATGTGTGTGTCTCTGTGTGTGTATGTTTGCATGTGAGTGTGAATGCATGAAGGGCTGTCTCAAATATTCCATCAGCTAAATTCAACTCACAAAATATTTGTCAACTCAAGACTATGGTACAGCCTAGCTTCCTCTTCTGCAAGTTATGGTGCAGCAGGAACAAACCTGGAGACGTCTTCAGGGAATTTCTTAACTACAAAGTGATGTGTTCACATACAAACGTAACACCGTTTCTGGTGGTCGTCTCACATCTTTCCCTCTCGTTCAGAACACCTACTACAAAATATAATGATTACTATGGTTTAGAAGGAAACGTGTATTCCGCCTGACCATGCTACCTTGTAAGAATCTGGAGACCACAGAAGAGATCTTATGTATTTCAAGGGCATTGAGTAGCCTTCAGTGTGAGACACTATCAAACGCCTTCCTTAGTTATCCATCTATGTTCAGGTTCTTCTACTTGTTCCGGCATTCTCTACTAAAGTTTTATTCATGGATTCCTCTTATAACCTTTTGTAGCTTGTCGAAGTATAGATTTCTGTTCCAAGAAATTTTATATTCTTTCAGTTAGTATATATGTGAGAATCTTGCAGGTGGTGTTGTGACATGTAATTCGTCGGGTATTCTTTGGATTTTTCCTCTTGCAATTTCATCGAAAACTCATATATCCGCCCATAAAAGTTCCATCACTCTATTGCTACATTCCACTTAGGAGGTCTATTGACATGGTTGGTCCTTTTCTGTGACGTCCTGATACCTAATTGAGCAGTTACAACTTTAGCAGTGAAATAAATACGGTTATTAAACGTTGTTTGGGCATTTCCTTTATTACTAAAAACTTGTCTAAGAGCAACACTCTATATCATGATCATTTTTAATGTTGCTTCTAAACATTAGCATGTTCACAAAGATGAATGGAGAGTTGCATGTAAAGGTAATTATTCAATTTACGTACTTACTGTGTAATTAGTGCGTTGTACCAAGTTACCTTGTGTTGAGATATCACGCATTTAAAAAAGAAACTACACTTTATGTAACGAAAATCCTTCCGAATTTTTCATTGCTGCATCACGATGTTTTCCTTCCATTGCACCGTCGTTACTGGATTAAGTTTGCTTTGTGGAGTTCGTCCAAGTTGTGCTCCTCATCAACATAAACATCCCTAGATAATTATATTAACTTTTTTGATATGTTCTCTTTCCAGACAGAAGACCAATTAAAAGAATCTGTAATTAACATTAGACGAACAATTATTGCTACCCTTTTCTGCTGTTTTGCATCAGGTATTGTTGCTCTTGCTAGTGCAGTTAAAGTAAGTAAATACGAACATTTCTTGCAAGAACTTCTATTTATTTGCATACCTTTTATCCAACCGTGGCTGTATGTCAAGAAATATGCTTACCAACCACATGGTTCCGGGATCGGTTCTACTGCACCTGGAGTAAGTGATCTGTACAATAGACAGGTGCTGATCAAAGCCATGTAAACGGATTAAGCAGATGAAAACTGAAAGAAACCCATCATGCACACAAATACATACACACATGTATATATATATGCATAAAAACATGTGAGTGTGTGTATGTGTATATGTGTGAGTGTGTGGAAAAGAAAGAGAGTATCTGTGTTTGTGTTTGTCAACTACAACCATAGATAACCGATGTTGGCGTGTTTACGTTCTGGTAGCGTTTCGGCAAAAGAAATGATAAAATAAGTACCGGCCATAAAAATAAAATATGTACAGGTGTCGATCCGTTCAACTAGAATTCTTTAAGGCGATGCTCCAGCATAGCCACAGTCTAGTGACTGAAACAAATACTATGCCCTGTTAAAGCCTTCGGCCAATTAAAATTGTTGTAAATTACTATAAATTGCCAACCTATAAGGTGATGTTTCGCATTGTGCTTAAGGCAGATGAAACATTATATTTTGTAGTAGGGGTCTGAATGAGAGGGAAAGATGTGAGACGACCACCAAAAATGGCCAAGCAAAAGTCTACGGTCACTTCACCTAAACAAATCAAGATACAGTGTTTCAAAACAGAAAAATGTCTACAATGGAAATTTATTATATAATGTTCTTTTCAAGAAGTTACTGTTGATATTTCGTGTGGCTACTCCTCACCTTGAATGATTGCTTCAATGCACTTAGGAAGAGATGTGTACAAATCCTTCACCATCTTCACAGGCATTTGATGTCATTCTCTGTGGCTGATCTCCCACAACACTTCAAGATTGAGTTGTCTCTTTGTGGTTGTGTCATAGACTGTTTGCGGTTCCCTCATGGTGTTGATACGCATTTAGTTGATGGAGATTATAGAGGAGAAGCATAATTAAAGGTCCTAAACAAGACCAAACGAACATCATGATCATAATAGTTGTGAAAATGGTTCTTATATTAAGGCTCACCTCTAATGCGTGTTTGCTCCATTATGTCTAACAATAACTGTTTCAAGTATTCCAAACACAGCAGTCTTGTTTTAACTCATCATTAATATCTGCCAACTCACCATATCATTGTAAATAAGGTTTCTATTAATCCAGTCTACATAAAATAGCTTTAACCCCTAAGAGGCAACTGGCTAAGAAACAGCGTGGCATTTAACAGCGTTGATAAAACATCTGCTTTTATAAGAGCAATGGTTATGAAACTGACGAAATATCACTTCACCACCCCCGGAACCACACACACACCACAAAAATATTGGTAGAATTTGTGGTCACACCAGCTCCCCTCCATTCACGCCTTTATTAAGAAGAAATTCTATTGTTCATCCATATAATTCCATATAATTGCTACGACGCATAAAATATTTAGCAGTATTTTGTCTGTTTTTACGTTCTGAGTTCAGATTCCTCCGGGTCCACTTTGTCTTTCATCCTTTAGGGATAAGTAAAATAAGTACTTGCTGAGTACTGGGATCGATGTAATTCACTTACACACTCCTCCGAAATTGCTGGCCTTGTGACAAAATTAGAAATCAACATATTTGTTGTTGTTCAGTTTTATTGACGTGCTTTAAATATAAACTAATTCTTGTCTTTCTATCTTCTAGGCATACAAAATGGCCAAAAATGGAAATTTAGAAGGTGCAACCCGCGCAAACGATACTGCAAAACGATTAATCAAAATATCATGTTATGGTGCTATTCTTCCGTATATTTTGTATGTGGCATTATTCCTCAATTACTTAAATATATTATGATATATTCTGACCGGTGAAATCTAACACTTCAGCCTGATAGCATGAACCCATAAAGCAGTAAAATTATGAGAGTATACAGATATTCCTGCACCTCTTGTAGCATTCCTTCGCTCCAATTTAATCACCCACGAAATCAACGGGTAATTTGGGTTAATATTTTTTCTTTATTGCACACAAGGGGCTAAACATAGAGAGGAAAAAGAAGGACAGACAAAGGGATTAAGTCGATTACATCGACCCCAGTGCGAAACTGGTAGTTTATTTATCGAACCCGAAATGATAAAAGGCAAAGTCGGCCTCGGCGGAATTTGAACTCAGACGAAATACTGCTAAGCATTTCGCCCGGCGCGCTAACGTTCCTGCCAGCTCGCCGTCTGCTATTTGGGTTAATATCGGTTGAAATATTTCTTGTTATCATGTCAAACAATGGGAAGTGGAGTTCACAACAAACAAACTGATATCATTTTGCAGACGCGAAAGTAAACCTTCAACGCAGTAAGTCTGCTAGGACGGCAGCTAAAGACTTATAGCACGAAAGAAAGAAAAATCCTTGCCAGCGGGTGTCTAGAGGACTCGAACACGCACCGCCTAGATATTGTCTACCGACAATACCATTACGCTGGACAGCACAGTGCGGTAAATTATCGTCAAATTAAAAGCTACTTCGAATGCAATAACACTTTACAAACAAACTTTGGAAGCTCAGATATGGCTGCTGTTCTGCAGACCAGAAAATAACGATTTTATTGTACTATCGTCTGTAGAACAATATCTAAAAGTATTTTCCGTTAATAAAATTCAATATTTTAAATAATGAATTTTATAACAAAATAGTAGTTGTTTAAAATTGTAGATACATCAAGAAATCAACTGGTATATTCTATGACGAGTGGCAGCAGCAGTAATAATGACAACAACAATAACTACTACTACTAATACTGCTGCTGTGTTTGCTGTTGCTACTATTGCGACTACTACCACTACGTGCCAAACACTCAAGTGGAAAGGCACTAACAAGAAATGTGGGCAGATATAGACTTCATCAACCGAGACTGATCAAAAGACGTTGCCCAGGTGCAATTCTTAAATGTGACCCTCGTAGTAAATCATTCTGCTGACTTCTGTGGAAGTGAAGAATTTGGCTTTATTCCCACTTATCTTAGAAAACGGAGAGCGAGGATAAATATATCCGGTGTGCCACCGGAAGTGGTCATCTGGTGAGTAGTAGTTTGTGAAGATCTGGCGGTAAGTGATATTCTCCTGAACGTTAGGAAATATATATTTATTTACTACTCACAAGGGGCTAAACATAGAGGGGACAAACAAGGACAGATAAACAGATTAAGTCGATTACATCGACCCCAGTGCGAAACTGGTACTTTTTTTATCGATCCCGAAAGGATGAAAGGCAAAGTCGACCTCGGCGGAATTTGAACTCAGAACGTAACGAGAGACGATATAGCGCTAAGCATTTCGCCCGGCGCGCTAACGTTTCTGCCAGCTCATCGCCTTGTACGTTATGAAATATAGCCGAAACAATTGATTCGGAACAGGACTGGGAGATTTATTAGACGAATCTATAACAGCTGGTAAAAGGATCTTCACTTATTACAGCTCACAAACAAGGCAGACCTTCACGTCACGCCACACGCGACATGGACGAAAAAAGTTTTTCTTAAGAAAATACGTATTTAAATAATTCTTAATGTCATCATTAGTGAAAGTGCAACCGGTCGACAAACACAATAAATGATATATTAAAAAACAACTTTGATCTCTTTACATATTTTAATACACGATTACATCAGTGTACATATATCTACCACTAAACTAGTTATAGAAATATGTGTATATATATATAAACTTAGATATGTTTCAACCAAAGATTGGTCCAGGCCATGTCTAACTTAATACCACCACCTGATAGGATAATTCGAATCCTGTTTAAGTCAAGGTTTGTTTAAGTCAAGTTTTGTTCAAGTAGTGAGTTCTTGTTGGGTGAGTTGTATCCTATTTATATATATTGTATCCAATATATATATATATATATATAATATATATATATATAATCCCAATACCCTACCGAGAGCTAAACAGTTATCTCCCCTCCCCACATTCACAACGATAAATAATTACCACCCCTTCCTTTTCTACTTGTTGAATCATTCACTCATAAATTTCCCACACAACATGTACCAAAAAATTTCTTCTTAAGAAAATACTATCTAAATAAATCTTAATGTCATGAATCGTGAAAGCGAAACCGAAACAAGCACAATAGTTGATGTATTAAAAATTATATTAAAACTATGTAATGTGTGAGCATTTTTCTTCTTTCATTTCATATATATATTACAATTCACCACTTGGGGATAATCAAAGCCCCTCCTTTTCTGTTACTAAATAGATAGATAGATAGATAGATAGATAGATAGATAGATAGATAGATAGAGAGAGAGAGAGAGAGAGATAGGGAGATAGATAGAGAGATAGGTAGAGAGATAGATATTTTGTGTAGAAGACGACTTTTCTTTAAAGCTCCTCGTAGAATGACATAAACCAGCCTGCTTCTTGAATGCAATTTTTTCCCACGAGAGTTCCGGACCCCAGTAATGAATTCATTTGCATATAGCCAATCGGAGCTCACCATGACCTTGTTGTCAAGTTAACAAACACACTCCATCATTTAATCCCAAGACTAAGAACCGGGTTGAAGTCGAACGATCTCCAGCTTATAATTAGATTGATTTGCATCCATACCTATTATCGGATTTTTTTAGAGCCCTGTAAGTTAAAGATGTGGATGTGAAAAATATGGATTGAGGGTGATGTTCTAGCAACCCTCTCCCCTCACTGATTTACAAAGTAAGCAAGAACACAAATAACTACGCAGAGTCAGCCATGGTTGAAACTAGAACAATATCAAAAATCATTATTAAAAGGGAAAAGAAGCATGGTGATTCCTTACCCAACTGACCTTATCGTATCGCCCATCACTTGTTAGGCGTCCATAAATTTGTTTGATTGCTGAGCTCTGGGTGACTGTATGAAGACGAGTTTATAACTGGGATCCGGAACTCTCGTGTGAAAAAGAAATCGCTTCCCGTACACTTGATAAGTAAATTCTATCCCGAGTGGTATTACTAGATATTCTCTACGGTGCATATGTAGGAGATATAAGGGTAAACACCAGTTTATATCATAGTTTCTTGGCGCATTTCACATTTTCACCATTAGGATTGTTTGAAACCCAACGATTAGATGGTCGACACTTATCTGCAGCTTAATATTCTCGGATCATTTGTTAGTCTTGTGCATCTAAAATACATTCTGAACACTAATTGGTGGGTTCCAAACGTGCATAACGTTGGAACACGCGTAAGAACGATGATATAAACTTGCATTTGTCCTTAGGACTTTCACTCCTATTTATACACACGCACGCGCATACAAACAGTCAAACAATTATATCTTAAATACAATATGGAGACAATGAGTTTGTACGCTAGTTTGTAAATAATATACATGCGTACGCTTAGAAAAACAAGAAAAAAAACATTTAACGTTATTTTGCTGCTCATTACTAATTTATGAGTAAAGTTTATTTCGTTCGACAAAGATAGAAACGTAGCAAGAGAGGTTGAGAGAGAGAGAGGGAGAGTGTTTAACTACTTATATGGATACTGCAATGAGTAATACACACAGTGATGCATACAAATACACATACACACACTCACATAAATACATCGTTCCGAATTTAGTCCCAGTGCATGACACCTTCGGGTCGGGTCGACCAAAGCTTTGTGAGTAAATTTGGTTGACAGAAACTGAAAGAAACCCGGCGTATGTATATATGGAGCAATCTCGAGTATAACTAGCCGAAATTGCAAAGATAATCTGGAACTTGGCTGAGGATCCATCTTTGTTTTCCTTGTAACTTCTGTCTGGATATTTTGTTGTCCCTTTTTTGTTTCACCTAATCGTATGAATGTTTTGCGTTCTCGTCCCATTTTTGTATATATATATATATATAAGAAAATTTCCGAGAGGGAAGTTTCGGAAAATTTACACATCTGACATTCAGGAAGACGGGTATCTTTTCATGAAAATTTATTCAAATCCATTTAAAATGGCATAGATTACAATTATAAAGAAATTTGTGAGGAAAATTTTTTAGGGGATTTTCCCCATTTTCTTTTAAACCACAGCCTTCGAAATGATGGTGTTTGAGCATTTTCGGTAAAATCAAAAAAATTGTTAATATTTTCAGAGGGAAACGTCAGTGATTTAATGGTGATATGGCTGTTGTTTCTAGCACATGCTAACAAAAACTCTCCTCGTTTCTGTATCACACTCGCATGTATTGATGTTTTTCAATATTTTTTCTCCATAAATAAAAATTATATGCTACAAAAACGAAAATTTGAGAAATTATGAAGTTTTTACAAACACACTTTCTACCTCCGATTAAAATATTGAAGAGCCTGAGAAGGTCGTTGCTGGTATTTATCCATAATGATTTGAAAAATTTACGGAGAAGTATTCGCATGTCAAGTGACTTGATCTGAGAATGTGTGCTGAAACAAAACAATTACAACGTGGAGGATGTTTGAAAGCCTTTCAAAAACACGAAAAAATAATTAGTTTCACTTTAACATTAAAATTTCATCTGTGTCAAAACATTTTAGTCGCTTTGAAACCGAGTCCGGTCCACTAAAAAAACTTCACAAAAGTGATACAAACAAAGTTTTTTCGGTGAACATCAATCACACACTCACACACGCATTCATTGCCTTTTATTTGCATTACACCCAAACCGAACAGCACCTCTCCGCTTCTTCCGATCTAGAGCATCATTTTCCCGATCACTTTTGTTCATATCTAGTTTCTTCAGGTTTTCCTTCACACGGTCTTTATAACTTTTCTTCGGCTTATGTTGTGGTCGCTTACCAGAGTTGAGCTCATCATAAAAAAGATGCTTTAGCAAACGCTCGAATTTCATTCTAATAACATGTCCAGTTCATCTCATTTTCAGCCAAGGTAACATGCTGTTCAATTGAGCTGCAACGTGCCATGCGCAAAACCTCTGTATGTGGTATGGAACATTGCTTGACTCCTAAGATACGTCTGAGGCACTTTTGACGAAATCTCTCCTGCATTTGTATGTGATGCTTGTAAGTGATCCATGTCTCACTTGAATAAAGAAGTGCAGACAATACACACACTATATAGACACTGATTTTTTCTGCAGGGAAATGCCTCTATCCGCCCATACTCGCTTTTAGAGCTTTCCAAAATGTAACACATCCCTTTCCCTATTCGATAGTATATCTCTGCATCAAGACGACCATCTCTTGACAGTGTACTTCTTAGGTAAACAAAGGAATCAACGACTTCTAACATTGTTCCATTCACAAAAATATTTGGTTCAGAATATGTTTGTTCTGGCACGGGAGTAAACATTACTTTGGTTTTCCCCAAATGTACATAAGCAGTGGAAAACCTCTCCATTAAATGTTGCATATCCCCCTCTGAGTGTGCCAACAAATCAGCATCATCAACATAAAGATATTTTCTAACAAGTATTTTGAAAGTATTTGCAGTTAAACCGGTTCGAATTAAAAATACGACCAGACATCTGAAATCTGATTCTGATTCCCCTGTTGCAACCCTTGAAAGTATAACAAAATAATGCAGCAAAATAAATAGAGAAAAGTGTAGGGGCAGGAATGTCTCCCTGTTTGACACCGTTGTCCACCGAAAATTCATGAGATGGACCACCATTAAAGACTGCCCGAGCTTTCGTGTTTCTGTGTAGTTTTATAAAAATGCTCACAAAATGTGTTGGACATCCAAGTATACACAAAACAATCCACAGTGCCTTCCTGTTTGCCGTGTCAAATGCCTTAGTTAAATCTATGAAGACCTTGTATAGTGGCATTTGTTCCACTAAGCATTTCTCTTGAACCTGCCTCACAGAAAATATCATGTCCATGGTTCCTCGTTCGGGTCTGAAACCACATTGTTCTTCAGGAATCACATGCAGACACACATTCTTAACAAGATGATCTAACATGATCCTTCGAAGTATCTTCCCGGTATGTACCAGAAGAATTGTCACTCTAGAATTACCACACACTACTTTGGGGCCCTTACCCTTGTATACAGAGATTAGAATGACTTTTAACCATTCTTGTGGGACTGAAATCTTGTAAGTCAGCTTTCCGAGTTAATACAAAGTAACTCATATGACCTTGCTGTGATCTTGAGTGAATCCAGGTAACTTTATGTTTCATCTTATGATGAAAGAAAGTATTCCCAACAATCAGCCCTAGCTCAGAGCACATTTTCAGCAGATGCAACCCATTGTTGTTCACCTTCTCAATTCCATAACGCCCAAGTACATTCCAAGCACTATAGCTTCTATCAACACGTGCATTAAGGTCACCAAGCACAACCAGCTTCTCATTCAAAGGGACTCACAGAATACTTCTTCTAAGCTCCTCATAAAACACATGGATATTTTCGTCACCAGCTGAAAGTGTAAGAGCATAAATAGAGAAAACAGTTACAAAACGTCCACAAGAAAGAGGGATCTGGAGTTTCATTATGCGTGTATTTATGCTTTGTGGTTGTTCTGGGTCCTTTAGCCAATCACTTCCAATTGCAAACCAAACATCACTTTCCCTTTTCTCTCTCTCTCTCCCCGGCTTCCCAACACAGAATAACGTGAAACCTGTCGCTCTTTCGACAAGATTATCTTCATCTGAACATCTTGTTTCCGAAAGAGCTGCAATATCAAGATTAAGACGCCTTAGCTCCTTAGTTACTAGAGCTGTTCTTCTCTCAGGTCTATCTGCTCGATCTAAAAGAGTTCTCACATTCCAACAGACCAGGTTAAGAGAAACCTTATTCCTCGCATACTTGCAATAATTATTTTCATCAATTCTTTGTTCATTCCTGCTAAACTGATTCACTGTTAGCCACAGTAAACTTACCAGCAGAGAGAAGTCAGACAATTTTTAGTGCACCTTTTCTAGCACTTTACCAATTTATCCAGGTAAGCAGTATTCTCCTTAAAAGGGCTGCTCAGACGCAGGATTCTCCACCAAAAACTTTTTTTGCCCATAAAAAATATTAGCGATGTTAAGATAAGAACCCTGCCGGATTATGTGCAGATTTCTACGTTTGTAACTGTATACTTCCAACTGGTCAAATCTGAAAACGTGGCATATATGAATAAATAAATACATTCGCAATTAAAACTTTAATAAAGTAAAATAAAATAAAAAGATATAAATATATACAAATATATAAATGACATATAAATATACTAGCAGAAATACTCGGTGCTGCCCGGGTTAAGGAAAACAATGGATTTTTAAAACGCCATCTAGATTATGCAGGCCTCAGCTGCTAGTAACTGATATACCAACTTTCTACATTAACAACTCTCCAACCCATGCAAACATGGAACATAGACGTTAAGTGAAATGTTAAAAGTAAGTTTTCAACTTATATATGTATATAAAGTAAATACACGTAATTCAAGAACACATTTTGTGTAGCCTATTTCGTAAACGGAAAACAGGTACAGATTATAAAAAATGAAAGGCCGAATTTTGGTGATTCATTCGACAGAGGAAGTAGAAAGCCAATCCGATGATAAATCTAATCTTGAATCTTGAAATTGTAGTGTAATCTGCATAATGAACTGCTGGATTATAACTGAAAGCTGCTTCATAAAAGTTACCTCTCTCAGCTGTTGCAACTGCTCTTCGTTCTGCAGTGGAGATCCTATTCCTTTTCAGCCGTTCATATCTCTGTTCATCGCTTTGAGATGCTGTGTCCTTTGTAATGGACAGTCTCTTCGTTTCTTGGTATGCTTCCTTTTATGTAGATGTCTCTCTTTCCTTGGACAGGGACATTCTTTTGGCTGACCTTGACATTTTCATTCTAGGGATGGTTATATACGTATAAAGAAATACACGGTTGCAGAAGACAGTAAACAGTGAAAATATTTGGGTAACGGAAATTATATTTCTTAATACGACGGGTAAAGCAAGAAACTTTTAAGGAAAATAAAAGATTCCACGGGTTGAAGCGAAATTTGTCATTCAACCAGGGCCAGTATCTAAGGAACTAGATAGACAGATATGGAGAGATAGACACAGATAGAGAGATATAGATAGATAGATAGATAGATAGATAGATAGATAGATAGATAGATAGATAGATAGATAGATAGATAGATAGATAGATAGATAGATAGATAGATATTAACGTCACTGATGCTAGTATACCGGTAGTAAATATATTTTTAAAGTTTTCAAAGACGTGAATATAATTTAAAAAGTAATTTGTGTTCATCAGCAATGGATGTCAGGGTGACAATAAATTTCTGAAAGTTACTTCACAAAGATTTACCTCTGTTCTCTAAGTAACCAAGGAACAGGTGTTTTCTGCCACGGGAGGCCTATTACTTATTATGTGAAACATCTTAAGAGTCTAAATCAACCCATAGAACGTAAGTAATATATGTGCTCTCAAATTTAAAATCGTGAAATGATGTGCCGAGGAGCAAAATGAACGAATGAAAGTGTGATCTTTGCATTTTTCATATCGATCTAATTCCGAAACGCGTCCACAGGTAATCAAATACCGAGTGAATTTCGTTGTTTTTTTCTCTCTGCCTACGTGAATTGTTTTGAGTATATGTTGTCCGGGAGTTTCTTCTTATAGTAGAAGGAATAGCTAAGTTCTTTGGCCGCTATTTCTAAAGTTCGGTATGTGGTGAAGCAAATTTTTTCCTGAACCCTAATTATAATTCTACACATAATTATTATATATATATATATATATATATATATATATATATATATATATATACAAATATACACACAGAAACACACACACAGGCGTTCACTACATCAAACTTCATGCGATATAATAGCTGAACCTTGAAAATTATTTATTTATTTATGCACCCTTTTCAAGCCTAGCCAGGCTCACGGGCCCGGTTTCCCGGTTTCTATGACGTATGTGTTCCCCCCAGCTGGACGGGACGCCAGTCTATCGCAGCGTTACTTAAGAAACAGGAAGAAAGAGTGAGAGAAAGTTGGGGCGAAAGAGTACAACGGGGGTCACCCCCACACCCTGCTGGAGCCTCGTGGAGCTTTGGATGTTTTCGCTCAATAAACACACACAATGCCCGGTCTGGGAATCAAAACCGCGATCCTCCGACCGCGAGCCCGCTGCCCTAACCACTGAGCCATTGCGCCTCCGAACCATGAATATTCATAACGAAAAGGTAAGGATTGTAACTGTTGAATATACAGCTGTGTACTGCTATATGCTGCAAGGCAAGTATTTCACAAAGAAAACTGTTACACTCCATAAAGCAATTTTCAACTTTAGTGACGTAACCTGTCTCGTTGCTCATATAGTTACTACCAACACCGCCCTCAGTTTACACGGCTGAATAATAATACTACTGCGAACAAAGCGAGTAGAAACACGAATAATTTCGGATTTTAGCATTCCGGTCTTCTATCGCCAGCGGCACGAAGCAGCGGAGCTTCAAAACATGGAAGACAGTAAGTATATATTAATGAATTTTCATAAGGTTATATATTGATGAATTGTCCGAACTACATGTTAATGGATTTTCCCGAGTCTTCACTATATATCCGCTTCTATAACTCTTCACTATATCTCCGCTTCTATAATTCACGATTTGCTGATAAGGTGTTAACAAAATTCCAGTTTTCAGTTTTGTCAGTTCACGAATGTTAATTAAAGACTAGTATAAAAACGCTAGTAATATACGCTGGACTTGAACCCAACATCAAAAAATATTCTTTAGTACTGATAGAAATATTTTTAAAGCCCTATGTTTTTAGTGTGCGTATGTACATGTATCTGTATATGCCTGTATACACACACATATATATATATATATATATATATATATATATATATGTGTGTGTGTGTGTGTGTGTGTGTGTGTGTGTGTGTAGGTGCAAGATTGGCTGTGGGGTAAGTAGTTTTCTTACCAAGCATATGGTACCTTGGTCAAGTGTCTTCTACTATAGCCTCGGGCCGAATAAAGCCTTGTGAGTGGATTTGGTAGAGGGAAACTGGAAAAAGCCTGTCGTATATATATGTGTGTATATATATATATGTGTGTGTGTGTGTGGTGTGTGTGTGTGTGTTTGTGTTTGTCCCCCCAACATCGTTTGACAACCGATGCTGGTGTGTTTGCGTCCCCGTAGCTTAGTGGTTCAGCAAAAGAGACCGATAGAATAAACACTAGGCTTACAAAGAATAAGACCTGGGGTTGATTTCCTCGACTAAAGGCGGTGCTCCAGCATGGCCACAGTCAAATTACTGAAACTAGTAAAAGAGAGAGTGTATATGAATGTATGTGTAAGTGTGTGTATACAGGCATATATATATGAATTTTTAAAATTTTGCTATATCTCATTCTTTTAATTATATTATTTATATTTATTTTTCCTCAATCATTTCTATTTTTACTTTATTTATTTTTCTAGTTTTATTTATTTTACTTTACCCCCAATCATATTCTAATTAACCCGTAAACATTCCACCCGAGCAGATAATAATACAATTTATAAACCCTAATATTTAATCTGCTGAAATGAACTGATAGATCCGTATATAACATCTCAACGTATAAATTTTTCTCTGATGAAATTATGCTCATGTCACATAAATGTAAATTTGATGTACAAATTTGTAATTAAATTATTGAGCATGAATTGAAAGAGTTGTAAGAAGCAAAGATGACCAATTTGTTAATAATAAATAAATATTAACTTCCTACTCTCCATTTTCTTTTCTTCATTTTACTGGACATAAACTATATGCTTAATATATATGTATTGCTTTAAGGGACTTTCATTCCCCAGCACTACAACCTATTGAACCAGTATTTCCTTCGATGTAACTGCCCCTTTACGAGGTTAACATATCCTCTATTTAAATTTATAGATAGATAGATAGATAGATAGATAGATAGATAGATAGATAGATAGATAGATAGATAGATAGATAGATAGATAGATAGATAGATAGGTAGATAGATAGATAGATAGATAGATAGATAGATAAGTTTCTTTATTGGCCACACAGGGCTGCACACAGATGGGACAAGTTACAAGGTAGAGCTTTTCTTTTGGGGGATGAAAAAAACAAAAAACAAAAGAAACAAAAAAAGGAGGTGGCGTAGGTTTTCGATCAAGAGGGATCGTAAAAGGGAAGAAAAGAACAAAAAAAATAAAATAAAAAATAAAAAATAAAAATAAAAAAAGAAGAAAAGGAGAAGGAACAAAAGAAAAGAGAAATGAAAAAAGAAGAAAAAAGAGGGAAAAAAGGGGGAAGAGGAAAAAAACGATCAATAGGGATCGTGTATCACAGCGTCATGATGTACGGTGTAAAGGGGAAAGCAGATAAGGTTTATCCGTGGGAAGAAAAGCCTACGAAATAGACCACGGTAACCTTGGTCAATATTGTTATATGTAACCACATTTGTTTGCAAGTGGGTAACCCTCTGTTTTCAATTTCTAGGTTCATAGGATTATGCTCAAGGTGGCTTCGTCATTCATACGTGCCATCCTTGCTACATTCACCCATCTTTTTTTAAAACATTCGCTCGACAAAACTTGCCTCTCTACTCTCACTTTCCTTTTCAAGTGGTACTTGAAAAAGTTGATGAGAGATTGACCAGAGAGGAAAGTGTTTGTCTCTAATCCCTTCAGACGCGTCCACCAGATACATTCCTTCGCCATAGCCACAAGGATGATGAAAATAGCTCTTCCTTCCCGTTTGAAGGAAGGAGGCAGATAGATAGATAGATAGATAGATAGATAGATAGATAGATAGATAGATAGATAGATAGATAGATAGATATATAGATAGATAGATTGATTGATAGATAGATACGAAGAGTTTTCGTGAAGGTGACTGATACTTACAGGTATGCACTCTGGATGCTCATTTTCGCATGCCAATAATATTACGGCTTTAACTGCTGTTGAACATGTGTGATGTGAATGTCCTTGTGAAGTGGCTAGACGTGGCTTCCGCTTGAGCTAGTTAGTATAGATTAGAACGGAAACAAAAAGCAAGCAGTTAAAGAAGACTTAAGAAGGACTTTTAATTTAGCTACGTAACAATGAAAAGCTAATTATCGGCAATATTTAATCTAGATATACTACCTATTTGGTAAATCCACAGTAGTTGTGTTTCCTACCCTCCCTTCGTAGATCTTCATCCTCTCCTTTATTTGCTCAGCAAAAGTATATCTAATATTTCTTTTATG
>NC_042998.1:21589040-21609040 GCF_006345805.1 Octopus sinensis
AGTAGTTCTTAGCCCTTTATGACGACTATTTGTGGCAGAAACGTTAGCACGCCGGGCGAAATGCGTAGCCGTATTTCGTCTGCCGTTACGTTGTGAGTTCAAATTCCGCCGAGGTCGACTTTGCCTTTCATCCTTTCGGGGTCGATGAATTAAGTAAGAGTTAGGAACTGGGGTCGATGTAATCTACTTAATACCTATGTCTGTCCTTGTTTGTCCCTTCTATGTTTAGCCCCTTGTGGGTAATAAAGAAATACGTATTTCGTCTGCCGTTACGTTCTGAGTTCAAATTCCGCCGAGGTTGACTTATCCTTTCGGGGTCGATAAATTAAATACCAGTTACGCACTGGGGTCGGTATAATCGACTTAATCCGTCTGTCTGTCCTTTTTTGTCTCCTCTGTGTTTAACCCCTTGTGGGTAGTAAAGAAATATATATTAATGATTTGCTGTTAAGTTGTATCTACCTATAGTAAGTGGTTTTTGACTAAATACATAATAGGATTGTAGTAATTGATATAAATTCTTGGCCATTGAGATAGTTGACAAGCATCCAGCATCATAATCAGCTACTTCATTTGTTAAATAGTTGGATTTTAGCAAAATTTCTAATAAGACATATAAAAGTGAGCGATCTGCTTCTGACATTTTAGATGTTTTTAAGTTTAAAAACTGGTCTGTCTTCATTCAACAGTGAATCAGAAGTAATTACAAGGATTATAGTTGGATTAACTCTAGTTTTGCATATTTTTGAAAGGAAGGAGGTCATTAAGCGTATCACACTCTCAATGTATTCCTCGTAGCCTGGCAAAAGGAATTCTACAGGGTGTCCACAAAGTCTGGGTACATAGGAATTAACACATACATTCAGAAATTATTATTTCTTATATTTAATTCTTTATGTTATGATTTTATTTACTCCATGTTCCCAGACTTTTTGGACACCCTGTATTTTCTTCCTATGTGCTTCAGTTATTAAGGAATTCCAGAATAGAAAACTTATAAAATTATTTAAATATCCTGTTTTTCGTTAATGCAACAGAAATGATATTAATTAATTCTTTTTTTTAATGATGAGCAACTTTTCACAAGAAATTTAAAGTCACCAATTAGCAGTTGTTGATTAATTAAATTTATGAGGAATGTGAACTTTGAAATATCTCTTATGGAATCTAATTTGTTTTTACAGATAACACAGAAACTGAGGAACCGAGCGATGATCCACCAGGATACTATGAAAACTATGGATACTTATCGGATTGTGAGATTCCTACATCTGAACATCCCGTACATCCTGGAAATCCACCACTACCAGCATACCAATCACAACCATCACAATCCAGATACCAGTCACAAGCCCCACCACCCGCATACCAGTCACAACCCCCATCACCCGAATGCCAGTCACAAGCCTCACCACCCGAATACCAGTCACAACCCTCACCACCCGAATACTCGTCACAACCTACACCACCCGAATACTCGTCACAACACACACCACCCGAATACTCGTCACAACCACCACCTGATTACTATTCACTTTATCCAGAACTACAACAACCACAACAACGACCGACTATACAAGAACTACTACAATCACGACAAGACACTAATTATGTAAGCAAACAGCTTTTCTCTTTCTACAACCATTTATCCTAAACAGAGATCTTATGTTTAGCAAGTTTTAGTCATCAAAATGTGACTGTACTTAGAAATCATCTGTAAGAGTTTTTAGTCAGTCAAATAATTATATGGAGCACAATAGGGCGGCGAGCTGGCAGAATCGTTAGCACGCCGGGAGAAATGCGTAGCCGTATTTCGTCTGCCGCTACGTTTTGAGTTCAAATTCCGCCGAGGTCAGCTTTGCCTTTCATCCTTTCGGGGTGGATAAATTAAGTGCCAGTTACGCAGTGGGGTCGATGTAATCGACTTAATCTGTTTGTCTGTCCTTGTTTATCCCCTTTGTGTTTAGCCCCTTGTGAGTAGTAGAGAAATAGGTATTTCGTCTGCTGCTATGTTCTGAGTTCAAATTCCGCCGTGGTCGACTTTTCCTTTCATCCTTTCGGGGTTGATAAATTAAGTAACAGTTTCGAACTGGGGGTTGATGTAATCGAATTAATCCGTTTGTCTGTCCTTTTCTATCCCCTCTGTGCTTAGCCCCTTGTGGGTAGTAAAGAAACAGGTATTTCGTCTTCTGTTATGTTCTGAGTTCAAATTCCGCCGAGGTCGACTTTGCCTTTCATCCTTTCGGGGTCGATGAATTAAGTAAGAGTTAGGAACTGGGGTCGGTATAATCGACCTAATCCGTTTGTCTGTCCTTGTATGTCCCCTCTGTGTGTAGCCCCTTGTGGGTAGTAAATAAATATATATGGAGCACAGTATATGTTTTAGCTTGGTATCTATTTTATCAATCTTTATCGAAAGGCCGAGTGGTTGTACAGAAGTACATTGGTAGCAGTAGCAATCGGAGTATGTGACATGGAAGATATACACACACGAATATATACGTGTGTGTGTGTATGTGTGCACGCATGTATGCTTGTTTGTGTCTATGTGTACGTCTGTGTATGTGTGTGTGTGTCTGTATGCATGTGTGTGAAGGAATGATTAGTTCTCTCAAATTTTCCATCAACTGAATTAAACTCACAAGCTATTTCTCAACTTAGAACTATGGTAGAGCATAGATTTCTATTGTTCTAGGTGCTGGGCAATGGGATCAAACCTGGAGCCTTCTGGTTCTGAAGTTTCTTTATCATAAAGTGATGAGTGCTCCTCCAAATACCAGTCACAACCCACACCACCCAAATACCAGTCACAACCCACACCACCCGAATACCAGTCACAACCACCACCACCCGAATACCAGCCACAACCCCCACCATCCGAATACCAGTCACAACCCCCACCACCCGAATACCAGTCACAACCCCCACCACCCGAATACCAGTTACAAAACCCCACCACCCGAATACCAGTCACAACCCCCACCACCCGGATACCAGTCACAACCTCCACCACCCAAATACCAGTCGCAACCCCCACCAGCCGAATACCAGTCACAACCCCCACCACCCGAATACCAGTTACAAAACCCCACCACCCGAATACCAGTCACAACCCCCACCACCCGAATACCAGCCACAACCCCCACCATCCGAATACCAGTCACAACCCCCACCACCCGAATACCAGTCACAACCCCCACCACCCGAATACCAGTTACAAAACCCAACCACCCGAATACCAGTCACAACCCCCACCACCCGGATACCAGTCACAACCCCCACCACCCAAATACCAGTCGCAACCCCCACCACCCAAATACCAGTCGCAACCCCCACCACCCGAATACCTATTTCTTTACTACCCACAAGGGGCTAAACACAGAAGGGACAAACAAGGACAGACAAACAGATTAAGTCGATTACATCGACCCCAGTGCGTAACTGGTACTTAATTTATCGACCCCGAAAGGATGAAAGGAAAAGTCGTCCTCGGCGGATTTTGAACTCAGAACGTAACGGCAGACGAAATACGGCTACACATTTCGCCCGGCGTGCTAATGTTTGTGCCAGCTCGCCGCCTTGTATACCACCCGAATACCAGTCACAACCCCCACCACCCGAATATCAGTCGCAACCCCCACCACCCGAATACCAGTCACAACCCACACCACCCGAATACCAGTCACAACCCCCACCACCTGAATACCAGTCACGACCCACACCACCCGAATACCAGCCACAACCCTCACCACCCGAATACCAGTCACAACCCCCACCACCCGAATACCAGTCACAACCGACACCACCCGAATACCAGTCACAACAACCACCACCAGAATACCATGAAAGGCTTAAATTAATCCGTTATACTTCTTCCATGAAATTTATATAGTTTAGGATTAAGCACGTGACGAAGGATGGTAGGTTTGGAAAAAAGTTTGAAATATATGGCAAAACTATGTGCTTGTGATATTCAATTTTGCTGAGTTTAACCGAGCTTAGAAACAATTAAATAAGTTCAATATAAATGGGTTAATTCAATCAACTACATTCCTCTGTTCAAAATTTAATCTTGCATCAAAGTCAAACGAAAATAATGTTTTAATAACTGAATCAATACTCAGAATAGTCAGAGCAGCTATAATAGAATGCTTAAGCTGTTCACCTCGCAATCATAAGATCCCTGTTCTGGGCACAATGTATACAATTTTGAGTAGATATCTTTTACTATAACCTATTTCTTTACTACCCACAAGGGGCTAAACACAGAAGGGACAAACAAACAGATTAATTCGATTATATCGACCCCAGTGCGCAACTGGTACTTATTTAATCGACACCGAAATGATAAAAGGCAAAGTCGACCTCGGCGGAATTTGAACTCAGAACGTAGCGGCAGACGAATTACGGCTACGCATTTCGCCCGGCGTGCTAACGTTTCTGCCAGCTCACCGCCTTTTACTATAACCACAGATCGCTACAAATCTAGTGGGTGAAATTGTTTAGACGGAAACTATGTAGAAGTACTTTCGTTTGAAGTGCAACTGTAATCCAGAGGTTCAAATTTGTCTCATACTGTGTCAAGTTGATTTGGTCTGAAAATTGCATTAAGCATACACGTGTTTCGGTGAAATATTCAGCCAGTTACTCATTAATGAATAAGTAGCTCTGTTAACTAAACAACTGAATGCTGATTTGAAAACTGGTTAGGGTTCTATCATCAATCAAGTTAAGTCAGTAATCTTTTAGATATCCCTAAATAGGGAGATAATCTTAATGATAAACCAGATTTCTATTTAGTTTTCTATTTAAGCTATTTGTTTTTGTAATTGTTAAGATGCTGTTTTAGCCAATCGTGTGTCTGCGAAAAGTAGGATTTGAGAACCTTAGTGTTGTGGACAGTGAGAAACACATCCGAACAGAGACAAGAAGAAGAACGATTTTTCCCCAAATAATAAGACTAACATAAATTAAAGTTTTATTGCAAATTCATCATTTGGGAGTTTCGAATTTTAATGTGCACAGAGTTTTGTTCAAAAGATGAGAGATTTCCCACTTTCACAAGAGAATCTCCACTCAGTGAAGCATACAAGATTAGAAGTGAAATGTCGGTGGCCCTGAGACACCTGATGATATTACAGAAGGATTTCCAATATTGCAATAGTTTCAGATATTACAATACTTCCTACAGTTTCTGCATAGGCAAAACATTTCTGGTGTTAATTCTACATATATTCAGTTGTATTATCGAGTCATGTTGAATAAATATATATTCTTGTAAAATAAGGATCGTTGTTGTTGTTCCCCTTTTATTGACCAATCATATAATCAAAGGACATAGTTATAACCATCCAGTCTTTTTATAAGGCATTCTATCAGTACATTATCCTATGTCTTATTTCTCCAAAAGAATATAGAATTTTATCTAAGGAAGACGTAGTTATTGTCACTAAGAAAACTACCATATACAGGCTTATTCTTTGGTTTGCTTTTAGTTTATTATTATTTTCCTCTTATCATATATTATTATTATTATTATTGTGGAGGCGCAATGACCCAGTGGTTAGGGCAGCGGACTCGCGGTCGTAGGATCGTGGTTTCGATTCCCAGACCGGGCGTTGTGAGTGTTTATTGAGCGAAAACACCTGAGGCTCCAGCAGGGGATGGTGGCGAAGCATGCTGTACACTTTCACCACAACTTTCTCTCTCACTCTTACTTCCTGTTTCTGTTGTACCTGTATTTCAAGGGGCCGGCCTTATCACTCTCTGTGTCACGCTGAATATCCCCGAGAACTACGTTAAGGGTGCACGTGTCTGTGGAGTGCTCAGCCACTTACACGTTAATTTCACGAGCAGGCTGTTCCGTTGATTCGGATCAACCGGAACCCTCATCGTCGTAACCGACGGAGTGCAAAGTTAGAGATTATTATTATTATTATTATTATTATATTATTATTATTATCATTATTATTATCATTATTATTATTATTATTATTCAGTAGTTTTATTTTTATAGCGTGCTTTCACTTCACTACCGAGTGCAGCTCTGTGTGCCTTAAGTATGTGCTGTAGTTTGTTGGGATGCTCTGATGATTACTGTATTGAAAGTGTTTTACGTAGGATGTGTGCAGTGCCCAGTAGTGCAATTTTCTGTATGTTGTATGTGTTTGTTAGTCCCGGTGTTGTTATTATTATTATTATTATTATTATTATTATTATTATTTAGTGAGAGAGCAGCGCATACCAACAAAGTGACACTGGGGTAAAATATACGTAGCCCAGTATACACATTATGACTACCCATCTGATAAGGGTACACCAGACACCTGCATCACAACCATATGTGCGCGACATGCTGATCTCATATCGAGATTAACAGCGCAAGACTTTGCAGGTGGGGCCCAGTTAGAATTTTCTTCAGGTCGAGTAACCCATCCCTTTGTCTGTCCTTGTTTGTCTCCTCTGTGTGTAGCCCCTTGTGGGCAGTAAAGAAATAAGATTATTATTGTTGTTGTTATTATTATTATTATTATTATTATTATTATTATTATTATTACTATTATTATTATTATTATTATTACTATTATTATTACTATTATTATTATTATTATTATTATTACTATTATTATTACTATTATTATTATTATTATTACTATTATTATTATTATTATTACTATTATTATTATTATTATTACTATTATTATTATTATTATTACTATTATTATTATTATTATTATTATTATTACTATTATTATTACTATTAATATTATTATTATTATTACTATTATTATTATTATTATTATTACTATTATTATTATTATTATTATTATTACTATTATTATCATTATTATTATTACTATTATTATTATTATTATTATTATTATTATTACTATTATTATTATTATTATTATTACTATTATTATTATTATTATTATTATTACTATTATTATTATTATTATTACTATTATTATTATTATTATTACTATTATTATTATTATTATTATTATTATTATTATTATTATTATTATCATCACTGTAAGGCAATGAACTGACGTTGGCATGACAGGCGAAATACTTAGCGTTGTTTCATGCCTCTCTACGTTCTAAGTTCAAATTACGCCGGAGTCGACTTTATCTTTCATCCGTTCGGGGGCCGATAATATGCGTACCGTTAGTCCTAGGGGTCGATATAGTCGACTATCCCAGTTCTCCAGCTTTCAATTATTGTGCCTATAGTAGAAAGTATTATTACTCACTGTCATTACATCGTATTTGTTGTCGTCATCATCCTCATCATCATCATCATCATCATCATCATCTTTATCTTCATCCTTTTTCCAATTTATCAGCAGCAGCAGCAGCAGCTGTAGCAGCAGCAGCATTATCATCAGCATCAGCATCGTCATCATGAATGTCCTCATCACCATCCTAAATGATTATGTTATGTTTTTGGTATCTCACCATTTCAGAGACTACACCTCGAACCAGGACACATTGAAAGTAAAATGAAGGCGGCACTTTTCGTCACAATTTTCTGCTTTTTTCCAACCGGCCTTGCTGCTATTTTTTATGCACATAGAGTAAGTACTTTTTATCCAATTGTGGGTGTGTGGTAAGATGTTTGCTTCCCAACTACATAGCTCCGAGTTCAGTTCTGTTGCATCTTTCGCGAGTGTACACATACACACACACACACATACATACATACATACATACATACATACATACATACATACATACATATATAAATTTTTGCGTGGGAATCTATGGGGATTGGTGTTAGGCGAAGAGAAGTGGTGAATTGCCACATTAAGGAGCAAAGGAATGGAGGGAGAAGATTAATTCTTGTTCACGACGAAGGCGGGAGCCCAGATGGCTCCTGTGCAGAGAATTCGAACACAGGCAGATGTTGCAGAGAATGACCGGTGGAGCGGAGTTGGTGTGAGACCGGAGTGTCATTGCCAAGTCTTGATGAGACCTTATACCTTGTGTATGTGTGTTCGATACTGTTTATATCCCTTGAGTTGCTTCTAGTTCATATTTGATTATATATATGTGTGTATTTTGTGTGTGTGTGCATGTACGAGGGGATACCCGTAAGTAACCGGAAAGGTTCTCTGAGGGTGAAACCATTTGTAGTTCAGGATACCAATGCTAGAAGCCACTTCATGTGACCCCCCAGACATCAATTTGCCAACTGGCGGCTTTCGGTGGGGGTCGTACTTCCACGTCGTGCTCTTTGTTTTGCAGTGCTTCACCCATGTTCGTCGATATTTACGATAGCTGAAAGGAAGGGACATCGTGCTTTCGTGGAATTCTGTTTTCTGTATTCGCGAGACTATCAAAACGTTCTCTCTCGACTCTTACCGAACTCTACTCTTTGTAAGAGTTCGATTAGTCCATTCTTCCACCCCACCCCCAGCGGTGTCGATGTTTCTCACCACAACTTCTTCCCCATTTGAGATTGATTTCCGCTGGAAGTTAATATCATTTATTTATTTATCTATTTTTCTTTCATCACATCTCCTTTTCTGAGATTTTCCTCCTAGGGAAGTTTAATATTTCTTCCGTTTAGGCACTACATCCATCCGTTCTGTATGTCTCCTCTTTCTTGTGCTCCTATGACTAGGTTCGATTTATTGCGGCGTAGGAACATCAAAAGTGTAATAGGTATCTCTTGTCTTTTTCCGTATATCTATTTTTTAGCTGGCTTAAATGCTTTTTGTGTACCCATTTTCACCTCTTATCATATATTTCATTTTGTCTATTCATTTTGTTCCTACCCCGTCTTCCCAACCTTGTCTTCCACTTTTACATATTTTGAAAAACACCTTGTCACCGATATTAAAAAACTTTGTCGTATTTTTAGTGTTTTCCCCATTTGGTTTTCTTATTGGTAGCAGCTTGTCAAAATTTGACTTTATTTTTCGAGCAAGCATTAATTCCGCGGGTGAAAAAGCGCTTGGGTCCTATAAACCTTCAAGAATTGCGTCAATGCTTCGTCATCGACTATCACTTTTTTTCCTGTAATGCACTTTTTAATTGTATTGTTTGTTGTTTGTTTGTTCCTTCTCGAGCCATGCCTGGCTCATAAGGGCCGGTTTCCCGGTTTCTTGGCGTATAGGTTTCCCACCTGGACGGGACGCCAGTCCGTCGCAAGTGAGCTGCAAGATGCAGGAGGAAAGAGTGAGAGAAAGTTGTGGAGAAAGAGTCAGCAGAAGTTCGCCATTACCTTCTGCCGGAGCCGCGTGGAGCTTGGGTGTTTCGCTCATAAACACACACATCGCCCGGTCTGAGATTCGAAGCGGCGATCCCTCGACCGCAAGTCCGCTGCTCTAACCACTAGGCCATGTGCCTTCACTTTTTAATGTATCCACGAACCTTTTTGCTTGCCCGTTAGATATTGGGTGATATGGTGGAGAAATATGCTTAATTGAGTACATTTCGGAAAAAATTCTTAAATTCATTCGCCGTGAATTGTGTACTGTTATCAGAGACTATGGTATCCGCGACACCATACCTAGCAAAAAGTTCGAGTAGAAATTCGACTGTTACTGTGGATGTCGATTTGCTACATTTACGCATTTCTGGCCATTTTGTATAGGTTTTTTTTTTTTTACTCTTTTACTTGTTTCAGTCATTTGACTGCGGCCATGCTGAAGCATCGCCTTTTAATCGAGCAACTCGACCCCGGGACTTATTCTTTGTAAGCCCAGTACTTATTCTATCGGTCTCTTTTGCCGAACTGCTAAGTGAAGGGAACGTAAACACACCAATAAATCGGTTGTCAAGCAATGCTAAAGGGTCAAACACAGACACATACACACACACATATATATATATATATATATATATATACGACAGGCTTCTTTCAGTTTCCGTCTACCAAATCCACTCACAAGGCATTGGGCGGCCCGGGGCTATAGCAGAAGACACTTGCCCAAGATGCCACGCAGTGGAACTGAACCCGGAACCATGTGGTTGGTTAGCAAGCTACTTACCACACAGCCACTCCTGCGCCTACCATTACTAAATAATAGCTGTCTACCATTACTAAATAATATGATCGATTTAACGGTTCTGCTAAGTCTATGTGTATTCTGGACCATGGAATATCGGTTTTGGGCCGATGTTGAAATTTTATAGGTGGTGATTTCGCTGCAAGAGCACACTCTCTGCAGAATTTTACCAACTTCTTGATATATATATCCATTTTTGGCCAGTAAACATAACTCCTCATAAGCGACTTCATTCTAGAAATTTCTGGATATCCAGTGTGGAGTTCATTTAACATTCGACCTTGTAGTGAGGTAGGCATTACGACTCTCTGTGCATACATTATCACATGTCGAATACAAATTTGAAACTGTGTTACGCACAGTCACGAGTATTTTTTTATTTGTTTCTTCTGATCTCACTATTTTTTTCATTTTAATAATAACTCGTCCGTCTCTGCCTTAATTTTTATTTCCTCCAATGTCACAGGCAATTCACACACAACATTGCACAATATATCTTTCATTTCATTTTCTGTTTTTAACGCTGCTATCACTGTGTCTTCAACTAGTTCACTATATTTTGGTATTAATATTGACAAACCATTTGCATGTCCCAATTTTTTTCGATGGCGGGTACTTCATTTTGAAGTCGTAATTCAGTAGAATCATTCCCCATGGATGAAATGAATTAACCTCGTATTTGTTCAAATGTTCTTCTCGTCTTCAAAGTTAGCGTCCTATAAACAATTGTTCTTCTCTTAATTCCTTCCATTATCTCTTTGTGGGAATTTAACCTCAGGTTGTCTCCCTCCCCATAAAGAAATGACTGGAACTCCTTGACTGCCTCCGGCTTGATGTTGTAACGCTTCATCCTTCTTCGTGCCGCAGCCGCATAATCATCCGTACTTTCTCCGGAATCACTGTTGTAGTCCGCCTCATCCTCGCTCTCCCAGAGTTCGTAAAATGTATCTTCATCCATTTTTAGGCACACTCGACACAAAATGTAAACGCTTCACCCACAAACGAAGAAACCAACAGGAAACAAGTCTGTGGAGGCTAACAATGTGTCACAAGACTCTGACGGTTTTTAAAAAAATTTTAAAACAAAAGTAATCCGGAAAAGATTACCTTTGTTTTAAAATCAACGGCAAATCAACAATAAACATCAGAAAATACAACTATAACAGACCGTAACACGGAAGCGAACACACCACACTGTACTACCAAAACACTCTCTATTTCTTTAGCAAGCACTCAGGCTCATACACAGAGGGGACAGCACAGGGACAGACAGAACACTACAGTGGGGACAAAAACATAAAACGAATGAAAAATGAATGATGTATAAAAATATGATGGTGGAATTGTTTTATTATTACCCACAAGGGGCGAACATAGAGGGGACAATACAACCTGATATGGGGTCAGATTAACGGATGGGATTACAAAGAAGGTGAATTTTAAAATTTACAAAATTGACAAAATAACAAAAAATCGAATGAAGAACAGACCGGAATGACTGCATTTGAACCCCACTCTCAAGCAGTACCATTTAACAGCTAAATTATGCAAATTAACAAGTCTTTCTTACGCTGTCTTTTTTTCTTTTAGCATCGTTTTTTTTTCTTCTTTCTCCTTTTTTTCTTGGGAAAGTCTATTTCTTTTTTTTCCTTGAGAGTCTATTTTTTCTCCTTTTTTTAAAAAAAATTTACTCTTTTTAACAGTTCATAAAGGGTTTCAAATCTAAGCCTTACTTCAACTGTGCTGTATTTATTTCCACGCGTATAAGATGTGGTAAACCTCTTTATTTCCTTGAGGCACTCTTCTATTGTCTCTGTTGGGGCAACCTCTATCTTTTTACAGGACGTAGATAACGTTCTGTACACCACTGTCCTTTTCGCCCCATTGTTCGTCAATTCTTGCGGTGGAGTCAGCTTCAAACTCGCTCGTTCCCTTTCTATTAATTTGCTTTCTTCCTTCCACTTTCTGGGCTCTACTTTAATTTCACATACTTCCAAGGCGTTGGCAGGCACTCCTCTACTCGTGGCCAATGCGCAACTTCCAACCAGTTCACCTTACACATCTCTTCCCTTCTCCATCTCACCCATAATTGGGCAAGAAAACAAATACAACAGGCAAAAACAGCAACAATAGCGCAAAACTCAACCAATGTAACAAATCCTAGGCTCACCCACACGAGGAGACCCATAATACACGGCCCATTCCGGAATCGCAAGTGATTTAACAAGAAAACGCGGACTACCAAAAGCGCTGTCTGTTTCTTTATTAGCAACAAGGGCCCAAACATAGAGGGGGACAAACAAGGACAGACAGGACACCACAGAGGGGACAATACATAAAACGAATATGAATGAGATGATTATACAACAATGAGGTTATGACCTGGTACTTATCGACCCCAAAAAGTTTAAAGGTAGCGTTAACTTCGGCCAATTTTGAACTCAGAACTTTAAGGCCGACGAAATAACGCTAAACATAATCCCTTTGTCTGTCCTTGTTTCTCCACTCTATGTTTAGCTCCTTAATGGGCAATAATGAAACAGATGAATAATATCAGTTCACAACCACACTACAAAAATATTAGTAGAATTTTTAGTCACACCAGCATCTCCTCATCCACTCCTTTATTTAGAACAAACTATATTGTTCACCTATATGCTGTTGCTAAGGCGGTGAGCTGGCTGAATCGATAACAGGCCGGGGAAATTGTTTAGCGTTATTTCGTCGGCCTTAAAGTTCTGAGTTCAAAATTGACCGAGGTTAACGCTACCTTTAAACTTTTTAGGGTCGATAAGTACCAGTTGTTGGCCTTGTGCCAACATTTGAAACCAATGTGTTTGTTGTTGAGTTCTATTTACAAGTTCTAAATAAAAACTTTCATTTTCTCTTCTAGGCGAAGGTATTGTACCATAGTGGTGACTCAGCTGGTGGACTGAAAGCAAACGTTTATGCAGGATATTTCATCGCTTTATCAACGCTCGGTGGTTTCCTCTTTGTTATCGGTATACTCCTTGTACGCTTTATTATGGCTGAAGCATGGGGTTGACATATACAAATTTCATATCAAATGAAGAGTGTTTACTTTTTTTTATTCATGCTTAGGATCTTTTCACTTTGACCGGCATAGTTTTAAAATTATTTCCTTGTAACTAAACACTTTTAAACTTCGTATACTGGTAGAATGTGTTACATAAAACATATTTTTCTCTTGGCTTTCTTGAGAAAATTCTGTAGTTTGTAAGCTATTTCTTGTTAAATTTCTTGCATTTCGGCAATTTCAACCAATCAATGACGTCTATTGAGGTGAATACACTTTCTGCTTGGGTTTATTTACTGCCAGTCAAAGTGAAAGATCCCATGTTTAATTTAAATCATATAAATTATTCTTGGAAAAAAAATCTTGAAATATATTGAGAAATCAGCACGACAGGTGATATATTTCATAATAGATGATATATTTCAAATATTAGACAATGATATATTCTGATCGATGAACTCTACAGCCCCAACTTGAATGCAAGAACCAATAAAGGAGTAAAATTATGACAGATATTCCTGAACCACATGTACCATTCCCTCCATCCAATTTAATCATCCGCGAAAGCATTGGGTGATGTTGTTGCATTTGGCTTTTACATGACTGTTCTTCATCATTATTTCTGTAACTAGCAACATGAATGTTAAAAGAGCAAAATTGTTAAACACTTTCCTATTTTTTCGAAATGTTGCCCTAAAGACAGTTATTTATTTCAGTGTTAAATATTTATTGCACTCGGTTTAGCATAAATTAAACACCACATACACAAAAATAGACTGTTATACTTTGATAAATGTTGCTTTACATGTCAACACAAGATTCTAGATAATGGTAGATAGTAATAAAAATAAATGCGCCCTTTTAGAGCCTAGCCAGGCTCATGGGCCCGATTTCCTGGTTTCAATGGCCTATTTGTTCCTCGGCTGAACGGGACGCCAGTCCATCGCAGCGTTACACATGTTTGCCAGCTGAGTGGACTGGAGCAACGTGAAATGAAGTGTTTTGCTCAAGAACACAACGCGTCGCCCGGTCGAGGAATCGAAACCACAATCTTACGATCATAATGCTGACACCCTAACCACTAATCCACGTGACTTCACAATGCTAGGTAGAAGTGGCAAAAATTGAAAACTACATTCAAATTTTGACTGCATATACTCTTTACTCTTTTACTCTTTTACTTGTTTCAGTCAATTGACTGCGGCCATGCTGGAGCACCGCCTTTAATCGAGCAACTCGACTCCGGGACTTATTCTTTTGTAAGCCCAGTACTTATTCTATCGGTCTCTTTTGCCGAACCGCTAAGTAACGGGGACATAAACACACCAGCATCGGTTGTCAAGCAATGCTAGGGCGACAAACACAAACACACACGCATATATATATATATACATATATACGACGGGCTTCTTTCAGTTTCCGTCTACCAAATCCACTCACAAGGCTTTGGTCGGCCCTAGGCTATAGTAGAAGACACTTGCCCAAGGTGTCACGCAGTGGGACTGAACCCGGAACCATGTGGTTGGTAAACAAGTTACTTACCACACAGCCACTCCTGCGCCTATGTGAAGGAATATTTCTTTTAACTTTCATTGATAAATATTTTGGCAGATATTGGTTTAAATATTTATTCTTATCATGAAAGACAATGGCTAGTGGAGTTCACAACAAACATACGAATGGCATTTTGCAAACAAGAAACTAAATCACCAACGCAGTAAGGTTGTAGCTTTTGAGACAGGAGCAAAAGATTGAGTATCTGCCCATATAAAACGGAAAAAAAAGACAACGTTGTCAGATGGCGGCTACTGCACGCGAACCCCTCAGATGTCATCTATGAACTGTACCTCTACCGTAAACGGCCCCCTGGTGACAGGCAGCGACAAATTTAAAACTAACTTCAATGGTTTTATTTCCTATATGCGCATTGAATTTGTCTGTCTTTATGTTCTGGGTTTAATTTCCGCTGAGGTCGACTTTGCCTTTCATTCTTTCGGGGTCGATAAATTAAGTACCGTTTGCGTATTAAGGTCAATCTCATCGACTATCCCCATCCCGAAAAAATTTCGGGCCTTGTGCCTAGAGTAGAAAAGAATATGCGTATTGAATTTTAGCAGGAATGGCTATGTGGTCAGAAGCTTACTTCCAAACCACATTGTTCCGGGTTCACTCCCACTGCGTGGCACTTTGGGCGAGAGTCTTCTGCTATTGCCTCGGGCCGACCAAAGCTTTGTGAGTGGATTTGGTAGACGGAAATTGAAAGAAGCCCGTAGTAAATATGTGTGCGTGTGTGTGTATGTGTGTGTGTACTTGGGTGTCTGTGTTTGTCCGCCCACCATCGCTACACAACCGATGCTGGTGTGTTTACAATCCCGTTACTTAGCGGTTCGGCAAAAGAGACCCATAGCATCAGTATTAGGATGGGGTCAATTTGTTCGACTAAAGATTGTGCTCCAGCATGGCTGCAGTCAAATGATTGAAACAAATAAAATAGTAAAAGAAAAAGTAAAAGAATATGTAATTATCTTTAGAAAAATATCTGAAAGTAATTTCCGTTAATAAAATTCCCTAAATTCCATATTGCATAAAATTCCGTATTTTTCGCTCATAAAATTCCAAATTAACCGTTAATAAAATTCCATATAACAAATTAATAGTTGTTTTATGTTTGTAAATAATTCAATAAATCAACTTCTATATTCCACGACGAACGGCAACAGCAGCAACACCACTTTCATAAGCATTTCTACTATAGGCACAAGGCTTGAAATTTGGCGGGGTGGGGACTAGTCGATTACATCGACCCCAATGTTTCACTGGTATTTAATTTGTCGACTCCAAAATGATGAAAGGCAAAGTCGACCTCGGCAGAATTTGAACTCACAACGTAGCAGCAGATGAAATACCTATTTCTTTACTACCCTCAAGGGGCCAAAACACAGAGGGGGCAAACAAGGACAGAGAAACGGATCAAATCGATTACAGCGACCCCAGTACGTAACTGGTACTTAATTTATCGACCCCCGAAAGGATGAAATGCAAAGTCGACCTCGGCGGAATTTGAACTCAGGACGTAGCAGCAGACGAAATACCTATTTCTATTTATTTACTAGCCACAAGGGGCTAAACACAAAGGACAAACAAGGACAGAAAAATGGATTAAATCGATTACATCGACCCCAGTACGTAACTGGTACTTAATTTATCGACCCCGAAAGAATGAAATGCAAAGTCGACCTCGGCGGAATTTGAACTCTGAACGTAGCGGCAGACGAAATACCTATTTCTTTACTACACACAAGGGGCTAAACACAGAGAGAACAAACAAGTACAGACTAACGGATTAAGTCGATTATATCGACCCCAGTGCGTAACTGGTACTTAATTTATCGACCCCGAAAGGATGAAAGGTAAAGTCGACCGCGGCTGAATTTGAACTCCGTCCGTAGCGACAGACGAAATACTGCTAAGCACTTCGCCCGGCGTGCTAACGTTTCTGCCAGCTCGCCGCCTTGGAGCAACTATAATAACAACAATACTACCGCTGCTGCTGCTGCCGCCCCTTCTACTGATGCTACTACTACTAATTCGTCAGAAGTGTTTACTTCGTAAAGAAAAAAACCTGGGAGAGCGGTTGGGAGTGGGAGATATTAACTATTTGTATGGACAATGAAATGAGTAATACACGCTCATTTGACCCAATTGTTTGTCACCGAATTGTCAATGGATATTTTATATAATGATATGGCATTTAACACCGTGTAAATATATATATATATATATGCTTAAGGTAAAAATGAATTCCTCGCTCTTTCGGAAACATCAATCTTCTGTATTGACCGCTTTCCACCACTTTGATCTGTTTTTTGTATTGAATACGTATCGCCACCGTGGGCCACTGCATCGAACACTTTGAACATATACTTCAAACTATATATCAACTATACATGAACTATATATCAACTATACATGAACTCTAAGATGTCTGACTCCGTTGTGTATTATAAATGAATTTCTTGTGTTTGACGGCATGAGCTGTCTCTTTTTATATATAACATTTTTTGATAAGGTTCATTTCAGGAACTGAAACATGTTATAATGTATATATAAAAATTAAAAATTGTATAATACAGCAGCATTTTCGAACTTCATTTTTTACAAATATATATATATATATATATATATATATATACATTTGCGTCAGAAATTAATTAGCACTTCTCAAATTTTTACATTAAATAGGTTAAATCAATTAACCTATGAGCTGTTCAAAACGTCTTACGCGATGATAAAACTTAGTATGGTGTGATTTCGGTCCTTGCGAGGCGCTACCTATATCTATTAAACAAAGGAAGTTTGTCTGCATCCGCACCCCAAGTTGTTGTTGCACTGCTATGTCAACATCATAAGGCTGTAGACTCTCAAACTGCTCTGCAAACAAAGTTACGTCATCGTTCTGCGCAAAATATATTTACAGATTGTATCCTAAATATTAAGCCTTTTCGTTACAATTAACTTCATTGTGGCAGTATGTGTAACTTGATGTTCCTGAGGGAAGTTTTGTCCCCTCAGAATAATTAGGTAATGGCAAACAGTCTACTGCCAAGCTCGAGCCTTGTAAACAAACATGCACTCGTAACTTACTTCACCTCAAAAACATTAGACTTGCTTAGCCCAACTAGCTTCAGTGAAACTTCTGGAAAATCTCGGATTTTCAACACTAATGTAATGCAAATGAGGTTTATTTTTATCTTTTTCTTATTTATTTATTACTACTTTTTAGGTTTCCTAAACTCCTCACAATTACAGATCAGTTAGACCAGTGTTTCTCAAACGAGAGCCATTCGTACCCTCACGAAATACGGTCTCACACATGATAAGTGACGAAAAATGGTGTATTACAGATATATCTGTAAAGTATACAACATTAGTGGAGGCGCAATGGTCCAGTGGTTAGGGCAGCGGACTCGCGGTCGTAGGATCGCGGTTTCGATTCCCAGACCGGGCGTTGTGAGTGTTTATTGAGCGAAAACACCTAAAGCTCCACGAGGCTCCGGCAGGGGATGGTGGTGATCCCTGCTGTACTCTTTCACCACAACTCTCTCTCACTCTTACTTCCTGTTTCTGTTGTACCTGTATTTCAAAAGGCCGGCCTTGTCACTCTCTGTGTCACGCTGAATATCCCCGAGAACTACGTTAAGGGTGCACGTGTCTGTGGAGTGCTCAGCCACTTACACGTTAATTTCACGAGCAGGCTGTTCCGTTGATTCGGATCAACCGGAACCCTCGTCGTCGTAACCGACGGAGTGCTTCCATATACAACATCAATTGCTTGACGTTCGACCACTTTTTTATAATATTATTT
This sequence comes from Octopus sinensis, assembly GCF_006345805.1. Taxonomy (NCBI): domain Eukaryota; kingdom Metazoa; phylum Mollusca; class Cephalopoda; order Octopoda; family Octopodidae; genus Octopus; species Octopus sinensis. The sequence continues at coordinate 21,607,462 of NC_042998.1, forward strand.
AACTATTTTTGTGATAATTTCGACAGTATAAATGTTGTACATGATATTAGTTTTCTATACTTAGTTTTCCTCATTTCTTATTCTGTTGAAACTGGACCTGTTAAGTTAACTACTAATGTAAAATTCCAGTCGTCTTGGTGATCTTTTCTGCTCTAGGCACAAGGTGAGGGTACCAGTCGATTAGATCAACCCCAGTACGCAACCGTTTCATATTTTATCGACCCCGAAAGGATGAAAGGAAAATTCGACCTCGGCGGAATTTGAACCCAGAACGTAAAGACAGATGAAATACTCATTTCTTTACTACCCGCAAGGGGCCAAACACAGAGAGGACAAACAAGGACAGACAAACGAACTAAGTCGATTATATCGACCCCAGTGCATAACTGGTACTTATTTAATCGACCCTGAAAGGATGAAAGGCAAAGTCGACCTCGGCGGAATTTGAACCTAGAACGTAAAGACAGACGAAATACTTATTTCTTTATTATCCGCAAGGGTCCAAACACAGAGAGGACAAACAAGGACAGACAAACGAACTAAGTCCATTATATCGACCCCACTGCGTAACTGGTACTTATTTAATCGACCCCGAAAGGATGAAAGGCAAAGTCGACCTCGGCGGATTTTGAACTCAGAACGTAGCGGCAGACGAAATACTGCTAAGCATTTCACCCGGCGTGCTAGGGTTTCTGCCAGCGTACGACGTCTTGCAATCGTCTTAATAATGTCAAAGTGAATTTTTTTTTTTTACTTGCACAGATTAGGCGCTCTTAAAAACCTGACATATTTAGGTCAGCTACACAGCCCACGCCGAATAATAGTAACAATACTTTCATTTTGTTACTCAATAGTAGGTTAAGGCTGTTGTATTTTTTTCTATTTGACGAGGTGTAGTCAAAAACTTTCCGACTTGTATTTTTTTTTTTTTTGTACAAAATAAAGATCTTTGTGGTTTTCGTCACTGTTTACAATTATCTTTAAACAAATTTTTTTAATGTATCCTATAGATGTAATTCTTGACGCTGAATCCGAATTTGTTATTCATTTATTCCAGAAAAATTTTGCAAAAGTGTTACAGGTGTTAAAGTTTGATAATTTTCATAATTTTCAGCCAATCAGAAAACCGCGTTCACTGCCTCACCAGGAGCGGGGAGGGACATCGGCATGTTATAATATTAAAGTAGTTACAGTAAACTGAAAAGCATGAAAACATTCGCGAGGAAATTAAATATTTAAAAGTTACGAACGAACCAACAGGTGTTGCTAGAAATAACAGTCAAACTATTATAATATACATGAGCAAAGTAAATAGTGAATATAGTGAAAACATTCGCGAGCAAATTTGATATTTAAAAGTTACGAACGAACCAAGAGGTGTTGCTAGAAATAACAGTCAAACCATTATAATATACACGAGCAAAGTAAATAGTGAATATAGTGAAAAACATTCGCGAGCAAATTTGATATTTAAAAGCTACGAACGAACCAACAGGTGTTGCTAGAAATAACAGTCAAACCACTATAATACACATGAGCAAAGTAAATAGTGAATATAGTGAAAAACATTCGCGAGCAA
>NC_042998.1:21616540-21631540 GCF_006345805.1 Octopus sinensis
TTATTTATTATACAAGCAATATATATCTATCTTAGTTTCAATGATAGAAGAAAGCATGAAGAATTTCATAGTTTTGGTCTCCTGCAACGAAAAGTTGTGTAAAAAATATTGTGAGATAAAATATCATGAAAAGATATAAGGAAAAAAAATGTATTTGAGTATTATTAACTTGTTTGATAGATCTCAATACAAGGAATTTCATGGAATCAATTTCATGCAATGACGTTTTAAAAGAAAAAGTTATGAATGTTTGTTTCTCAAATTTGAGGGTGATAATATAGTTCTATAATATTTTATGAATATAGTTCTATTACATGGGAGGAGGCGCAATGGCCCAGTGGTTAGGGCAGCGGACTCGCGGTCATAGGATAGCGGTTTCGATTCCCAGACCGGGCATTGTGAGTGTTTATTGAGCGAAAACACCTAAAGCTCCACGAGGCTCCAGCAGGGGATGGTGGTGATCCCCTGCTGTACTCTTTCACCACAACTTTCTCTCACTCTTACTTCCTGTTTCTGTTGTACCTGTATTTCAAAGGGCCGGCCTTGTCACTCTCTGTGTCACGCTGAATATCCCCGAGAACTACGTTAAGGGTACACGTATCTGTGGAGTGCTCAGCCACTTACACGTTAATTTCACGAGCAGGGTGTTCCGTTGATTCGGATCAACCGGAACCCTCATCGTCGTAACCGACGGAGTGCTTCCATCCCATTACATGGGAAAATGCGAACAAGATAAATAATATTCTTTAAGACTATAAGCCCGGAAAAGTAGAGGACAAGTTATTACACTTGGAAAAGTTCAAGACAACTTATTACATCAGGTAAAGTATTGAGCAAGAAAATTTTTACTTAAAATATTGCAGCTAAGAATAAGATTTCAAATAAAATATTTAGATTTAGAATATATTAGCTTTTATTAAAACTAAAAATTTTATTACAAGTTATTACTTCTATTTGTTATTAATTGTTGTTTCTATCAAAAATTAATAACTCAATTGAAATATATTTTGCACTTTAAAAAGATTCAGTTCTTTAATTATCCCTGTGTGTGTGTTTTAGTGTATGTATGTGACTTTACCCAACAGTGAAACGCGCTCATATTGTAAGTTACAACGACCAGGTTTCATTAGAAAGTGAAAATAGATATATCCGCTGCTTATTATCTATCCACCAAATAAACTATGCTTTTCACTCAGCAACTCTTTTTTACAACTAAAATAACATCGGCAACTACGTTGGCTTGCACAGTTTTGAGGTCATTTCCGGACAATATTTGAATTTGCTTCAAATATTTTACTTTTGTCCGATGTTTCACGCATGCGTAGAATTCTACTCAGACAAACATTTATGAAATTGTACACAACAAATTCACAGTGAAATTTGCTTGAGTTATTGCCTAAATTATTGTCAAGTTACCATATTTTTAGTCTTGACCCAATGTCTATTTTTTACATACAGAATTTGCTAACCATATATATTACTCTACTTTGCATAAAACTTTAGCTATATGGGTACTTCTGGTTCTCATTTTCAAGTATTCTAATGTGGTATTTTTTTTTAGTTATAATATTACTTTGTAAATTAAAATCAAATAATTTTTAATATTCAAATTTTATCATTAGCTGCAATATTTTAAGTAAAAATGTTCTTATTATTAATTAACATAATAGAATAGCCTGGAAAAAACACGGATTACACGGAAAAATGCGAGCAAGCGAAATAATATTCTTAAGATTACAAAGCTGGAAAAGTACAGGACAAGTTATTACATCCGCTAAAGTACAGAAAAATTTTACTTAGAATATTGCACCTAAGGATAAAATTTGAATATTAGAAAATATTTAATTTTAATTTACAAAGTAACATTATAATTTTAAAAACGATACCATCGGGTTTGTTTCGACCCTTTAGAATTGGAATTTTTGAAAAGTAAAACTTTTGCATTATGTAGCTTGTTATTCTCTTTAAGTGAACATTTTTCTGATTGAAAAATGGCGACACAGCAGTAAAAAAATCGTAAAAGATAGGGATTTTCATAGAAAAAAAGCACCTTTTTGATGTAAATAAATTTTTGGTGTTAACATGGTCCGATTTGAAATTTTTCTTCTACGGAAGGAAGAGCAAATCTTCTTCTATCATACTCTCAATTTTGGTCAACTTGCGTCGAAGGGTCTCGGAGGAGATAGTGTTAGTTGAAGGCTACCAAATCTGCCATACACAGACAACTTCACCTTTATATATATAATTTATTTGTATTTACTCTTGAACTTTGCGAATGTTCCTGGATCGTTGTTTCCCAAAAATCTCGAAAATGTTTTTCGCTGTACTCCAGGAATCTCTCGTGGTACACACTTTGGCAGACACTGCTTTCGAGCATTCTAACGATATGCAGCTGTATTTTCTTCTATTACTGCTTGTCCTGTACTCTTCAACACAATATAGGCTCACTGTCGAAGCAATTAATCGCTAAATATATACAATGGATATTTTATGAATACTACTTGGTTTGTTACGACTCAAAGAAGATAAATGATGTGTACCACTTTATATTAACGATTTACCGTTAAGTGAGATCTATCTTGTAAGTTGTCTTTGTTTAAATACATAATATGATTATAGTAATTGATATAAAGCATGCTGAAAAATATCCAGCATCAGGATCAGCTACATCATTTGTAAAATAGTTGGTTTTTAGCAAAATTGATAATGAGGCATATAAAAGCGAGCAGCATACTTCCAACATTTTAGATGTTTTTAAGTTTAAAAACTGGTCTGTCCTCATCCTAGAAGACTGAATCAAAAAATGAAAAAAAATTACAAAGATGATAGCTAAATTAACTTCAGCTTCGGATGTTTTCTGAAGCGGAGATTTTCATTTGGCATATCATACATGCAATGTGTTCTTCGTAGCCTGGCAAAAGGAATTCTATCTTCATGTGCGTCAGGTATTAAAGAATCGCTTCAAATTCAGCCGAGATCGACTTTGCCTTTCATCCTTTCGGGGTCGATTAAATAAGTACCAGTTACGCACTAGGGTCGATATAATCGACTTAATCCGTTTGTTTGTCCTTGTTTGTCCTCTCTGTGTTTAGCCCCTTGTGGGTAGTAAAGAAATAAGTATTAAAGAATCGCAGAATTGAAACCGTATAAAATTATTTAAATATCCTTTTTATTCTTTAATGTAACAGTGATGATATTAATTAATTTTTTAATGATGCGTTTCGTCTGCCGTTACGTTCTGAGTTCGAATTCCACCGAGGTCGACTTTGCCTTTTATCCTTTCGGGGTCGATTAAATAAGTACCAGTTACGCACTAGGGTCGATATAATCGACTTAATCCGTTTGTTTGTCCTTGTTTGTCCCTTCTGAGTTTAGCCCCTTGTGGGTTGTAAAGAAATAGATATTAATTATTTTTTTAATGATAAGCAAACGTCCACAGGAAATTAAAATCCCCAGCCAGCATTTGTTGATCAATTAAATTTATGAGGAAAGTACACTTTGAAATATCGCTTGTGGAATTTAATTTCTTTTCACAGAAAACACAAAAACTAAGATACCGAACGATGATCCACCAGGATACAATGAAAACCATGAAAACAGAGATGGTCTTCAGAATATTATGGCACCTGTAATTCCCGCAGAAACTGAATATCCACCAGGTTATCCATCACCACCATCAGATTATCCATCACCACCACCAGATTATCCATCACCATCGGGATGTCCCCCACCAAAATATGCACCGCCTCCAGAATATCAACCACCATCAGAATATGCATCATCACCGGGACCCACAGATATTTTTGGTAATGTTTTGGCATCTGCACCTCCCACACAAACTGGATATCTACCACCACCAGGATGTCCCCCACCAAAATACACACCGCAACCTGAATATCCACCACAACCTGGATACCCACCACAACCTGGATATCCACCACAACCTGGATATCCACCACAACCTGGATATCCACTGCAACTCGGATATCCACCACAATCCGGACACATGTCACAACAACAACAACAACAGCTTGTTATCGTAAGCAAACACTGTTTCCTTTTCATTTTACTATTGACTGTTCTACAACCATCTCATCATATGTTTTGCAAGCTTTGCTCATCAAAAGGTGGCTGTACTAGGAAACCATCTTTAAGATTTTTTGTCTCTTTACATTGTAAGTTCAAATTCCGCCGGAATCGACTTTGCCTTTAATCGTTTTCGAAGTCGATAAAATTAGTACTTTTTTTAGTTATTATTTATTTATGCGCCTTTCTCAAGCCTAGCCAGGCTCGTGGGCCCGGTTTCCCGGTTTCTATGGCGTATGTGTCCCCCCCACCACCAACTGGACGGGACGCCAGTCCATCGCAGCGTTACTCAAGAAACAGGAAGAAAGAGTGAGAGAAAGTTGGGGCGAAAGAGTACAACAGGGGTCACCACCACCACTTTGCCGGAGCCTCGTGGAGCTTTAGGTGTTTTCGCTCAATAAACACACGCAACACCCAGTCTGGGAATCAAAACCGCGATCCTCCGACCGCGAGTTCGCTGCCCTAATCACTGGGCCATTGCGCCTCCACATTTGTTTAGTACTGGAGTTGATATGATCGACTATCCCAGTTCCCTAAATTTCAAGCATTGTGCCTATAGTAGAAAGTATTATCATTCAACGTCGTTGCATCATCACCCTTGTCATCTGTATCTTCCCTTTTTTTCATCATCATCATCATCATCAGCAGCAGCAGCAGCAGCAGCATCAGCAGCATCATCAGCAGCAGCAGCGTCATCACCACCATCATCATCACCACCATCGTCATCACCACCATCGTCATCACCTTCATCGTCATCACCATCTTAGATGATTATGTTATGCTTTTGATTTCTTCCCTTTTCAGACACGAACCTACCAACCACAATACGTTGAAAATAAGGTGACTTCAGCATTTCTTGTCACCCTTTTCTGCTTTTTCCCAACAGGCATTCCTGCTATTGTTTTTGCACAAAAAGTAAGTAAAATACGAACATTTCTAGAGAGAAATTCTGTTCATAAACATACATTTTATCCAGTCGTGGGTGTCTGGTAAAATGCTTGCTTTCCAGCCACTAGGCTCCGAGTTCAGTTCTACCTCATCTTTCATAGGAGTATATATATAGAGGGTGTTTCAAAAAGTTTGATATCATTTCGCAATGTGATATCTACACCCCAAATGATGTCAAACGTTTTGAAACACCCTGTATATGTGTATGTGTGTGTGTGTGTGTGTGTGTGTGTGGAGGCGCAATGGCCCGGTGGTTAGGGCAGCGGACTCACGGTCGTAGGATCGCGGTTTCGATTCCCAAACCAGGCGTTGTGAGTGTTTATTGAGTGAAAACACCTAAAAGCTCCCCCAGGGTCCGGCAGGGGGTGGTGTCGATCCCTGCTGTACTCTTTTGCTACAACTTTCTCTCACTCTTTCTTCCGTAGGCCTGCTCGCTTAGCCAGCGGGGTGGCGTCATTTGAAGGCTAAAACAATACGAAGCACATTGTGACCAGCGATGTGTAGCAACATCTGATAGCTACACATGATCACGTGATATATATATATATATATATATATATATTAAAAATACACATTAAGTACGGGACATCACCAGCGAGTGAAAAGTGTGTAAACACACGAGATATAAGTACAGAACAAATACAGAAAATACAAAAAATATACACATGCAGTACATGTTATCACCAACGAGTGAAACACATAGAAACACACAGAGATAAGTACTGGACAAAGTACCAAAGGAATTCTAAATCCTCAGATGTCGTGCTTTCAATGACAAGACAGGAAAACCTCATAACACAGTAGCATCCAGAAATTTTTAAAATATAAAATTCTTGGTGAGTTAGAGCTTCGAACGAACAAACGACATCATCTTTAAGTGAGGGTGGATAGTGTTTCTCAGATTAGTTTTGAGGTCTTGAAAACGAAGGTCCCGAGTATTTCCATCCGACTCTATTTCATTAAATTAAAGGGAATATTTCTTTTGATGAGTTTCGTGTGGTATCAGCTAAAGAAAAGATATTGTTTCGTGTCTATTGGTTTATTATTAAAGTCGTGTAGAATTTCGTTCTTCACTTTTTTTATCAGAATATCTAAGAAAGGGAGCTGTTCTTTGGTATATTTCATTGTAAGCTGAATGTCAGGATTTGTATTATATATTATTGATTTAAATTCAAAAAGATTGTTAATAGTTTCATCCCAAATGATAAAGCTGTCACCCAGATATCTTTTCCAGTTCTCCCATATATAATGGTTTAATGGGTATCAATACATTTGCAGTGACACTTCATATATGGTTAATTCAAAATATGCCATTATTAGGTCCGCAAGAACAGGGCTACTTCCGTCCCATCGCATTTTCACATTTTTGTCGGCAGTAGATGTCCTCAAATACGAAACAATTGTTCTGAAGTAGAAATTTAAAAGTTTCAATAATAAAAACCTGGTTTGTGCGTTCCGGAAATTCTTTAGGGAATTTTCCAGACAGAATTTTATTGATAACTAGCTGTATCATCCGGCGTTGCTCGGGTTCGTAAGGGAAATAACTATATAAACATTTTTAGAGATGTAAAGTATAATAGCCATCTCAATATGGCTAACCACAAAGGGGGGTGTTACTGTAGCTTTTTACGTTCTGAGATTTAATAATACATTTTTAGAGAGTTACTTCCCTTATATAAACCGAGCGAAAATGCATTAAAAATACGGAAAAATTATGGTAATTTTTTTTCAAAATCGTAGACTCATCGTAGACGCGCGCTAATACCCAGAAGGGCTCGATATGAATCACGACTATAAGATACCCGGTTTTGGTTAAACTGCACCGCAAAATGTGGGAGTAGTTAGGAATCTAAATCGTAGGAGACAGACACACAACTTGACTTTTATATATAAAGATATACCACAGACATGTAGGATATTGGTGTAAGATTAGTAACATCGAAGAAAACCATTAATGTTTCTTCAGTAGGAGATTTTCGCGGGTGGTTCAGTATATCTAGATCAGGGCTGGCCAACTTGAGGCCCGCGGGTTGCATACGTCCCGCAGACTTTTATCCTGCGGCCCGCTTGATACTTTCTCGAAATGGATTTAAAATTTCATCAAAAATTAAAGATTGTAATGAAAAGTACAAAAGAAAGATAGTACTGTTTTTGCAACGATAATAGTTCATATTGAATCAACGCTCATTCATCATTGTAATAATAGCATTAGAAACCAAAATGCTTTTAATTCTGTCAGTATATAAGCGGCCCTAAAAAGAATTCTGTGATTAAAGTGGCCCGCAATGTAATTCTATTCGGCCAGGCTTGATCTAGATCGTCTCTAATGCAACTTTTGATGTATTTCAACAAGGGCTTCAGTAGGATGTCTAAAAAGTTGCATAGGTGGTGGGCTTCACAGGCTGGGCCAGCTATAATGGGTCTTAATTTTAAATCTTCTGGCGCTAGGATATTTATGTATTTGCGTGGTGATTGCTTCCATGTTTCATTAATTATCTTGCTCTGTGTATTTTAGGTAGCCTGTCTACACCTCCATTGATGTTGAAATTTCCTGTAACACTGAGCAGCTTGCAAGTCCGAACATCTATCTCACTGGGTTGTTATAGTGACCAGTTTGAAAATTCAAAGGTTGGCGTCAGGATAGACACTGCAGAGGTGTTGTGGGCAGTAAGGTTGTGTTGTAAGCTGCGTGTTCTGGTGACCATAGACCATATTCTTTTTATTCACCTGAGATATTCTTTATGGATCTATCATATCTGATATTCTCATTTTGTCACCTGATTGTAGAGGTTGCATTGTCAAGCCGTTCACTCTTAGCTTTACAGAGGTGGACACAGCATTTCCACGCAGTGGGACTGAACCCGGAACCATGTAGTTGGAAAGTAAGCGTCTTACCATTCAACTACTCCTGCGCCTAAACGTGTATGATGCTTACAGCACCTAGATTTATCAAGCGGTCACCCATCTATGTACACACTTGGTTCGACGTTGCTTAACTTCGGTGATCGGACGAGAACATATCAAGGCGATATGGTCGTAAGCAAATAAAAGAAAATAGATATTTAGGTTCTACCGAGACTTGAATTCGAATCACTATATTCAGAATCCAGAGTGCTAACCATTACACTACAGAACCATACATACATATATGTTTGGTTGGGGGCATATCAATCTTACTGAAAGGTTACTAGTGAAGTTAGGCTTATAGTACTTCAGGTTAATTCGAGGGGTTCTGGGCAGGTAAGGTTCACTCCTGTCCTCTAGCTTTCCTTTTTCAACTTCCGTTTTTAGCTTGTAGGTTTAGGCTAAGTCATCAACATGAGTTATTTTGTGGTGTTTTAGTACTTCGTTTTTTTTTTTAAGCGGAGATTGTATAACTGTATAAACTTGACAATGCAACCTCTACAATCAGGTGACATTTTGTCTAAATGCACAAGAATCCCTTTTCTTTTTGAGTTCCTTCACTGGTATGTGCATTTTCCTTACATGTTGATTTGTTCTTAGAGGAATCTGTGTGGAATATAATGCTTTTTGATATACTGAAAAGGTTGTCTTCGAATCCAGCTAGTTTCGGATTAGTTGAAGGAAACTTCTGAGTTTTAAATAAATATTATAGCATCTCATTGATTGTGGTGTTTCTTATCCTGCGGTGGATAAAAGAAATAGTATTCTCGAAGAGATCTTTTAAATATTCTTAATGTTGTTTTGGGGTGGCAACGGGATCTCCTTGATGGTAAGTTTTGCTATATTATGGTAGACTGATTTAGCAGCCCGGTGTAAGATGAGAATTAATACGATAAGTATATGGAGTTAGATAATCCAGGTGGCCGCCCTGGATCATTAAGTGTGTGTGTGTGGTGGTATAAAGTGCTAGTTAGCTTTTGTTTGTCGCAGCGTTTGATGTAATCTGGTCAGCTGACTTACAATCTCCTATACCAAACCCAAAAAAGGGCGTTGTTCAGCTGCCTCTGTCTATGCTATGTCTCCAGGTTGCTTTATTTTTTTCTGTGGAGCAGTGCATGCATCGGTCGAATATTTCCAAAGTGGAGGCAGTATGTGTTGTGACCTGGTCTTGTGCCCTTGATGATCCTAAGGGAAGTGTTTGTCCCCTCAGAAGAATTAGGTAATGGCAAACAGTCAAGACATACACTTATTGCATTAACACATTTTAACAACAAAAAATTAGGTATCTATGATATTCCAGGCATTTTCAGGCTGTATTTGGATTATATTATCTAACGTGATATTATCTACTATCATTTTTTAAAGAAAGCATGTTGTGATTTGAAGAATTTAGCTGCTGTTTCTAACAGCGTCAGTTGAGTTGTCTCCTAGTGGTTATGTCATAGACTAATTGTGGCTCTGTCATGGAATTGATAAGCATTTAACTGATGATCTGACAGGAGAAGCAAAACAAAAGTCCCTAAATAAAATCAAATGAACAGCATGATTGTAATAATTGTGATAAGGGTCCTTATATAAAGAAGGGTCACCTGTAATACTTGTCTGTTCCGTTATGTCTAACAATAACCACTCCACGTATTTTAACCACATCAGTCTTTTTCCGCTCATCTCTTATATCTTTGCCAACTTACCATGTCATTATAAATAAGGTTTCTATTCATCCAGTGTAAATATAATAGCTCGAACACGAAAGCAGCAACGGGTTTTGGTAAAATATCTACTTTCATAAGAGCAATGGTTATGAAACTGATAAATAATATCAGTTCATCATCACCACACCCACACTATAAAAACATTAGTAGAATATATAGTCATGCCAGCATCCCACCATCCATCCTTTTATTAAGAACAAACTTTTGGAAGCACTCCGTCGGTTACGACGACGAGGGTTCCGGTTGATCCGATCAACGGAGCAGCCTGCTCGTGAAATTAACGTGTAAGTGGCTGAGCACTCCACAGACACGTGTACCCTTAACGTAGGTAAGGGGATATTCAGCGTGACACAGAGAGTGACAAGGCCGGCCCTTTGAAATACAGGTACAACAGAAACAGGAAGTAAGAGTGAGAGAAAGTTGTGGTGAAAGAGTACAGCAGGGATCACCTCCATCCCCTGCCGGAGCCGCGTGGAGCTTTAGATGTTTTCGCTCAATAAACACTCACAACGCCCGGTCTGGGAATCGAAACCGCGATCCTACGACCGCGAGTCCGCTGCCCTAACCACTGGGCCATTGCGCCTCCACAAGAACAAACTATATTTGTTGTTAAGGCGGTGAGCTGGTAGAATCGATGGAACTCCATGCAAAATGTTTAGTATTGTATCGTCAGCCTTAAAATATCTAAGTTCAAAATCGGCCGAGGTCAACTCTACCCTTTATCTTTTTGGGGTCGATAAGTACTAGTTGTTGGCCTTGTGCCAACATTTGAAACAAATGTATTTGTTTCTGAGTTCTGTTTACATGTTTTAAATAAAAAAAAACTTTCATTTTACCTTCTAGGCACAAACAATGGCCCTATCCGGTAATATAGAAGGTGCACAGGAAGCAAACGCTGGTGCAGGAAGGCTAATCAAAATATCAATGATTGTTGGTTTTTTCATTATTATGATTTTAATTATTCTACGCTTTGCTGTGATTAGAGGATTGTGAGGATAAGGAAAATTGACATTAAACGAAGAGGGACTTCTTTTTTTTATTATTTATATTTAATTCTAATCAGATAAAATATTCTTAGCAAAAATGTTTCAAAATATTGAGAAATCCACACAAATGATGATATTTAATACTAAGTTATATAATTTCAAATACTAAACAATGATATATTCTGATCGGTGAATTCTACAGCTCCAACTTGATAGCAAGACCCTATAATAGAATAACACTATGAGAGTATAATGATGTTCCTGAAGCCCTTGTACCGTTCCTTCCGGTCAAGAAAGGTGATGTTGCATCTTGCTTTTACTTAAATGTTCATTATCATAATCTCAGCAACTACCAAAGTTTAAAGCTATTTTAGAAGCATAAATGTTAAACGAACAAAATTTTTAAGCTGTTTTCTAGTTAATATTGCCTTAAAGACATTATTTTATTTGAGTGTTAAATAATCATCTGTTACACATTGACAAATGTTGGTATACATGTCAGCACAAGATTCTAGATAATGGAAAAATATTTCTTGTAGCTTTCACTCATAAATATTTTTGTTAATATTGGTTTAAATATTTCTTGTTATCATGTCAAACAATGGCAAGTGGAGTTCACAACAAACATACGAATGGCATTTTGCAGACAAGAAACTAAATCTCCAGCAGAGAAAAGATGTAAGGACAGCAGCGAAAAATTGAGTATCGACCCTTATAAAACGTAAAAAAAAGTAAGTTCCGGCAGGCGGTTACTGGTTTCGAAACCGTACCAGTGAGGCACAGTTTGTGGATTTTACTATCAAACCAAAGCTAAATTATAGATACTCGAATGCGATAAACAATATTTTGAAGCGTCAGGTGTGGTTGCTATTTTGTAAAAATGAAAATAATGATTTTATTGTACTTCAATGGTTTTATTTCCAATGTGTGTGTTGAATTTTAGCATATGTAATTCGTCTTTAGAACGACATCTCAATAAAATTCAATGTTTTAACCAATGGATTTTATAAGAAAATAATAGTTACCAACAACAACAATAATAATTACACCCCTGGAATATACGGTGCAATACAGCTAGATTTGGATGAAATGCATTCCTTCGAGTTAGCACCGAAATTCGCTACATATTAGAAGGTCAGAAAAATTGAATGCTTCTCTAAGATTGATGAAACGTTCTTAAAAATAAGATGGAGGTAAGAATAATACAACTATAACAACAACAACACAAACATACGAAACCAAATCAACAACAATTATAGCAACAACAGCAATGATAACAACAATCACAATAACAACAATAAAATGGCGTCGAGCTAGCAGAAACGTTAGCACGCCGGGCGAAATGCTTAGCTGTATTTTATCTGCCGTTACGTTCTGAGTTCAAATTCCGCTGGGGTCGACTTTGCCTTTCATCCTTTCAGGGTCGATAAATTAAGTACCAGTTACGCACTGGAGTCGATATAATCGACTTAATCCGTTTGTCTGTCCTTGTTTGACCTCTTTGTGTTTAGCTCCTTGTGGGAAGTAAAGAAATATATAATCCCAACAACCAATCATATAACATGGAGTGGATCTGCTCCACAGATTTATCCTTCGACAAAAGGCGTATGTATCTCTATACAGAATGACATTGAGTCAGAGGCAAAGATTTCTTTAGTTAGAAATAGACTGCGACACATCTTAGAGCGATATAACAAAACCACCAAAAAAACATAATGATAGGGAGGCTCACAACTCAGTACATTTGTTGCCTACAGAAACCGAAACAGCGAATTAGGAACAGGGAATTAGTGTACCTCCCTATGGACAAATTTGACAGATGTCGATAGACAGCCCACAAACCTATGTCCAGACCATGCAACAATACATCAGTAGCATGAGAGAAGTTGCACCACAGAAATATGAAAAAGTAGAAAATTTCTCAATGGACATATAGGAATGTGGTGTAACATTCTCCAAACCAAGAAGCGGAATGCACAAAATTTCCAAATATTCAACAGCAATGTTCTTATGGGTTACGTAAGGACCATAAACCCTACATAAACCCTGCTATGGGGCTCCCAAACCGGCCAGTTTACGAAGCGAATATCTCCAGTAATTATAGGCTATCCTATTTCCTCTCAAAGGTGTTACGACCACTCGTTAAAATGTCCCCGGATGTCTGTGTGAGGACCTCAATAGAATCAATTGTTGCAACCACTCCAACGACCTCGCAGTTTGTGTAGTGGGTAGTATGGACGTAGTTTCACTCTACCCATCTATAGACAGATTTTGCTGTGAAAAAGAGATTATCTGTGAGAGTGAAGTAGAGATCCACGAAGTCAACACGAGGGAACTGGACCTCTTCCTTAAACTAAGCTATGACTGTAACTACCTAAACAACCATAGCCTTAGTAGATTCTGCCCCACCAGATCGCAGAGGGGAAGTTTACCCACCATCATCTCGGAAGTGAAGAAAGGTACTACAAAGCGCTGGATTGGCTGGACCATCAACACCCAGGACTTCAAGAACAACAATCTCATACCAATGAAAACTGCATGGTATGCAAGATTAACTGTGGCATTGGCTGTAGAACTAGAAATGTTTTCAGATTAAGGTGCATAGAGGGTGCTTGTAAAGACAAGAACATGACATACATTGTTGAGACATCTAAACGCATTGCAGAGAGAGAGAGATTAAATGGACATTTGAGACACTATTACAACAAATTGTTACAACATATTACAACATAAATGTTTAAGCTATTTCCTGGTTTATCAAAATATTGCCTTATAGACATTATTCTATTTGAGCGTTAAATATTCATCTGTTACACATTGACAAATGTTGGTATACATGTCAGCACAAGATTCTAGATAATGGTAGATAGAAATAGCTAAAAGTGAAAACTACATTCAAATATTGACCACAAATGTAGAAAAATATTTCTTGTAGCTTTCATTCATAAATATTTTTGTTAATATTGGTTTAAATATTTCTTATCATGTCAAACAATGGCAAGTGGAGTTCACAACAAGCATACGAATGGCATTTTGCAGACAAGAAACTAAATCTCCAGCAGAGAAAAGATGTAAAGACAGCAGTGAAAGATAACATTCATTCATTGAATGTCATCCTAGATGCACGCCTGGATAGGATGACGCTAGGTGATAGGAGAGGTGGGTGTAAAAGCTTCATAAGCCTGCTCAGCCGCTTCCAAATGGCTGACAGATATCTACTGGATTTCCTGAATGCGTCAGTGTCGACATGAGTAAACAGCACCGAGTCTTCCAGACCGTATCTTGATAGGATATTTTACAGGTCAGTAGATTGAAATAGCATAGGTGTCCACAATTCAAAGTCATCGGCTACACAGACCACACATTTGTGATCTACACCGTCGACTTAGATAGGATCCATAGGTACTGATCCGAATACTGAAAGCTAAACGCGTCTTTCCTGGCTCGTCAAGTATTTAGAAACCGGGTTAGTAAGTTAGTCCATCAGAAGTTGTTGGGTGCAATGATCAACAACCTTTGGTAGATAACTCTGATATTCGCTCAGAGGCGGTAGGATTTAGTAAGGAGATCTTGCTAAGAAGCTAGAAGAGGCGCTTAGGAGAGGCATAACAACTGACGTGCAGGCGGCAAGACTGGTCTTGATCAATTCTTCGATGCCAAGTGCGAAGGCTGCGTTATCAGAGCTAGGGCGCGTACGCTAAGAAATGAGGGCAGTAGAATATGACGGAAGCGATGATCGCTTTTGCCACCTCCACCCGACCCTTCAAAGACAGCTTCCTCCTTGCTTATTTCTAGGTGAGACAGGCCACCCTGCTTCTCACCTCGTCCCAGTTCTTGTCCATCTGGCGGTTCGATCCAAATCAGACCCCGAGCAATTTAATCAGTACATCCGCCCAGCGCCCTACAACGTCATATGTTGGCATGGATCTGTCTCTCCAGGTTCCGAGCTGCAGGTTCACCGACATGTCCTGATTAATCTTTGCTCTTATCACTTCGTATTCCTGAGGTAGATTTCTGAGCTCTATGACACTACTACGGTGATGTCGTTCGCATAAGCCGATACGAATCTTCCGCATCCCAGATCACGTGGGATATCCCTCGAAATATCCAACTTCTGTAGTAATGGCCGAAGATCCAACGCATACAAAAGTAGTGAGAGTGGATATCCTTGACGGATCGAACGAGCGATGCTAAACAATTCCGATACGTGGCCGTTTACTTTTACCACCGAAGTAAGCCCGCTGAACATTGCAGGGATTCAGCCTCTGGAAATTGGACCGAAACCTTCCCCTGCGAGGACAACCTCAAAGTATTGATAGTCGACCTTGTCGAAAGCTTTTGATTGATCCAAATTGAACAAGACC
>NC_042998.1:21636540-21646540 GCF_006345805.1 Octopus sinensis
TTATTGCATTTGATGTGTTGTTACTTGCATGCTTAAATGCTTTGATGTATCTGATATGTAATTGATGTTATAACAGTTATTAAGTGTTATAAACTAGTACGTTAAATGTGAGCCAATTGCCTTGCCCTCTTTGTGTTGCCTCTGTGTCTCTTCTTGCTGCTGCGGCTGTTGTTGTAGTTGTTGTCTCTCTCTCTCCTCTCCGAGCCTCCGTGGCGAACATTCACTGATCGAACGGGCCTGTGTGAGGGATTCCGTAACAGCTTTCGTTCGACGGCGGTCCCCCCGTAAGAATTGTAAGGTACCAGGACCTAGGCATTGAATTACAGAGACTATGGAAAGTACGAGTAAAATGTATCCCAGTATAGGGGCATTGGGAACTATCCCTAAAGATTTAAACATATGGATAGAGGAAATAGGCTTAAAACCCAGTGTAGTACAGCTGCAGAAAACAGTGTTATTAGGGACAGGTAGGATACTTAGGAGGAATCTTGGCATTTAAGGTTACTTGGTGTAGCCCGATGTTAGGTTTTTCCTTTTCCATCAGTCTAATCTGTTGAGGTATAATAATAATAATAATAATAATAATAATGATGATGATGATGATGATGATGATGATGACGATGATGATGATGATGATGATGATGATGATGGTGGTGGTGGTGGTGGTGATGATGATGATGATGATATGATGATGATGATGATGATGATGAAGGCACAAGGTGTTATTAAACTTTCTTAAGTCATAAAGCCACAACATAATTTTTAACGAAGAGTTTAATGCTTTATTTCATTGAATTTTGATTACATATAATGTACAAGGTGATTTATTGGTGCGTTTACAAATGTTAAAATGCTATCATTTCATTTAGTTATAAACGTATTAGTTAAAATGTAGAATCATCTTTATTAGGGTAAATACTTTGAGATGTCATTTTAAAACGAATAACATAGGCTAAAGTTTAATACATAAATTGAAAATGGAATTAATTATTGTATAATTATTTCAAGGTTTGTCGTGAACACCACGTCTTATTCTGTGACGATATCAAAAGAAATATCAAACCCCTTGTTGGCCAAGAATATTTAAGGATGAAAGCAACGACACATATTCTTCTACATTCGTGGTCAATATTTGAATTTAATTTTCACTACTAACCTTTATCACTAGAATTATCTAAAACATCACGCGGGACAAAGGCTCAGTGGAATTTTGTCTGTCATTATGTATTTCTTTACTAACCACAAAGGGCTAAACACAGAGAGGACAGACAAAGACAGACAAACGGATTAAGCCGATTATATCGACCCCAGTGCGTAACTGGTACTTATTTAATCGCCCCCGAAAGGATGAAAGGCAAAGTCGACCTCGGCGGAATTTGAACTCAGAACGTAGCGGCAGACGAAATACTGCCTCGCATTTCGCCCGGCGTGCTAACGTTTCTGCCAGCTCGCCGCCTTTGTGTTTTGATTTATTAGATTTGAAAAAGGACATATTGTATATTAAAAATTGCATTTGCGTAAGTTTAATTCTTCCATTATAAGTATTGAATAGCTGTTTATAGCAAAACTAAAAGATTTCATGTTTCAAAACTCTGATGTTGTAGACAAAATATGATGCCAGATCTGGATTCAGAAGGCCAAAATTTGCTAAAAATAATTGATAAACCTTGTGCCAGAACATATGTGTTGACCAGTGTTATAAAATGCATGTTGATTGGAGCTCTCGCTGTATCTAAACAATAATTCTAAGAGTATTTTATATGATTAGACTTAAACATGAGATAAAGCAAAATTGAAAACACTTCATTAAATATGAATCTTCTGAATTTTCTAATGCCTTCTTTCAGTTATGGACAAGAGTACTAATTGTAGTAAACTGTTGTTTGTTGAGTAACTCTTAAAGCTATCAGTACAGTATAAAGGATAACTATAATGGTACCAACAAGAATTGATATTTTGATAAATTTTCTTGCTTGGTTGTTAGCTTCCATTGCACACGCTGTATCTCCATTTCGGGCCATTGAGTTTGCCTAGAATATAAAAAGGAAAACAAGCTAATAAACCTCAAAAGCAGCGAATATATTTTGGTTTCAAATGTTGCGATGGTGAGTAAGTCGATTACATGGGCTCCAGTGCTCAACTGGTAGTTATTTCATCGGCTCCGAAAGGATAATAGGATAATAGGTAAAAATCGATATCTGCAGGTTTTAACTTCGAACATAAAGACGGACGAACGAAATGCTACTAACCACACAGCCAATATATATATATATATATCTGTCGTAAAAAATTTGAAAAGTTAAACGCGAAACCGGTCTTTCTTCTAAACTATCATTGTAAGGAAAAAAATTTTTTTATATTCTTCAGACATATTGACGCAATATATATATTTTTTAACCTTTAAGCCTTTTGTAGTTTTTTCACTTTTTACTATTTTCTATATATATATATATATATTATATATATATATATATATTATATATAAACATTTATATATGTTACATATATATGTTTTATTAACATATTTTTATCGTCCTTTAATCGGAGAAATTACCAAAGATTTCTAATGTCGTTTCTTCACACTTCACTTTTGAATTTACTTTTTTTAAATTTGTATAACTATGAAAACTTGTATAGAAATAATCGGTATATGGCTTAAACTTGTTAAACACACTTCAACAAATTAATTCATATTTATGTAATGGAGGAGATAAGATGTTAGAACGGATTATCTCTATATATATAAAGCTGAAATTGTCTGTGTGTGGCAGGTTTGGTAGCCGTCAACTAACACTATCTCCTCCGAGACCCTGCGGCGCAAGTTGACCAAAATTGAGAGTATGATAGAAGAAGACTTGCTCTTCATTCCGTAGAAGAAAAAATTAACACCAAACATGTTAACACCAAAAATTATTTACATCAAAAAGGTGCTTTTATTCTAAGAAAATCCTTATTTTTTACGTTTTTTTACTGCTGTGTAGCCATTTTTCGGTGTATTTCAACCAGGAAAATGTTCACTTAAAGAGAATAACAAGCTACATAATGCAAAATTTTTACTTTTCAAAAATTCCAATTCTAAAGGGTTGAAACAAACCCGAGCAACGCCGGGCGATACTGCTAGTAGTTTTAAATTTTCATGTTTTTCATTTTTCATGAAAAATAAAAAATCTATAATCCATTTTAACAACTAATCTTCTCCATTACATAAATATGAATGAATTTGTTGATGTGTGTGTGGAGAGAGAAAGAAAGAAAGAAAGAAAGAAAGAAAGAAAGACAGAAAGAAAGAAAGAAAGAAAGAAAGAAAGAAAGAAAGAAAGAAAGAAGGAAAGAAAGAAGGAAAGAAAGAAGGAAAGAAAGAAAGACAGAAAGAAAGAAAGAAGGAAGGAAGGAAGAAAAGAAAGAAAGAAGGAAGGAAAGAAAGAAGGAAAGAAAGAAAGAAAGAAAAATAGAAGGAAAGAAAGAAAGAAAGAAGGAAAGAAAGAAGGAAAGAAAGAAAGACAGAAAGAAAGAAAAAAGGAAAGAAAAAAAGAAAGAAAGAAATAAGGCAGGAAAGACAAAAAGAATGAAGGAAAGAAAGAAAGAAGGAAGGAAAGAAAGAAAGAAAGAAGGACAGAAAGAAGGAAGGAAAGAAAGAAAGAAAGAAGGAAAGAAAGAAAGAAGGAAGGAAAGAAAGAAAGAAGGAAGAAAGAAAGAAAGAAAGAAGGAAGGAAGGCAGGAAGGAAAGAAAGAAAGAAAGAAAGAAGGAAAGAAAGAAAGAAAGAAAGAAAGAAAGAAAGAAAGAAAGAAGGAAAGAAAAAAGAAGAAAGAAAGAAGGAAAGAAAGAAAGAAAGAAGAAGGAAGAAAGAAGGAAGGAAAGAAGAAGAAAGAAGGAAGAAAGAAGAAAGAAAGAAAAAGAGGAAGGAGGCAGGAAGGAAAGAAAGAAAGAAAGAAAGAAGGAAAGAAATAAAGAAGGAAAGAAAGAAGAAAGAACGAAAGGAAGAAAGAAAGAAAGAAAGAAAGAAGGAAGGAAGCAGAAGGAAAGAAAAAAAGAAAAAGAAGAAAGAAGGAAAGAAAGAAGAAAGAAAGAAGAAAAAAGAAAGAAGGAATGAAAGAAGAAAGAAGGAAGGAAGAATAAGGAAAAAGAAGAGAAGAAAGAAAGAAGAAGAAGAAAGAAGGAAGGAAGGAAGGAAAGAAAGAAAGAAAGAAAGAAAGAAGAGAAAAAAGAAGGAAGGAAGGAAAAAAGAAAGAAGAAGAAAAGAAAAAGAAAGAAAGAAAGAAAGAAAGAGGAAAGAAAGAAAGAAAGAAGAAGAAGAAAGAAAGAAGGAAAGAAAGAAGAAAGAAAGAAGGAAGGAAAGAAAGAAAGAAAGAAAGAAGTTAGGAAAGAAAGAAAGAAAGAAAGTAAGAAAGAAAGAAAGAGAGAGAAAGAAAGAAAGAAAGAAAGAAAGAAAAAAGAAGGAAAGAAAGCAGGAAAGGTTGACAGCTCACGTTAGGTGTAGTGAACCTCATTCCTCTCCTAAAGCATCGATTCCTCCATCCATCTATCTATCCATAAATCGGTACTAAACACGCGAGAAACAATGTCTCCTTCGCGGCAATCTAACACAATAAGTTTGTGACCACAAAATACTTATAGTAGACTTGAACTCCCAAATCTTGGCATCATAGTTTAATACCGAATCTCAGTTATTTGCTTTGTAATATAAAAAACTAAGAAATTTATGAAACGCATGACTTTTCAAAGTGAAATACTAGCTTTTTACATAATTTTGGCACTAAAAGTTGAATATTTATAAGTCAAATTTTTGGATACGCATGGACTTCCTAGCAAGGAATGTCCATATTCTACTTACTTTGTCTGCGTATACTATCGCCACAATGCCAGTCGGAAGGAAGCAGCACAGGGTGACAAAAATTGCCGCAAACATTTGATTTTTTTGAGGTTCTTGTCTTCCTTGGTTTATCTGCTGAAACAGAAATAAAGGAATAGATGAATGCAAAAGCATAATTATCTTGGGGTTAATATGATAACAGCGATGATACTGTTACTACTAATACTACTACTACTACTACTATAAATAATAATAATAATAATAATAATAATAATAATAATAATAATAATAATAATAATAATAATAATAATAATAATAATAATAATAATGATAATGATAATAATAATAAATAATAATGATAATAATAATAATAATAATAATAATAATAATAATAATAATAATAATGATAATAACAATAACAACAACAACAATAATAGCAATAATAATAATAATAATGATAATGACAATAATAATAATAATAATGATAATAGTAATAATAATAATAATAATAATAATAATAATATTAATAATAATAATAATAATAATAATAATAAGAGCACTCAAAGAGCGCAAATCTCCGCCAAGACAACACCAACGTTCTCTCAACGATTAGCCGGAGATGATTTTTAAAATCAGAATATCGGAAATAAACTCGTCTGCTTTCACAGACGAGAATACTAGAAAATGAACCCTACCACTTTCAAAAATTAAGTTAAAAGACCAGAAAAATAATCCAGAATCCTTGTCCGGCACCGGATCGATCCCAAAATCTAATCATTTTGTGCCAGTCATAAGGCAAAACAGCCCTGAAAGTTTCAGCCGAATCCATCCAGTTGTTCTTGAGGTATCTTGCCCACGGACAAACAAACAAGCAAGACTGAACACGATACCCACGCCTTCGCTAAGTCGGAGGTCATAATAATCATTCGTTCTACTATAGGCACAAGGCCTTAAATTTTGTGGAAGAAGACCAGTCGATTACATCGATCCCAGTACGTGACTGGTACTTAATTTAACGATTCCGAAAGGATGAAAGGCAAAATCGACCACTGCAGAATTTGAACTCAGAACGTAGCGACTGGAGAAATACCTATTTCTTATCTACCCACAAGGGGCTAAACACAGAAGCGACAAACAAGGACAGACAAACGGATTAAGTTGATTACATCGACCCCAGTGCGTAACTGGTACTTAATTTATCGACCCCGCAAGGATGAAAGGCAAAGTGGACCTCGGCGGAATTTGAACTCAGAACGTAGCAGCAGACGAAATACCGCTAAACATTTCGCCCGGCGTGCTAACGTGTCTACCAGCTCCCCACCAAAAAACCTGGTTTTTCTGCCGACTATTTTGGCCATTTCTATTAAACCCTCTTTCCGGCCTCTACTAGTTTCATCACATGTTTGAGTCCAGGTTATATTAATTTCATTGGAAAAGTAAAATCGATTAATTTAAGTCTTTTACTTTTCCAGGTGCTCTCATCACTTTGTAGTTAAGAAATTCACTTCAGAACCAGAGGTCTTCAGGTTTTATTCTACTCCACAGCACCTTGATCTACATGAGATGACACTCTGCCATAGTTTTCAGTTGAAAAATAGCTTGTCCTGAAGGCGGCGAGCTGGCAGAAATGTTAGCACGCCGGGCGAAGTGCGTAGCAGTATTTCGTCTGTCGCTACGTTCTGAGTTCAAATTCCGCCGATGTCGACTTTGCCTTTCATCCTTTCGGGGTCGATAAATTAAGTACCAGTTACGCACTGCGGTTGATATAATCGACTTTATCCGTTTGTCTGTCCTTGTTTGTCCCTTCTGTGTTTAGCTCCTTGTGGGTAGTAAAAAAAGGAGAAAAAAAGAAAAACAGCTTGTCAGTTGAATTTAGTTGGTTGAAACCTGCCATGCGCACGCACAAATGCACACATGCATATGCGCACACATGTACAGGCATAGCATGTCATATGCTTTTAATATTCTCCTTAGCACGGTAGTTCAGTACAAAATGTCGGCTACTCAATACATAAACATCGATAAAATAAATCGTTTATTTTATGATGGTATGAATTCTCTTAAAGGTAGTTCGCTTGCATAGTCACACTTGGATGACTGAAACCAGCTAAATATAAGATCTCAGAGATGTACTTGCATAGCGAATGACCTGATCTGAGATCGAGTGCTGGAACGAAAACAATTGCAGCGTGGAAGGTGTTTATAAGCTATTTAAGAAACACACGTTTAAGAAAATATTTTGGCAAATTAAGAGTTAGACAATTAGCCGGTGTGTCTAACTCTTGTGTGATATTGGAATTATCTTGTATTAAAAGGTATAGTATTTGAGGCTATGATTATGTTCCGGTGGCTATCAGAATCATAGTAAGATGACCTATGTGCAAGAAGGAATTGGGCCGTGTACTGCTATGTATGATTTTCATAGTATCCATTGGCACGCATATAATTCAAACTTATTGTCAGTTGTGGATATTATTTTCAGAATGACTTACTTTATGAGTTACGGAGATGTACTTGCATAGCGAGTGACTTGATCTGAGATCGTGTGCTGGAACGAAAACAATTGCAGCGTGGAAGGTGTTTATAAGCCATTTAAGAAACACACGTTTAAGAAAATATTTTGACAAATTAAATTTAAATGTTGAAGTGAATCTAACGGTTTTTGTGTGTTTCTTAAATGGCTTATAAACACCTTCCACGCTGCAATTGTATAAGATCTCAATTTTAGGATATATTGGTGTAAAACAGTAAAAACTGAAATCAAAAGAAAGCATGTTTACTTACAATAATAGTTTGTTGTTGTTGTTGTTGTTGTTGTGGTTGTTGTTGCACTGGAGGGTAACCATATCCTGGGGTATATCCAGGTTGTGGTGGATATCCCGGTTGTGGTGGATATCCAGGTTGTGGTGGATATCCAGGTTGTGGTGGATATCCAGATGCAGGTGAGAATCCAGAGTTTTCATAGTATCCTGGTGGAGTGTCGTTAGATTTCTGAGTGTTTGCCATCTCTGTAAAAGGAAATTAGATTCCACGTGAGATAATTTTGAAGTGTACAATCCTCACAAAATTAATTAATCAACAAATTTTAGATGAGTGTAATGTGAATTGAGTGTATTTAGTGACTGATCACTTTACAATTGTGAGATTATATTTTGGTAGAGATACTGAAATAAATGGTCGGCCCGAGGCTATAGTAGACGACACTTGCCTAAGGTGCCACGCAGTGGGATTGAACCCGGAACCATGTGGTTGGTAAGCAAGCTACTTACCACACAGCCAAGCCTGCCATTTTGGGGTTTCCTAATATCTGAGCCAGGTAGCAATCAGCCCCTTCCGCTATTATTCTAGGGCACCTATGACAACTGGTATTGCTTTAGTCTTCAGGTTCCACATTTTCCTAATTTCTATTTCAAGATCTTTATACTTGCTCAGTTTTTGATAGGGTTTGATAGATACGCTTATATCGATTGGGACAGTCATATCAATGAGGAGGCATAATTTTTATCTGAAGTCTTTCGATATGATGTCCTATATCCTATTTGCATCTATCTTTCTGTCTATCTATCTTGAATGGTGAAGTTCCAGAGGAGTGAGACGTGATCATTTTCAAGCACTGGAGGTGGTTTGTGTTCCTACTAGTTTTTATCATGGGGTAGGTCCACGTTTTTGCATATTACTCAGTGAATATATTGTGCAGCTCAATCATGTCTGCTGAGATACACTGTAGGCGCAAGAAGACTGCACATGAAGACATGATCAATGGTTTCATTTTGTTGTTGACGTATACGACATGTTGAGAAGCTGCTGTTCTTTAATATGTTGGCCTGGTAGTTTCTTGTAGGTAAGCATTGATCTTAGGCTGCTGTGATAAACCCTTCTGTTTCTGATTTTAAGCCAGAAGCCATTAGCCATTGGTGAGTAAGGGCTTTGTCAACATCGCCATTATTAGTTCTCTTTGGGTATTTGCCATTGAAAGGCTTTTCTTGTCATTTATCCGTAAGAATATCTAAGGCAGCAGTTTTAGTACGGGTTTTCATACGCTTAGCTTTTTTTCTGCTTGTTTCTAGTACGTCAAATTCTTGAATTTGTATTTGGATTTCACGCTGTTATTATTATTATTATTATTATTATTTATTTATTTATTTATTTATGTATTTATTTATTTATTTATTTGCACAGCTCCAGACGCTGGAGATGTATTACGGTGCCAGATTTTCACAACCAATGAACTAAGGTAACACCCCTTATTTTTCGAGCACCATTCGGAGTATTCGAGCGGTTCCAAGTAGTGCTGTTTTCTGCAAGTGCACCACCCTTATTGCAGCCCATATTTCTTCCATGTACTTCTCAAGATTTTTACTCACTGTTCCCAGGGCTCCGACAATTATTGGTACAACTAACAGCTTTTTCAGTGACCAAAACTGCTTAACCTCACAAGCTAACTTGTCGTATATATCGACTTTCCTTTCTTTCTTATCGCACACCTTATTGCCAGCTGAGCATTTTATATCTATGATCCAGCATAGCTTGCTTTTTTTCTCAATTGACGCTATGTCTGGTTTTCTATTCTCTATCTCATGGTCGCACTGAATCATAAAATCCCATAGGATCTTTGCATTATCATTTTCGATTATGTCTTCGAGTTTATCTTCGTACCAATTTTTTTGCTCTGTCTAGTCCATACTTGTTGCAAAGTGTCCAATGGACAATCCTTGCTATATTGTCAAGATGTCTCTTATATTCTTTCCGGGCTAGTGGCGTAAAGTGACTGGTAATATGCCACACAGTGTCACCATTTTGTCCACAAATTCTGCCCTTATCACTTTCTGTTGTGTTGTCTATTCTGTATTTGATGTAATTCGATCTTAATGCTTGCTCTTGGACAACACAGACTACAGCCCCCGTTTCGGATTTTAAATCACTTTTAATTATCCACGGCCATCTTTTTTCTCTGTCTGTCTTATCTTCAATATCCCTATGAAATTGTCCATGCATTCTTTTCTTTATCTACCTATTTTCAGTTTCATTCATTCTTAAGTGCTTGTACAGTGCTTTATCTTTGCAATCTTCCATCCTACACAAGCCTAACATTCTTACTTCCAATAATAGTAGTTCTGTGGCATTTTTAAATACAATGCTTTGTTGTTTTTTCTGCTCTAATGCTGTGTTCGCATCCAATCAGTCCTCTT
>NC_042998.1:21651540-21654040 GCF_006345805.1 Octopus sinensis
TATATGAACCACGGTTTATATGGTTACCTTATAATTGAACATTCTATAAATTGGTAAGTAACCAGTATTTTCATTGGATTTATGATCACTTAATGGGGTCTATTACCTTTACTAGAATATACATACATGCATACATATAGATATATGTACATATAGATCTATATATGTATAAAAATACAAACTGGAACAAGAACGCAAAACATTTAGGAGACGAAACAAAAAAAAAAATATATATATATATATATACATATATACGTATATATACGTATTTATATATACATATATAATATACATATATATATATATATATATATATATATATATATATATATATATATATGTATGTATAACGGTGAAAAGGAACACACGAGTTGATATATATGAAAAAACAAGTAAAAAATAGAAAATGCTAAAATAATTTTATAGTGAACATTTCAGTACCGGTTTCGGTCATTTTGAGACCTTTTCAACTGTAACGATTAAATAATTAAATTTAGAAAAATTAGAAAAAATTTTCTTAAAAGAATATTTCTATAGTAGTGTTCAGATTTAAGTGGCATTCTGCCTTTCTCTGACTCCCTTGTTTGCACTTGTGTGTTCGAGGTAGTTGTGAGTTCTTGGTAGGGTAGTAGAGGGAAGGCTGGTGAGGAAAGGGGGGTGGGAGAATCTGGGAGTGCCCTGATGGTCGTATTTTGAATGGTCAGTGGCGGCTGGCAGTCTCAGTTCAATTCAGGAGAATATTTATATTGACAGGCTTGTTTATAGAATTAGCGTAGGTGTTATACTTAAAAACATTAGTGACAAACTTAAGGGGTAGGGGTGGAGAAGAAGAAGAAGAAGGAGAAGGAGAAGGAGAAGATGACGATGATGGTGATGGTGGTGATGATTATGACGACGATGATGATGATAACGATGATGATGAAGAAGAAGAAGAAGAAGAAGGAGGAGAAGGAGAAGATGGTGGTGATGATGGTGGCGATGATGATGATGCCGATGATGACGATAACGATGATGATGAAGAAGAAGAGGAAGAAGAAGAAGAAGAAAAAAACAGAGAAGGGAGAATATGAATGGGTGTAAATATAGCTATGAAGGGGCTGATTAGTAATGGATTCTATGGAGTGTGTAGTTTGTGTGTATATATATTTTTTTCTTTTATTCTAAAGTTGAGGTATATTAATTGTTTGTCGTAGACCCGTTAAGAAGTGGCTTGTATTTTGTAATAAAGAGATTTTCTTTACTTATTCGTTGTCTCGAGGTTGTATCGTCCCTAAATTGGTAGAGGGGGAAAATTCTGAAGTTTGGTGTTTTTTTTTTGGCGCAAGTATCTATGTGTTGGCTAAAAGCTATTTTTCTGTTTTGGGGATTTTTATCTGGGATCTGTGCAGGGCCATTCGTTACGCAAACCATTTTTTGTTTGGCCTATGTACTGCTCTTGACACCCGGAGCAGGTTAGTGAGTATATTAGGTTCTCTGAAGCACATGTGAAGTTGCTTTTCACTGTAAAACGTTGTCCCTGTTTGAAGGAGAACTCAGAACCCTCGATTAGATAGTCGCATATCCCGCAATTGGGTCTTCCACATTTTTTTACTGTCGGCTTCTGTGTTGAAGAGTGAATTCGGGCTTGTGTAAGGAGACTTTTCATGGATCTAGGCTGTCTTTTGCTTTTTATGATCGTGTGTGTTTGGAGGATTGTGTTCATTCTGTGGTCTTTTTTTAGGAGGGGTATGTTGTGGAGGATGGTGTCGAAGGCTTCGTTATTGAGAGGGTTGTGTGTGGAGATGTATGGTAAGGCTTTTGGTTGTAAGTTTTTCTTTGATTTGGGATGTCTCAGTTCCTTGATGTTAAGTTGAAGGGCACGTTGAATGCATTTGTCAATAAGTGAAGGTGGATAGTTCCTGGTGATTAGGGTATCTTTTAGTTCTTGTAGTCGTGTGTCTCTGGTGTTTGCGTTAGAGACTATAGTGCATATCCTTTTTGCTAGATTGAAGGGGATATTCATCCTGGTGTGTCTGGGGAGGCATGAATTGAATGGAAGATATTGCTTAGAGTCTGTAGGCTTATAGTATATGTCTGTTTCTATTATATTATTAGCTTTCTTAATGGCATTAAAATATAGAAAAACTCATAGAATTCCAGAAAATTTTAAACGGACTGGACGTAAACATCCAATTCACGATGGAATATAGCCAACAACAACTCCCCTTCCTCGATATCCTCATTAAGAAAGCTAATAATATAATAGAAACAGACATATACTATAAGCCTACAGACTCTAAGCAATATCTTCCATTCAATTCATGCCTCCCCAGACACACCAGGATGAATATCCCCTTCAATCTAGCAAAAAGGATATGCACTATAGTCTCTAACGCAAACACCAGAGACACACGACTACAAGAACTAAAAGATACCCTAATCACCAGGAACTATCCACCTTCACTTATTGACAAATGCATTCAACGTGCCCTTCAACTTAACATCAAGGAACTGAGACATC
>NC_042998.1:21659040-21666540 GCF_006345805.1 Octopus sinensis
GTTTCTTTCTGACTATCCTTTCCATGCCTTTGCTGATGTGTGAAGTCAGAGAGATAGGCCTATAGTTTTTGGCATCTGCTCTACTTCCCCCTTTATGTATTGGGCATATTATTCCCTCCTTCAGCTTGCTTGGCAGTTGGCCATTCGCAAGAAAGCTCTGGGAGAGAATCTTGAGGGGTTTTGCCAGGGCATGCTTACACGCTTTGAGGAGGAGGATGCTGGGAAACCGTCTGGACCAGCAGATGAGTTTGTGTCCACTTCATCTAAGGCTAGTAGGACATCTTTTTCGCTAATGTCAATACATTCTATTTAACCGCTCGCTGTGGTTATAGGTGAGGCGGCAAAGAAGTCCACTGGTTCGTTCACTTGTCTGTGTTCCAACGGGGGGTGGTAAAGACACTTTTGGACTGGTCATTCAGCATCTCACTGATCATAGTTGGACTGTCTGTGAGGGAGCCATCCTTTTGGAGGAGGCGTCCTATCTTGTAGCGCACTGAGACTGTTTCTTTGACGTAATGAAAGAAGGCCTTTGGGTTTGATTTAATGTTTTTTATAACCCAAGCTTCTTTGCTTTTTCCTTCACATAGGATTGTTGCAGCCTCTTTTCGATCTCCATCAGTGTTGTTTTTAGGCGGGACGTTTCGCAACTTTTGGGATGTTGGTTGAGACGATTTGCAACCTTCGTCCGTTGTCTCATGGGGATCTTCCTGTCTCTTGGAATCTTGCTCCTATTTGTTTTGGCCTTGTGCTCTGGGACATATTTCTGGCATACGGCTTGCACAGAAGACATGAAACATTCTAGTTTCATGTCAATGTCTGGTGTGGAGAGACATTCCGGCCAGTCCTCTCTGAGGATCTCTTTTTGGATCGATTTCCAATCTGCTTTGTGGAAGTTCAGATTGGAGAGATTTCGGGTGCTTCCTTTAGGCTGTATGTCTCTGGTTACTTTTGGCCCAAACATTGACAGCTCTATTATGTTGTGATCCGAAACTGATGTCGGTGTCACTTTCACATCATGAATGATGTCCATATTGTTCGTGAAGCAGAGATTCAGAACTTTATTCGCCCTAGTTGGCTTGAGTACAAATTGCTCCATGAATAAGGCATTGGTGAGGTTGAGGAGGGACTCCACCTGTACTTGCTTGCAATGATTCATTCCTGAGAGTATGTGACCTTCGGGCCATTTGACGTTGGGGAAGTTGAAATCACCCATAAGAAATATGGTCACGTGGTGTTCCAGATTCATGAGGATTTCTTTAATTCTTGTGAGGCAATCTTCAAACTTGCCTATGTGATTTGGGGCATCCGGTGGGCAATATGTATTGCATATGACTATATTATGTTGTCTTATGATACAATTAAGGTGTCACATACCGAATTTGAGTATGTCATCAAGACCTGGGGGTGTGAGGTCATCTCGGATGTATACAGCAACTCCACCATGCTCCTTTCCCTTCTGTCTGTTCGCAGTATGGCATAGTTTGGTATGTGTACTTCTGCGTATATATATATATATATATATACGTATATATATATATATATATATATATATATATATATTATATATATATATATATATATATATATATATATATATATATATATATATATATATTAGACAAGTGGGACAATTAGAACTTCAATTTTAAAGATCAAACAGTTCATGTCCACATTTCCATAGATCAGACGAAATTTTTGAAGCAATTTTTCTAGAACCGGATACCTGTCATCAACTCTCGTTGGTTTCCAAGGTAATATTTCCTTATTGTCAGACACAGTTATCATGGACTGAAAGCAATCAACATCGCTCATATGTAACAGATGCTAATTTAGAACCATCACTAATATCAAGGCAAGTGTATACACAAAAATTTCACAGGCAATACAAAATAAACAAAAGTTTCACAAGCAATACAGAACCCTGAAGACATTATTCACCTGCAATGTGAGCTGGACAAAATATACAAGTGGGCTGAAAGGAATAGCATGCAGTTCAATGCTGAAAAGTTTCAAGCTTTATGCTATCAGCATGCAAAACTAAATGCAATACCCAATGAATACACTGGTCCCGCAGGGATTGCAATCCCAGAGGCACAATCAGTGCGTGACCTGGGTATTTACATGAGTGATGACGCAACCTTTCATGTACATGTTGCTAAATTGGCAATGAAATGTAGACGACTGGCCGGATAGATTCTTAGAGCCTTTAGAACAAGAGAACAAGAAAACATGATGGTCCTCTGGAGGACACTTGTCCCAAGCCACTTTGACTATTGCTCTCAGCTATGGTCACCATCCAGTGTCAAGTTGATCACAGAACTTGAGGCGATCCAACGAAGCTACACGAAGAAGATAGCCTCTGTGCAGCATATGAGCTACTGGGAAAGACTCAAGAGATTAAAACTCTATTCTTTGGAGCGTAGGCGAGAAAGATATGCCAAAATATACATCTGGAAGATCCTGGAAGGACTTGTCCCAAACTTTGGCATCGAGAGTTACACAAATACCAGAACTGGGCGTCACTGCGTAGTGCCAAGGACTCCAAATTTGCCATCAAGATGTAGGACAAGATACTGTGATAGCCTGGGCTTCAGAGGCCCACAGCTCTTCAATATCCTCCCGAGGAACCTGAGGGACTTGCATGGGGTGGATGCAGATGTCTTTAAACTAGGACTGGATCTCTTCCTGTCAGGTGTCCCGGATGAACCAACTTCACGGCAGGAGGTGCAGATGAGGGCAGCTGCATCAAACTCTCTCATGCACCAAATGGCAGTTGCTAAAAAGCATTCGTGAAGTAAAATCATGTAGCAACAACAAATGGCGGTGCCCCAGCATGGCCACAGCTCGTGAGCTGAAACTAGATAAAATACAAATAAATTTTAAAAATATATATATGTATATATATATATATATATATAGATATATATATAATATATATATATATATATATATATATATATACATATATACGTATATATAATTATACGTATATATATATATAATATATATATATATATATATATATATATATATATATTATATATATATAATATATATATATATAATATATATATAACAGACACTCGCTCTGACGAAAATATGCCTTAGTAAAAAAGGAAAAAAATTCTTTCGTGCAAATCTGACCCTGATACATACGATACAGCTAAGGGTCAGACCCGATTCTGATTGGTCAAGTTGATGACGTCTAGCTCTGCTAGAATGGACAGGATACAAACAGGGGACAGTCATTAGTCAGAATAATGATGACGTCCTTTCTGCTTGACTAGTCACTAACAAGTACAGACAGGGGGGCAGATCTAATGTAGCTATAAGTCGTGATTGGGCAGAATCTGGATGACGTCCCGTTCTGCTTGACTAACGAAGCGACTGGTCAAACAGGAGGAAACAAACAAGAGGCAGTTATAATGCAGCGATTGGTCAAAATGATGATGACGTCCCGTTCTGCTTGACTAAGCCACCTAACGAAACGATTGGTCAAAACGTTGACGTCACGCTACGCGGGATTGACCACCTAACAGGCATTATAAAACCGAGCGTTTCACACAAAACTCACTAGAACCACCCAGCGAACATCCACCATGGGTCATCACAATTGCTTAAGGTAAAATGAATTCCTCGCTCTTTCGGAAACATCAATCTTCTGTATTGACCGCTTTCCACCACTTTGATCTGTTTTTTGTATTGAATACGTATCGCCACCGTGGGCCACTGCATCGAACACTTTGAACATATACTTCAAAATATATTCAACTATACATGAACTATATATCAACATACATGAACTCTAAGATGTCTGACTCCGTTGTGTATATAAATGAATTTCTTGTGTTTGACGGCATGAGCTGTCTTTTTTTATATATAACTTTTTTTGATAGGTTCATTTCAGGAACTGAAACATGTTATAATGTATATATAAAAATTAAAAAATTGTATAATACAGCAGCATTTTTCGAACTTCATTTTTTACAAATATATATATATATATTATATATATACGGATATATATAATACTATATATATATATATATATATAATATATATATATATATATATATATATAGATATATATATATATATATATATATACGGTACAAGCAATTAAGATCAGTGAGTTCTGTTGAATTCACATGAATATGGTACTTAACTTGGATGCACCAGAAATCTATATGGTATTAACCATACGACAAAGTGGGGTGATTATAAATAGGAAAAAAGCAACAAGAATGGATCAATATTTCGGTACAATTGTTTCGTACGAAGACATCTTTAATAAGGCTACAAAAATTGCAGTAAATATAAGTGACCCGTACTCATCAGCCGAAAAAACATCTGAGATCTCCAAACATCAAAGGGGGTGATGTTACACTCGTGAAACATCATGGAAAGTTCTATAAAAATGAGATTTAGATAACAAATTGATTTCTAAAAGTGCTGTTAGTATTGCACAGTCATATATCAAGTTTAAATTTTTTTTTTCAAAACCTCTTAGTTTTCCAGAAAGTGAAGATGAAAGTGAGGATGTAAATTCATCCATATTGAAGAAAGTTTGATTCCTGGAGGTATGATGAGAGGTATCGTACTCACAGAATATGTATTTATCCATATATAGTTCATAGTAAAGTGTGATTCAAGCTGTGTGAAGATATTTTGGATACATTTGTGAGAAATTTCTGAAAACTGCTATGTTAGAATCCGAAAAAGTTGTAGGAGGGTCAGTGAAGCGTAGCGACAGTCTTATAGTGGAGACGAACTGACTGATATAGAAATCTGCAAGAACCACAGAGCTTAAAGGAGGAATGTTAAATTTGACCACCTACTGTTGTTAATTGCTATATAAAAAGGAAATGGGAAGGTGAAAAGGGGGGTCAAAGGTTGTTTCTATAGGAAAACATTTTAGCGTATTTAGTGCAATATTCGAACTGAGGTCATTTAATTTATTTCTTTATTTATTAATGTTACTATTAATACATTGCCAGGTTATGGGAATAAGAGGTCAGAAGAAAGGAAATAGATTTATTTTTCATAATGAAAAACCGTTATATTATAGGTCTAGGATTAGCAAAATTTATTAGTAGTATATAAAAGAACTAAGAAGTCTAATTAACCAATTTTCTATAAGTAGGTTTACTTAAAATAGACTAAAAATTAGAAAGAAATAATTTGAATTATCTACATAGTCTAATAGAATGAAGTTTCTAATCAACTAATTTATATCTATAAGTATCACCTAGTACAGTTAGAGAGAGAATAAACCATAGCTAATGAGATCGTAGCTGTCTAATTAAATATAATACAAATATGTAAGAGTAATGCTTTATTCAAAGTGATTTTATTTATTACTGTTGTCATTTAAATATTTAAGAGTCTTACTCCTAGCGTGGGGATACAGGAAGGACCCAGTTCTATCCGGTTATTCAATAAAATATCATTTTTCCTATTCATTAGTATTTCAAATGTTTCCATGGAGCAAAGTTGACAACCAACTTGCTATTTTTATAAGGTATCGCTCTTCTAACTAATTCCCAATTAAGGGTTATACTTAATATTATTGTTTTTTAGTTCCCAGATTTTACTTGAAGGTGGTACTATCAGCTTTATGACGTAATTGAAAGAAGATAGATGTTTACTAAGGCGTTTTTTAAATTTATAGTACATCCTAAATAGGTATATTTGTTATTATCTGTGGGTTATGGTGCATTTGTAGATTACGTTATTTAACCCGCATAGACCAGGCGCGGGCATTTTGATCTAATTCTACAGTTAATCTAGGGGGATATTAATTCGATGTGGAATTAATCGGATAGAAGTCTCATATACTGTTACTCAAAAACATTACGAGTATATTCGTTATTTGGTTACTGCTGTTATCTAAAATAGTGTTATCGTTATTGTAGTTAATGTTATTATCTAAAGTAGTAGTATATCATTTATCGGTATCCTACACTATCATTTGATTCTATAACCCTAACATCATTACTAATATGTTGGTGCTGTTACTATGTTGCCGGGATTAGTTTCTAAATGTATAGTGTTATTGTAGATATCATTGTTGTCTCCATTCACGGTATTTTCACTCTTGGTATTATTCGTATTATTAACATAATTGTTCCTATTTGTGTTATTATTATTACTAGCAATTCTATAGCTATTGGTTATACTTATGTTATGATATTCATTATTATTATTGTGGCTATTATTAATTTCAGTAATGTTACTACAATTTTCATTAGTATTCTTATTGCTATTATTTAAATTTTTCCTTGCTAGTTTAATGTTATTATTATTGATCTTGGCTATTAAAGTGGACATATTTGGGAGGGTTGAATAAGAAATTCTGACCGTTTTTTTTAGAAATGATTTTATGATATCTATGAGAGGATGGGAAGTTCTTTTCTAGAATTGTTTTGAATCTACTCTGAATATCTGATAAAACCGCACAGTTGAAAGGGATGTTTAGCCACATTATGTCCTTCCTATTAAATTTCTTAGAATTAGAATTGGGGTTATTTGAATCGTTCCTACTCTCACCAGAGTCGATGTATTTATTAATGTTCTTATTTGCATGTTTCTTAGTTTTCTCAAAGTTTATGTTATCCGTATTACCTGTATTCAGTTCAATGTTTCCTATTATTATTCTTAATTTCATTAGGAGATTTGTCATCGTAAATTCTACTTCTACTATTATTTCTGGCGTGATCTCTATTGTTGTTTACGTGCAATTGTTACTTTTTTATTAGGGATATGTAAGTTCTCTTTGTCAATGTTACTAATTGTATGCTTCTCCTAGTTTTATCTAAAATTATCTTATCAGAGTTATGTATGTTTTGGTTCTATGTACTTATCCTTGTTCTAATTACCATTTAGATAAGATGTCACATTAAATCTACTCCTACGTCTATTATCGGGCGCGATCCCTACTGTTGTTTACGTGGTTATTGCTACTTAAATTATTATGAATTGTAAGTACTCTTTATCAATAAAGGTAATTTTTTGGGTGTATCCTGCTCTAGATACGTTCACGCAGTGGGAACTGAACACGAAACCATGTGGTTGGTAAGCAAGCTACTTACAACACACTCCTACGATACCTCCGGTAAGAATATTTATCTTAATACTATTGTTTAATGGATAAAAAGAAAGAACAGTTCAAAGTGATCGTTTAAAGTACCGCAGCAACTCAGAGTTTCTGATATTGACATTTTTGCTGCTAATGAACCAAAAATAAAATTTTAACACCCAGTATCATTGCTTTGAAGGAATGATGTTGTGGAGAAAAACATTGGAGGAAAAAGTTACAGAGGTTTAAAAAAATCGAAAAAAACTGTATATTTTAGCCAATAACGAGACAGAAATTTTCTGCGCTTAGCGGAGCAATGTCAAATATAAGATTGTAGCATCTGACTGTTCTTGTAGGGTTCTAAATAAACAGAAATACCTAATAAAATCAACAATGTATTATTACTGTTTCGTTTAACTTTT
>NC_042998.1:21666640-21674140 GCF_006345805.1 Octopus sinensis
GCTCCGAGCCAAACAGCAAGTATTATGGGAGCCAACGCAAAGGCATCGAGAGAAAAGGTATCCCACACCAAAATACGTGGATGAAATGCAGAAAAATATGGAAGCGGTGTTGAGCTAGCAAGATATAAAGAGGAACCACTGGACGAGTTGTTTGAGTACGACCTAAATAATAATAATAATTTTTAATTTGGTTAGTAATATTAACTCCGTAAGGTGTACAGGACCGGTTTCTCAGTTTCTCTAGCGTATATATTCCTCCCCGAAT
Organism: Octopus sinensis; assembly: GCF_006345805.1. Taxonomy (NCBI): domain Eukaryota; kingdom Metazoa; phylum Mollusca; class Cephalopoda; order Octopoda; family Octopodidae; genus Octopus; species Octopus sinensis. Next base: position 21,666,906 of record NC_042998.1, read on the forward strand.
GGGGCCACAGTCCATCACAAGATTATTAATTTTTGTTAGTTACGTGTACTGGAGCAACATAAAATAAAGTGTTTTGATCAAGAACACAACGCATCGCCTGGTCCCGGAATCGAAACCACAGAGTCTTGCATCTATGAGTCCAACACCCTAACCACCAAGCCATGCGCCTCCTAGTTTAGACACTAACAATTATAAACAGAGAAGGCGAATCGATGACATCGACCCCAGTCCTTGAATAGTACTTCCTTATAATGACTCTGGAAGAGCATCCGTAGAAGTGAGCTGAAAGGTGGAAGGCCTGTTTGAGTACAGAGAGAGAGAACAGTGCCACAGTTTTATTAAAGATCCACCGTAAATACTTTTCTTAATACATTGGTACGATGACAAGTTGCACCACTGCTTTGACAGCTGTTATTTTAATGGTGGTTATGCTAATCCCTCTCAAATTATTCAAGAAGCCAACGAGTTGGAGCTGGTAGTTTAATAACAGACGATTTTCGACCATGAAACGACAGGATATTTACATATTTTTTGCGGGCAGGACTCTCAATAATCAAGATGTTCGGCATATCTACATGTGTGTGTGTGTGTGTGTGTGTGTGTGTGTGTGTGTGTGTGTGAATTTATATGCAAGAATAAAATTGTACTCAATACAGTATGTAGAGTATAAGCATTTATTGTAGGGCTAGGCTTACTCGTTGTCACTAGTTTGAGTTTCGTGAATATCTTTAATGTGTGTGCTTGTAAGTATGTGTGTTTCTTTAAGATTTACGTAAGAATACCTGCACAGCAGTTCTCCAACTGTAAAGATGTTGCTCTCACTTTTGAGTATGCATGTAATATATTCAGAAGGGGCTATACACAGAGGGGACAAACAAGGACAGGCAAACGGATTAAGTCGATTATATTGACCCCAGTGCATAACTGGTACTTATTTAATCGACCCCGAAGGGATGAAAGGCAAAGTCGACCTCGGCGGGATTTGAACTCAGAACGTAACGGCAGGCGAAATACCTATTTCTTTACTACCCACAACGGGGACAAACAAGGACAGGCAAACGGATTAAGTCGATTATATTGACCCCAGTGCGTAACTGGTACTTAATTTATCGACCCTGAAAGGATGAAAGGCAAAGTCGACCTCGGCGGAATTTGAACTCAGAACGTACCGACAGACGAAATACCTATTTCTTTACTACCCTCAACGGGCTAAACACAGAGAGGACAAACAAGGACAGACAAACGGATTTAGTCGATTATTTAGTCGGCGGAATTTGAACTCAGAACGTAACGGCAGACGAAATACCGCTGAGCATTTCGCCTGGCATGCTAACGTTTCTGCCAGCTCGCCGCTGTTCAACAGGTGTAGTTTGAGTGATACAATACGACATTCAAAGGCTGTTCGAACTGATCTTATGCCTCTACCACCAAGATTTGATATGGAAGTTGCCAGTGGTGATCAGTATCTTTCTAGTTCTGATGTCCAGGTTGCGTATCTCATCGAGTGTCCAGTTCAATATCCCAAATTCTGGTACTAGCACTGGCATTGCAAAAGTATTGTGAAATATGGTCTTGTTAAATGCAGACAACTCTGAGTTCCATATTTTCTGGAATCTACAGAAGTACTCTTTTGTTATTTTGGCTTTGCTCACAGCACCAACGTATGCAACATTTTCATCGATCCGAAATACTTATAGTTTTCACTATCAGAGGTAAGGAAAACAGACAAGACATCGCTGGGATCTTTGACCGGCAGGGGATAAAGGTATGTTTTTTCTCATAAATAACAGCGACACACTGATATGACACCGCAAGAAATTGTATTCACCTCAATAGATGTCATTGATTGGTTGAAATTGCCGAAATGCAAGAAATTTAACAACAAATAGCGTACAAACTACAGAATTTTCTCAAGAAAGCCAAGAGAAAAAGATGTTTTATGTAACACATTCTACCAGTATACGAAGTTTAAAAGTGTTTAGTTACAAAGAAATTATTTTAAAAATCTGCCGGTCAAAGTGAAAAGATCCCATCGCTGTTCATACCCCCTGTTCGGTTGGCAATCTTTCCTCCGTTATGAGAGTTTCACTGGCGGTGTTATGTATTTTGGGAGAGACGTTAATACTTTACTCACTTCGTAGTTCGTTTAACCATGCTGTATTACGATTGTGCTCTTTGTTTACATCCCATATTCCCTGCCTAGGTGACTCTAGTTCCTCCCGGAGAGGGGCACTTACTACTTGTTGATATGGGCTTCCATACTGCGATGTACGGCGTGCGACTTTCGGGCAAACTTGTAGTTTATCATTTTTTATCCATATATTTTTTACTGTAGCGAAGTTTTACACTTACCACTTATATATCGTGTTTGAGGGCGGTAAGTTTGCTTGCGTGAGTTTACCAGTGCCAGTTCCCATACCATTTGGAGAATCTACCATATAATCACAGCTGGTGATTCAAAAATTCATTCTTAGCTTTGCATCCGATAATAGTGTCCAACCGCCCTCAATATATATATATATATATACTTAGTCCGTTGCTGTACTGTGGTATAATAAAGTAGGACATTTATTGCTTAAAAGCTGAGAATAAAGATTTGAGCAAGATGTTCTCTCGCAATTTCGGAATCGTCCTTTCATGCAGTGCCTTGTCTATTAATAATAAAGATCTGCTTGAACTTCGATGCAAGCTGTGATTTTAATATTTTATATTCCTCACTTGTTTTTGTGAGATCGTAAGCAGCTACAACATATCCATGTAATGGCGGCGATTTTGTTGTTGCGTTCATCTTGGTCGTGTTCCTTGCCATTGAAAGCCTTCACACGGAAGTTTACTGTGTTGTTAATACAAATATTATCATTTGTACATTTTAGCTGAGTGATTTTGTTCGGTAAGGTGTTGGCGTAATTGTTTCTCTGAAAAATTTTAGTAAAGGCGGTGCTCCAACATGGCCTCAGTCAATTGACTGAAAAGAGTAAAGGAGTATGTTGGGTACTTCTTATCCCAAAATTCTTTCAGTTTTTTTCATGTAGTCAATCGAGGGATCTTCCCTAACCTTTCCCTAGAACAGGTATAGATCTTGGTTTAGTTCGAAAGTCCACTGGAATTTCTCACGATAGTTCCACGATATGCGACAGATGGTTCTAGGTTCTTTCCTCGCCATGATATATATATATGTTATGATTTTCTACGTGATGGATCGTATTAACTTAATTTCGCTGTTCGATAACTGTTACGAACTTTTTTTCCCCAAAAGAAAAAAAAAGTTGTTTCTCTGCATTTATTCAAAGATGATAATCAGTTTTTATACCAGGCTTGTATTAATGGAAAAAATTACAGGAGATAGCTTTCATTATCCGGGAGAATGAATAGCCCCATATGCCAATGAGCCTGTATTCAACATACGTACGTACGTACGTACGTACGTACGTACGTATGTATGTATGTATGTACGTACGTACGTACGTACGTATGTATGTATGTATGTATGGATAGATAGATAGACAGATAGACGTATAGATAGACAGATATAGATAGATAGACAGTTAGACAGTTATAGATAGATAGATAGACAGTTATAGATAGATAGATAGACAGTTATAGATAGATAGATAGACAGTTATAGATAGATAGATAGACAGTTATAGATAGATAGATAGACAGTTATAGATAGATAGACAGTTATAGATAGATAGATAGACAGTTATAGATAGATAGATAGACAGTTATAGATAGATAGATAGACAGATATAGATAGATAGATAGATAGATAGACAGTTATAGATAGATAGACAGATAGATAGATAGATAGATAGATAGATAGACAGACAGACAGATAGATAGACAGACAGTTAGACAGTTATAGATAGATAGATAGATAGATAGATAGATAGATAGATAGATAGATAGATAGATAGATAGATAGATAGATAGATAGTTAGACAGACAGACAGTTATAGATAGACAGTTATAGACAGACAGACAGACAGATAGTGTGAGAGAGATGTCTTAAGCACATCGCATCTCAATATGGACAAGCGAGCGTGTGAAAGTGTATATGTTTCTTTGTGTGTGCGAGAGAGAGAGAGAGATAGAGAAAGAGTAAGTGAGAGAGAGAGAGAGAGAGAAACTAAAATTTCTTGGCCACTTTAAGCTCTAATGACAAGACTTCTTTCGACTTGTCGTCAGTCCGCGCTAAACTATACACGACGTGTGTGTATGTATGTATGTGTCTGAACTTGTGTGTGCGACTGTAAATATGCTTTCCTCTCTATCAATCTCTCTTTCTTCCCCCTCTCACTCTCTCTCTCGTTTGCTCTAATCAGAAACATTTCGTTACAAAAAGCTCGTTACAACAATTTGACACTCACAGAAAGTAATCAAAATATTGTGAAAATGACAATTGATACGAAAGGGTCGTGTATATCTTGTAATCCATTTTTTTTTTGCTTCATGGTTTGTGTGTGTGTGTGTATATATGTATCTGGTATCTTGTGTAATATATATATGTATGCACGAGCATGTATGTATGTATTTTAAATGTGCACTTACTTTTGGCTACACAGATGCGTACGCGAGTATATTTTATATACATACATACATACATACATATATATATATACATACGTATGCGTGCGTATGTGTAACCCAAGCTTTATGTGTGTGTGTGTGTATATAATATATATATATATATATATATATATATACATACATACACACACTCACACACACATTTATGCACACACACCCAATATGTCTATCCGTATGCGTGTGCGTGTGTGGAAAGAAAGAGAGAGAGAGAGGGGGGAGATGAGTGATACATATACACATACATACACACACGTACATACATACATACGTACATGCATACATACATACATACACAATGTATTGAAACTGCGTGGAGGAGTATCGATATCTCCCGCGAGTTTCTTCCATGCTTCTTATATTTTTATAAGCACACATAAGATAATACGATCCTGTATGTGTGTGAATATATATATATATATATAAAATGTATAATTTGCATGAAGGATGAATTTGTCTGTTTAGAACGTGGGATCATAGGTCTTGTTCGGGCAGAGCTAACCTGGAGCTAAAACATCATCGCATTGCCAACATCTCCACGCATGTTCGCTGTTGTAGTAGTGGTAGTGGTAGTAGTGGTAGTAGTAGTAGTAGTAGTAGTAGTAGTGGTAGTAGTAGTAGCAGCAGCAGCAGTTGTAGTGATGGTGGTGGTGTGCTCATATGGAAGAATCGTGTATCGATATGTACACATCTAATGAGACTTAGCTGTACGAACACACACACACACACACACACAGACAATCGCAAACACTCATACACACTCGCGCACACGTACACACTCAAACACACGCACGCGCACACACACTCAAACACACAATCGCAAACACTCATACACACTCGCACACACATACTCGTACACACTCAAACACACGCACGCATACATACACACTCGCACACACATACTCGTACACACTCAAACACACGCACGCATACATACACACTCGCACACACGCACGCGCGCATACACTCACACACACACACACAAGTATACATATACTCACTTTTGGAATTCCCTTTCATACGATGCCATTAAGCGCGCAGACACACTTCGTTTATGATACAAATACATTCATACAGTCACACATACACATCCATACATACATACATTCTTACATACGTACATACATACACACCTACCTACCTATCTATCTATCTAGATGTGTACGCGTATGTGTCAATATATATATATATATATACACATATATATGCTTGTTTATTTGTATTTATGTACATAAATTTATAAGTAACTATGCATATATGAATGCATGTGTAAATATATATATATCTTTTAGTCGTTTGTCATTGGAGTGCGGCCATGCTGGGGTACTATTTCGAAGAATTTGTATGCATGTATGTACGTATATACATACATATAAATGCACACATGCACACACACACACACACACATATATATATATATATAATATATATATATACACATATACATACACACACACATAAATACACGCACATATATATACACACACACACACACATATATATACACACACATATATATATACACACACATAAATACATGCACACATATACACACAAACACACACATACATACATTCACAAACACATACACAAACACACATATACACACACACACACACACACACGTATCCCTAGCGCCTGTGTTCAAGAGTACATATGCGTGCGTGGCTCGATGTGTATATGTGCCTATGTTTGTGTGTGTGTGTGTGTGTGTGAAGACAGACAGAAAGATAGGTATATAAATAGATAGACAGATGTGATAGTGTGTAAGTAATGATGTGTGTATGCCTATGTATTTAGTGAGTATGCTTGTACGCATACACAGCGTGCTTAATCGAATATATATATATATATATATATATATATATATATATAATATATATATATATATATACGTGATATAATAATAACACCATCAGTGAATTTGTGGCCTTCATACCAATACTGTTAATATATAAAAATGCAAGCTTGAACTATTCTGGTTCCTTTGTATTCCCCACCATTCTGACACACGCGTGCATACACACACACACAACACAGCACACACACAAACACACATACATACACACAACACAACACACTCAAAGACGCACACAATTTTTGTCATACACACTAGCTAACGAGTGATCCCTTATGCTCTCATTCGCCCTGCTAGAAAAAGCAGCCAAAACTCCCGTCGAATCAAACCCTACTACTGTATTATAAATGGAAAGAAGAATACGTTTAGACATTGTAGTCGCAGATAAACAAAACAAAAAGAAAAAAAGGCAATGGTACGGTCACTGCTGGGTTGTCTCTGATCATGAATCTGTTCGGCCAAGACTTTTACCTGGATCTGAATAATAACAACAACATTAGCATGTGCACCCACGCAGATTGCAACAAAACTGTTTATGTTGTGGCCTATTGTTGTTGAGACCCAGATCAATGACCGAACAGGCTTATTTATTTATGATCAAGGTGTCTCCAAACTACTCTTTTGAAAAGCTATCTAGGTTTACCTTCCGCAATGTGTCGTTCGGTTTCATTTTTCTAAGACAGTGGGCAAATTTAAGTAACTATTTCTAGCAGTTCAGAATTCTCTCTATTTTTGTACTATTTTTAAGTATCTTATGCGAAAGGGGAAATATAAAACGAACTGGGAATGT
>NC_042998.1:21679140-21699140 GCF_006345805.1 Octopus sinensis
ATATATATATATATATATATATATATATATATATATATATAATATCATATATATAGTTAATAATATAATAATAATAATAACGTATATATTTAGTAGAATTACATATAATAATATATACTAAATATATACGTTTTTATTATTATTTTGCAATTTACTTAATCATCGGTATATTATTGTTATTTTAATTTTAATATTTCTATTACATGTAATTTTCTAGATGGTGTATTTAATTGTTCATTTTGAATTGATAAAAGGTAGTTTTTCTAATTTTTATACACACACACACACACTCCCAAACACACACACAATCAGAAAAAGTTCCCTTTTCGGTGCTAAAATTAACAACAATGCACATATCACCTCTTTCTTTCCGGTTTCTCTCTCACCTTTCCTCACTTTCTGTCTCTCCCTCCTCTCTCTGTATGTATATATATATACACACACACACGTATATATCGTCAGTTACAACAAATCCGAAAAACAAGCACACTATATAAGTGTGTGTTTGTGTGTATGTATAGTATATATATATTTGTGTATGCATACACACACACACATATGTATGTATGTATGTACACCCTACCGCTTCAAACCGATAAACCTATGAACCTGAACAATCTATAAATTTATCTATCAAATTATTTTGTTCACGTAAAATGTCATTTTATTCTGACGACTCAATATTCTTAAAATTTCTTTTTTTTTCTTTAAATACTTTTCTTTTCGCATTTCACTTCATCTTTTAATTTTGTTTTTCTATTTTCTGCTCATTTTCTTTTTAACTCATCCAACCCTTCTGACTTTCAACATGAACATACACCTAAAACTTCATATATATATATATATATATACATACACACACACTTAGGCACATAGGGTTGTATGTCGGTGTGTGAGTGTAAATATATACGTACAAATATATAGACATTTATGTGTGCGAGTGTGCCGGTGTGTGTATGCAGTTCTATATATATATATATATATCTATATATATATATATATATATATATATATATATATAGGGAGAGAGCGAGATACATATACGTGTGTGTGTGTGTGTTGTGAAGACAAGAGCACAAAAAGACAAACAACAGGAGTAACAAGTTTTGGAGTATACCGTATTATTTGAACTCTTAAAAGTAAAAGAAACGTCTTGACGTTTCGGATGCTAGTTCTTCATCATAAGTAAGATAGAGAAGAAGAAAAAATTAAGGAAAAAATGCACTGAGAATGAGAGGAAGAGAAAGGAGATTGGCGAAGGGTTAGGAGCCAGGTGGGAATGCGGTTTTATGGGGGTGTTAGGAAGGGAGGAATGGCAGAGTAGCATGGAGGAAGGGGTGTATGTGCGTATATGTGTATGCATACACACACACATAACATATACAGACATATATATACATGTAAGCACGCGCGCACACATACACATATTATATATATATATATTCGAATATGTATGCGTACATACGTACAAACGTAAATGCTCAACTAATTATATACACACATTCTGTTATAAATACATAGACATACATACTTACATATACACATATCCACACACATAATACAAACACTTATATCTCCTTATACATGTATTCATTTACAGCCCACATACATACATACACACACACATGCATATATACATACATACATACACACACACATACATATAAACATACATACATATATACAAAAACATACATACACATACATACATATAAACATACACACACTCATATACATACACACACAAACACAGAAACACATACACACAAACACACACACACAAACACATACACACAAACACACACACACATACATACGCACGCATGTATTATATGCCAGTACATTTTACGTCTAACAATTTTATGGTTACCTTTCATACATCTTTCATTGCAAGCCATGCGTTTTGCCATACTTTTATTATATCTTGTTATGCTTTGCTATGTTCTGAGTGCCACTGAGTGTGTGCGACTGTGTGTGTGTGTGTGTGTGTGTGTGTGTGTGAGTGTGTCAGAGAGAGAGAGAGAGAGAGAGAGAGAGAGTGAAAGCGAGAGAGTGCATGTGTGTGTGTGTGTGTGTGTGTGTGTTGTGTATGTGTGTACGAGTCTTGTATTGCGCTGTATCGGCGTATCTGTATGTCGTTATTGGTGTTGTGTTAACCCTCTCTCTCTTTCTCTCGTCCTCTCACCACCTCTCTCTCTCTCTCTCTCTCTCTTTCTTTCTCTTGCCCTCTCACCACCTCTCTCTCTCTCGCCTTCTCACCGCCACACTCTCTCTCTCTCTCTCTCGCTCTCTCTGTTCTTTATCTTATCAATTCCTGTTATCTCTTAAAACAAATACTATACTAGTCTAAACACACATCTGCATCCGACTACATTTCTGTACATGTCGTTTTTTTCTTTTTTGTGTGTGTGTGTATAATGTACAAGTTTGTCTGCAGTTGTGTGTTTGTATGAGTGGGTATACATAAGCATTTGTGCGTGTGATTGAGTGTGTGTGTGTGTGCATACACATGCATACACGCGCACACATATTGCATATATATATGCATGTGTGTGTGTATATAATATATATATATATACTATATCTAGTACATGTACGTTTGTGTTTGTATGCATGTGTATATAATATTTAAATTCATGCATTTGAATATATATTTATATTAATATATACATCCACACACACACATATATATATATATATATACACACACACACACACATACACATGTTTGCGTGTAAATACATGGGTGTGTTTGAGTGTGTATGTATCTAGATTCATACATATATATTTTTGCTAAATTTGCCTATATATATATATATATGTTTACGTGTGTATACATGCACATTTATTAAATGTATGTAGATATATATTAAATGTATATAGTTAATGTCAAGATGTAATTATACTTACAAAATGCATATTATCACGTTTGTGTGTGTGTGTGTGTATATATATATATATTATATATATATATATTGTATAAATGTATTTATTTATACATGTATATATATATATATATATAGTGGTGTGTGTATTTATATATATATATATATGTATGCATTTATATATGTATATATATATATGTGTGTGTGTATTTATTATATATATGTATGCATTTATATATGTATATATATGTGTGTGAGTGTGTATTTATATATATATATGTATTATATATATATATATTTATACGTGTGTGTGTGTGTGAGTGTGTATTTATATATATATGTATTTATATATATATATATTTATACGTGTGTTGTGTGTGAGTGTGTATTTATTATATATGTATTTATATATATATTTATACACATACTCATATCAATGCATGTATTTATTCTGTATACATGTATGCATACACATACATAATGCATACATATATACTACATACATACATATAACACACATACACACACACAAACATACGTACACAGGCCCATACACACACACACACACACATCAAGTCTTACATTTAACGGCGTTACTTTTCTGCTCTTCAAACCGTATCGTTAACACTCTTAGCTACATACTATATAATCTTTTCAGCTATTACACATCATCTCTCTCTTCCCTCCGCCGCTGCCGACACTCTGCTACTGCCATCATCTTCTACCCAGCACATCGTTGCCTTCCTTTATCTTCCTACATCTCAATATAGTTATTCAATCATTTATTCTATATATGTGTGTGTGTGTGTGTGTGCGTGGGAGAGAGAGTATGCGTGTATGCAAATCCCCACACATTTCACAAGTCTCATACACACACACACCACACTCTCTCACTCTTTTACACCCACACATACATAGAGAAAGAGGCAGCTTAAAAGGGATGAGAGGGAAAGAGAGTGAACGATTATGATAGATAGATAGATAGATAGATAGATAGATAGATAGATAGATAGATAGATAGATAGATAGATAGATAGATAGATAGATAGATAGATACACAGACAGACTGGCAGATAGATATATACACTGACAGGTAGATAGATAGATAGATAGATAGATGATAGATAGATAGATGATAGATAGATGATAGATAGATAGATAGATAATAGATAGATAATAGATAGATGATAGATAGATAGATGATAGATAGATGATAGATAGATGATAGATAGATAGATAATAGATAGATAGATAGATAGATAATGATAGATAGATAAATGATAGATAGATAAATGAGAATAGATAGATAGATAGATAGATAAATGATAGATAGATAGATAGATAGATAGATAGATAGATAGATAGATAGATACAGGCATACATACGTACATGCATACACACAGACTGGTAAATATACAGACAGGTAGATAGGTGGATACATACATACATACGTACTATCATATGTACAAACATACACATACATAAATATATGTATATATACATATATGCGTACAAAAATACACACACGCGTTATAAACAAGCATGTGTGTGTGTGTGTGTGCGTGTGTGTGTGTGTGCGTGTGTAGTTCATAGCCAAAACACCAATACTCAATAACCGAAAAAGAGGGACTACATAAGGCAGCCTTTCATCAGCCTAACTAAACACTATGATATGGAAACCACATTTAGTTTAGTTAACAGCTGATGATGGGTGTTTCTTTTATCTTTTACTTGTTTCATTCACTGGGCTGCAGCCTTGCTAGCACTGCCTTGTAATGTCTTTTTAGTCGAACGAATTCACACCAGTACTTACTTTTGTTTGAAGCCCGATACTTATTCTATCGGACTCTCCTGTCGAACAACTAACTTACAGGGACGGTAACAAACCAAGATTGGTTATCAAGTGGTGGTGGAGGGCAAACACAATCACACCATCACACACACACACACGTTTAAGAAGAAGAATATTTTCTGTGACTTCGGAGTTTCGGTCAGATAAACAATAATCGGACTGTGCTGTACAAAAGTATGTAGTACCTTTAGATTAATGTAAAATTGTTTTTATTATAACGAAAGCTCAACCAACAGAACTAAGTCAACACACCGAGTCAACCACATATTCACGAACACCGGTAACTCTTGTTATTGGTAGCAAATGGATTGAACTCCTTTAACATAAATAAAACCCATTACATATATACATACATGATGGCTTCCCCTCGTTATCGAGTATGGCCATTACACGAAGCTTTACTGTTATTGGTACTGTGATCGAAATGTGATTTTTTAGCCCAGCTAATGATCTACAATGTCTTGTACAAAATTGGCAGCTAAAACTTTTACCGGTAATAGCCGGTTGTAGTTGTAACTGGGCTTCATGTACCTTTGCATGTCGTTTAAGTCCTCCTGCCGAATTACACTCTCTTCCATATGCATGCATGCATGCATGCATGCATGCATGCATACATACATACATACATACATACATACATACATACATACATACATACATACATACATACATACATACACACACACACATACATACACACACACATACATACACATACATACACACACATACATACACACACATACACACACATTCATACACACACATACACACATACATATACACACACACATACACACACACACATACACACATACATACACACACATACATACATACACACATACATACATACACTACATACATTACGTACATTACATACATGATAGTTGTCTACTCTTTATGCAGAGTTTGACCACCTCCTGTACCTACACATTAGAACCATCAGGACATCTGATGTGACTTCTTAAACCAGACAATGTTTTGAAAAGACACCCACATAGATTGCATATCCGATTTGGACCACCAAGAGCTGCAGATAAGTTCTGATCTTTGTGGATCTTAAAATATCTTTTGGGGCCTCCGTTGGATTTGCAAACCTTATGGCATACACTGCATTCAGAGGAGTGCACAGACATATAGACAGAATAGTTTGTGGAGGTTCGTTTTCCAGGCGTTCGCCGATGAGATTTGAGGCCAGCAAAAGACAGGCATTGTCTGTCACAGACTGTGCACACAAAAAGGTCACTATCATACATACATAGACGGAGAAGTAGCTGTGTGGTAAGTAGCTTGCTTACCAACCACATGGTTCCCGGGTTCAGTCCCACTGCGTGGAACCTTGGGTAAGTGCCTTCTACTATAGCCTCGGCGCAACCAAACCTTGTGAGTGGATTCGGTAGACGGAAACTGAAAGAAGCCAGTCGTATATGTGCGTGTGTGTGTATTTGTTCCACTAACATCGCTTGACAACCGATACTGGTGTGTTTACGTCCCAGTAGATTAGCGGTTCAGCAAAAGAGAACGATAGAATAAGTACTAGGCTCACAAAGAATAAGAACTGGGGTCTATTTGCTTGACTAAAGGCGGAGCTCCAGCATGGCCGCAGTCAAATGACTGAAACGAGTTAAAGAATAAAAGAATAAAATACATACATACATACACACACACACACACACACACACACATACATACATACATACATAACACACTGCCTAAATACCAATCTTACGAAATTAAGCTTTATATGAGCGTGTCTAGCTTTATATGATATGCTCATAAATTAAGTATATATGAGCATGTCTAGACATGCAGCTATATGCATGAGAATACATGCATAAAACAAAACATACCAATCTGCACGTATACACACATACATACATAAATAAATGCCCTGTTGATTTCGTTGAAATTCCAAGGAAGTAGCCTTGGATCTAAGTTAGAAACTGGCTCTTTCTCCATTGTCAAGAAATCTTGAAATAAAACTGGATAATCACATATATATGTATGAATATATGTACGCAGGTGTGTATATAAATACGTTATGTCACTCTTTGTACCACTGGTCACATATGATCCAATACAACCTGTTGCATGGTCAGGCCGTCGGCGACTAAACTGGCAAGCCTTCCAAGCCGACATGGTAGAAAAGATGACATTCGTTGGACACCCTGCAGAACGAATAATAAAACCTGCCAAATGGCGGATGAACACAGCAGAGTCAACAATCATCCAGCAGCTAAAAGTGAGGGACCCTTAGTCTTACTTAAACATTTCTCAGGGAGAAGGAACACTCTGATGTAACACCTGAGATTGTGCTTGCATTCAGAAATGTAAACTAGCTCTTCTTTTTGTGAAAATACCTTTTTCTTTACTGCCCACAAGGGGCTAAACACAGACGGAATTTGAACTCAGAACGTAACGGTAGACGAAATACCGCTAAGCTTTTCGTCCAGCGTGCTAACAATTCTTATCTCTTTATTGCCCACAAGGGGCTAAACATAGAGGGGACAAAAAATGACAGACAAACGGATTAAGTCGATTATATCGACCCCAGTGCGTAACTGGTACTTATTTAATCGACCCCGAAAGGATGAAAGGCAAAGTCGACGTCGGCGGAATTTGAACTCAGAACGTAACGGTAGACGAAATACCTATTTCTTTATTACCCACAAGGGGCTAAACACAGAGGGTACAAACAAGGACAGACATAGGTATTAAGTCGATTACATCGACCCCAGTGCGTAACTGGTACTTAATTTATCGACCCCGAAAGGATGAAAGGCAAAGTCGACCTCGGCGGTATTTGAACTCACAACGTAACGGCAGACGAAATACCACTAAGCATTTCGCCCGGCGTGCTAACGTTTCTGCCAGCTCGCCGCCTTAGAACAAAATAGGACCCTCGGTTGTTTAAAGTGGTATTAGCCCTGTCTAGATATGCAGTAAAGAGCTTTGGAGAGATGGTATCTCCTTGCTTGACGCTTTTCTAAATTTGAACACTCACGGGTGGTGATAGCAGAGCTATATCTACTGAGCATCTAGAGCTCAGAGTTCTGAGCAATTTGATGTATTGCACTTCACCTTGCATTTCCAGAGATTTCAACACTGCATTCATCTTTACGCTATCTTGGGAAGCACTCCGTCGGTTACGACGATGAGGGTTCCGGTTGATCCGAATCAACGAACAGCCTGCTCGTGAAATTAACGCGTAAGTGGCTGAGCACTCCACAGACACGTGTACCCTTAACGTAGTTCTCGGGGGTATTCAGCGTGACACCAGAGAGTGACAAGGCCGGCCTTTGAAATACAGGTACAACAGAAACAGGAAGTAAGAGCGAGAGAAAGTTGTGGTGAAAGAGTACAGCAGGGATCACCACCATCCCCTGCCGGAGCCTCGTGGAACTTTTAGGTGTTTTCGCTCAATAAACACTCACAGCGCCCGGTCTGGGAATCGAAACCGCGATCCTATGACCGCGAGTCCGCTGCCCTAACCACTGGGCCATTGCGCCTCCATTACGCTATCTATGGAGGTCTCGTAATCGACAAAAGTGTTACATAGAAGAAGCTTGTGATTGCTCGTTTATTCTATGAGCTGTATTAGAATGAATATATGACCTGTCGTACTATAGTTCCTACGGAGACCTGCTTACTTTCTCGTGGCGTTTTTTTTTAAAGTCTGGTCACTATGACGATGAGAAGACGATTTGGTCAAACAATTTAGGTCAAGGTGGAAAAGAATGACACAATCAAGACAACTGGAAGCGCACTCTGGACAGCGGTCTATAACAGCCTCTCATGGTCTGGTCGATACTGTGATTAGCCCTATGCAAGGCCTTTCTTCACATTAAAAGGCTTCACGCACAGACATCAGTGGCTGTGTGGTAAGTAGCTTGCTTACCAACTACATGGTTCTGGGCTCAGTCCCACTGCATGGCACTTTGGACAAGTGTCTTCTACTATAGCCTCGAGCCGACCAAGGCCTTGTGAGTGGATTTGGTAGACGGAAACTGAAAGCAGCCCGTCGTGTGTGTGTGTGTGTGTGTGTGTTTATCCCCCTACCATCGCTTGATAACCGATGATGGTGTGTTTACGTCCCTGTAACCTAGCGGTTCGGCAAAGGAAACCGATAGAATAAGTACTAGACTTACAAGTAATAAGACCTGGGGTCGATTTGCTCGACTGAAACAAGTAAAAGAGTGTCACATAATTTGGCCGGTCGAAGCCGGAAAACCAAAAGAGTGCAGTACCTTCACAGGACTTAAAAGCCACATCCGTATTGTTCATTTAACTTTTCAACAGGCCGTATCAGGCCCAAATATTCCACCTGTTTTATGTCCAAAACTGGCCTGATTTGGCCTCTCACGTCAACCTTACGAAATCATTTTTAAAATTAATAGTTACCTCATAAAAATATCAAAGCTACAAGATACTGCAAGAGTAGTTCAAAAGATACGAGTAAAATAAACAGGACATCTGATAGATTAATGTGAACGCTACAGGGTTAAGATAATAATCAAGCGACGGCTTTGTTCGAAATCGAATTGCCGCCATCATGACTAACTTTAGGAGTGGCTGTGTGGTAAGTAGCTTGCTTACCAACCACACGGTTCCGGGTTCAGTCCCACTGCGTGGCACCTTGGGAAAGTGTCTTCTACTATAGCCTCGGGCCGACAAAAGCCTTGTGAGTGGATTTGGTAGACTGAAACTGAAAGAAGCCCGTCGTATATATATTTCTTTACTACCCACAAGGGGCTAAACAGAGGGGACAAACAAGGACTGACAAATGGATTAATTCTATTACATCGACCCCAGTGCGTAATTGGTACTTAATTTATCGACCCCGAAAGGAAGAAAGGCAAAGTCGACCTCGGCGGAATTTGAACTCAGAAAGTAGCGGCAGACGAAATAGCACTAAGCATTTCGCCTGGCGCGCTAACGTTTCTGTCAGCTCGCCGCCTGTCGTATATATATATATGTATATATATATGTGTGTGTGTGTGTGTGTGTCCCCCACAACATCGCTTGACAACCGATGTTGGTATGTTTACGTCCCCGTTACTTAGCGGTTCGGCAAAAGAATGAGCGATAGAATAAGTACTATGCTTACAAAGAATAAGTCCCGGGGTCTATTTGCTCGACTAAAAGGCGGTGCTCCAGCATGGCCGCAGTCAAATGACTGAAACAAGTAAAAGAGAGTAAAGAGTAATACGACCCATTCAAACCTGAAAGAATTCAACGCATCTCATTACATTAAGACATAGAACTGCTTATTTATACACAAGGTGTCCAGCAGTTGGGCCAAAGTATCAGAATCGATATAAGTTACTCCATTAGTTTCTCACCGACTGGGAGGTCACAGAATCGCAGGAGTGGCTGTGTGGTAAGTAGCTTGCTAACCAACCACATGGTTCCGGGTTCAGTCCCACTGCGTGGCATCTTGGGCAAGTGTCTTCTGCTATAGCCCCGGCCGACCAATGCCTTGTGAGTGGATTTGGTAGACGGAAACTGAAAGAAGCCTGTCGTATATCTGTATATATATATGTATGTGTGTGTTTGTGTGTCTGTGTTTGTCCCCCTAGCATTGCTTGACAACCGATGCTGGTGTGTTTACGTCCCCGTCACTTAGCGGTTCGGCAAACGAGACCGATAGAATAAGTACTGGGCTTACAAAGAATAAGTCCCGGGGTCGATCTGCTCGACTAAAGGTGGTGCTCCAGCATGGCCGCAGTCAAATGACTAAAACAAGTAAAAGAGTAAAGAGTATTGTTTTGTGGTCCTTTCTTAGCACAATCGCTTGTCGCTGTGTGTATGTGCCTACGTGTACATATATGCACACATCCACCAATCTATTCATCCGTTCAGCCAGCCATTAATAGATACATACATGTTGGACCGTTAATCCCTACACATTTTTCTCTGTGTTTTTCCCCGCGTTCCCTCTCTATTTTTTTCCTCCTCTCAACCCTTTCTTATTTCTTTATTGCCACAAGGGGCTAAACATAAAGAGGACAAACAAGGACAGACAAAGAGATTAAGTCGATTACATCGACCCTAGTGCGTAACTGGTACTCAATTTATCGACCCCGAAAGGATGAAAGGCAAAGTCGACCTAGGCGGAATTTGAACTCAGAACGTAAAGACACGAAATACCGCTAAGCATTTCGCCCGGCGCGCTAACGTTTCTGCCAGCTCACCGCCTTAATCCCTTTCTGTCGAAGAGCGTAGGTACGAAATGTCAAAGACTTTTCCATTCTTCCCGAGCATCAAACTAATACACCTGCTTGTTGTTCCCTTACCTGTCTTCATATTTTGCTTTCTGTAAATTTGAACCACTCACACAAACAAACAAACAAACAAACAAACAAAATTATAAAACAAGATGCAATGAAGGAGCTTGAATCAAAAACACAATTGTTTCTGTGCAGAGGTAACAACTTTTAGTTGCTGAGTTTCTCCATATAAATGATAACATAACTAAATATGATCCAACTGCAGCTAAGTACCGGCACGTCATCAGGTGAGTGGCTTTGATAGCACCTCTAGATCACATTCAGTTTCCCAGTGTTTTATACCCTGCTGTATTTTTTTAGCATACCCTCTATATTGAAAAACTTGCAAATTCATAAGTCATAAATTAATGGCAGTAAAAGCATAAAATTATAAAGTACAAAACAAATATGGTATATGGTAGCCGATAAATGTATACGAGACTCGAAATGCACGTTATGAGGTTAGTATCCAGATTATATATATATATAATTAATAATAAATATTAGGGAATAAATCCAAACTTACAGGGAAAAATCAGATTTAGGATTGAATCCAATTTTATAGTAAAATATTATATTATATTAAATTAGAGACAAAACCACTATTAGGCAAATCATACAATGAAAAACTTAAGAAATTAACAGCCATGAAACGATCGTAGTGATTTATTAATTATATTTTTTTAATAATTTTGTTATATATTTAAATAATATAAATTAAATAATCTTATATTGGCTTAAGTTTTTCATTGTATGATTTGCCTAATAGTGGTTTTGTCTCTAATTTAATATAATATATATTATATAATATATAATATATATATATACTAGCAGTATCGCCGGCGTTGCTCGGGTTTGTAAGGGAAATAACTATATAAGCATTTTTAGAGAGTTATAGCAAAAAAATAGCAAAAAAATGCATTAAAATTGGAATAAAAAATTATGGTAATTTGTTTTTAAATCGTTGACTCATCGTAAACATTTTTATTAATAGCGAAAAAATGCATTAAAATGGAAAAAAATGATGGTAAATTTTTTTTTAAATCGTAGACTCATGTAGACGCTTTCTTAGCCTTTTCTGTTTTGGTGTCTTCAAGCCATGAAGTCGTTGTTCTAAAAGAACGCTGGTCTCCTTGACAACGTATTACGACGTTGATTTCTTTACATTCCCTTCCCCACAGGTGCAGGTGTGACCATGGACGCCAACTCCGCCGCCATGACACACGAAAAATTATGCATTAAAATGGAATAAAAAATGATGTTAAATTATTTTTAAAATCGTAGACTCATCGTAGACGCGCGCCAATAGCCAGACGGGCTCGATATTAATCACGACTATAAGATACCCGAATTTAGTTAAACTGCACCGCAAAATGTGGGAGGAATTAGGAATCTAAATCGAAGGGGACAGACACTCACACAACTACAGTTTTATATATATAGATATATATAACAATTTAACAATTAAAACATATGCATACATACATACATATATGTACATACCTACATCTATATGTTACCTTCGAAACACGCATTGAGTCGAACCAGGGGCAGCTGATGAAGGGGAATATTCCTTGTATTGTTTGTCCTGTACTCTGTTTTTACGTTGTTAAAAAATCCCTTTCCTTATTTGATTTTAGGTTTTCGTTCCTCGTTGTGTTCTACGTTTATTTGTGGTGTTCTGTACTCATATATATATATATAATATATATATATATATATATATATATAGATGTAGGTATGTACATATATGTATGTATGTATGTATGCATATATTTTAATTGTTAAATTGTTATTATATGATTGAACGCCTCGCGTCACTTTCTTATTTCTCCAAGTAAGTTTATATATATATATATATATATATATAAAACATTATTGGTGAATTGAAGAAATGGAGCTGAACGCAGATGAACAGAAATCGTTTTATTTCATTCTACACGTGTTTCAAGAAAATACATAATACATAACACATAATATATATATATATATATATAATGCTTCCGCTTTGCCTTAGCGACACTAATAACCCGTTGTTAGAATTCAGTATACTTGATAGTATTAATGAACACTGACGGACGGCGAGCAGGGGTGAATTGAATTACGTTCTCAACTTCGGTTGCTGGTATAACGTGCCAGAAAACGTAATATTAATTAACAAATGAATGACAATGGTTACTATTTACGTAATCAATTTAATCTTAATTTGCTTTTAGCGTTCATTTACACACACACACAGATATTATATTGGCCCGCACGACTAGCCTGCAGGTGGCATCATTCAAAAGCTAAAAACGTTGCGAAGTGCATTGCGACCAGCGATGTATAATAGCATCCGATTGTCTGGTCGATCACGTGATTGTGTGTGTGTGCGTGCGCGCGCGATGTGTGTGTGTGATCGACTCTAGAATATTTTCCTATTTTTCTTAACATGAAACTAACGGTAGCCTTTAATTCATAATTATATCCACCAATGCAGTGTTGAACACTCGTTTTCACCGTTCGACACTTACGTGTGTGTGTGTGTGTGTGTGTGTGTGTGTATGTATAAATATATATATATATATATATATATATATATATATATATAATATATATATATTATATATATATATATATATATATATATATATATATATATATATATTATATATATATATGTTGTGTGTGTGTGTGTGTGGAGGCGCAATGGCCTAGTGGTTAGGGCAGTGGACTCGCGGTCATAGGATCGCGGTTTCGATTCCCAGACCGGGCGTTGTGAGTGTTTATTGAGCGAAAAACCTAAAAGCTCCACGAGGCTCCGGCAGGGGATGGTGGTAATCCCTGCTGTACTCTTTCACCACAACTTTCTCTCACTCTTACTTCCTGTTTCTGTTGTACCTGTATCTCAAAGGGCCGGTCTTGTCACTCTCTGTGTCACGCTGAATATCCCCGAGAACTACGTTAAGGGTGCACGTGTCTATGGAGTGCTCAGCCACTTACACGTTAATTTCACGATCGGATCAACCGGAACCCTCGTCGTCGTAACCGACGGAGTGCTTCCAATCCCAAACACACATTATGCATTATATTATTTTATATATCCTAAAATACCTTCCAATGATACGAAACGGTTCCGACATTACGACGGATTCAGAAGAAGAGCTTGCAATGCCTCAGATTACCTCCTGCAGTTTCTACGTGGGGCAAAGAAACTCCCTTGTTTATAATCTTCTCTGAGCTTTACCTTGAGCTATGCTGTTCACGGCTGGCATACCTGAACCCTGTATAAACACCAGTTTTTTCTATTGATCCCACGATCGTGGATAGTCTAGCTAGGGACGAAAATCAAAGCAAATTGTCGACTCATTATATATACTCAATATATATAAGACTGTAGTTGTGTGAGTGTCTGTCCCCTTCGATTTAGATTCCTAACTACTCCCACATTTTGCGGTGCAGTTTAACCAAATTCGGGTATCTTATAGTCGTGATTCATATCGAGCCCGTCTGGGTATTAGCGCGCGTCTACGATGAGTCTACGATTTTAAAAATAATTTAACATCATTTTTTATTCCATTTTAATGCATTTTTCGCTATTATATAAGGAAAGTAACTCTCTAAAAATGTCTACGATGAGTCAACGATTAAAAAAAAATTACCATCATTTTTTATTCCATTTTAATGCATTTTTTCGCTATTATATAAGGGAAGTAACTCTCTAAAAATGTCTACGATTAGTCATCGATTTTTTAAAAAATTACCATCATTTTTTATTTCATTTTTAATGCATTTCTTGCTATTTTTTTGCTATAACTCACTAAAAATGTTTATATAGTTATTTCCCTTACAAACCCGAGCAACGCCGGGCGACACTGCTAGTACTCAATATATATATATATCTTCTTAACGTACTAAGTGCTATACCAGACTAGCAGTATGACCCGGCAATACAGCTGCATGCGTGCGCACATACACACGAGTACTGTCCAAATCTCCGACCAATCACATACAGCTAGCTGGCATTCAATTGGCGTATCAGGTTTCGGGCATTTTGATTGGGTTTTGGATAGAAAATTCACAAAAATGTCACATCTATTGATTTTTAATGGCTTTGCGAGGTGACTAGGGAAATGTAAAGATGTGCACGACTACCCTTGGACGGTTTTGAATGACCATAGAAAGTGCGAGCCCTCTAACTGAAAAATGGTGGATTTGTATAAAGGACACACACACACAGACATTTTGCCGTTTATATATAGAGAGATAATGCTTGCACTATTTAAAATATATCATTTATATACTTTATAACTGTTACATCGCTATATGTATATATGTGTTGTGTGTATAAGTGTTGTACGTGTGTGTGCGTACAGTCCCTTCCAAGTGAGGCTGGTAAATAGCAATGGAGTAAATTATGATTTTCTTTTGAAAATCTGGCGTTTCAAAGTCATTAAACAATTCTCTACGTAACGATTACCGCACAGCATTGTAATAAAGAGTTTAACTAAATCTTGCTGTTGACGCCACCAAAAATGAACAATGTTATCGTTAAAGACGTGACATTGTAAGGATTTTTTTGCACGATAACTGACGAGGCGAGAGCAACGGCTTGTGTGTGAATTTTACGTTTGTTCCATTGTTACGTTTCTGCTGAATTTTGGGAACTTATTTAATGTAGCGCTATGCACCATTTTTATTGTTACGTGTGTGTGTGTTATATGCATTCATGTATACGTACGTACGTACACACATATATACGTCCGTACGTACATACATACATACGTCCGTACGTGCATACATACGTCCGTACGTGCATACATACATACGTCCGTACGTGCATACATACGTCCGTACGTGCATACATACGTCCGTACGTGCATACATACGTCCGTACGTGCATACATACATACATACGTGCATACATACATACATACGTGCATACATACATACGTACATACATACGTACATACATACGTACATACATACGTACATACATACATACATACGTACATACGTACATACATACATACGTACATACATACGTACATACACACACATACACATACACACACATACACATACACACACATACACACACATACACATACACACACATACACATACACACACATACACACATACACACACACATACATACATACACATACACACACACACACACGTCCCTACATACATACATACATACATACATACATACATACATACATACATACATACATACATACATACATGTGGATTATGTACACAAACATGTATCATGTAGCACTCGGTGTATGGCTTGTATCAGCTGGCAATTTCCGCCGTTGTTACTCAAAGTTTCATGGATGTAGGTTACACGTGAAACATACGAAACTCCGAGTAGCAAAGAAGTGAATCACAGAAACACACAGATACACACGCGTGCACGCATGCACACACATGATTTTATAATACAAGAGACGAAAATAATGATGATGATGATTTCAAGTTTTGACACGAGGCCAGCATGTTTGGGGAAGCGATTACATCGATCCATCGATCTCAATATTCAACTGGTACTTAGTTTATTGACCCGCGAAAGGATAAACGGCAAAGCCGACCCTGGCGGAATTTGAACTCAGAACGTAAAGACGGACGAAGTGCCGCTAAACATTTTGCCCGACGCGCTAATGATTCTATCAACTAACAATAGAAGCTCCCACAGGAAGTTTATCTCTTAGGGACAGCAAAGATTATCACGTGGGTTCAAAAATACTCTTTTACTTGTTTCAGTCATTTGACTGTGGCCATGCTGGAGCACCGCCTTTAGTCGAGCAAATCGCCCCCAGGACTTATTCTTTGTAAGCCTAGTACTTATTCTATCGGTTTCCTTTGCCGAAACGCTAAGTTACGTTGATGTAAACACACCAGCATCGGTTGTCAAGTGATGTTGGGAGGGACAAACACAGACACACAAACATATACACACACACACGCACATTATATATATATATACGACGGGCTTCTATTGAAAACTTGTGCATATCTAAAGGTTACAGGTAGCAACTGGCTACCCTCATAAATCCTACCAGGAATGAGATCAAAACTGAGCCAAACCAAATAATAATCCCATATACTGAAGGTTCAAGCCCTGAAATTTGAAGGGATGGGACTACTTGACTGCATCGATCCCAGTGTTTCACTGGTACTCAATTTATCGAACCCGAAAGGATGAAAGAAGAAGTTGACCCTGGCGCAACTTGAACTCAGAACATTGAGACGGACAAAATGCCGCTGAGAATTTTTCTCGGCATGCTGATGATTCTGTCAGTTAATCATAATAATAATAATAATAATAATAATAATTTTTAGTATGGGTACAAGGCCTGAAATTTTGGGAAAAGGGGGCAAATCGATCACATCGAACCCAGTACTTTACTGGTACTTGATTTATCGACCCCGAAAGGATGAAAGGCAAAGTCGACCTCGGCGGAATTTGAACTCAGAACGTTCAGACAGACGAAATACCTATTTCTTTACTACCCACAAGGGGCTAAACACAGAGAGGACAAACAAGGACAGACAAACGGATTAAGTCGATTACATCGACCACAGTGAGTAACTGGTACTTAATTTATCGACCCCGAAAGGATGAAAGGCAAAGTCGACCTCGGCGGAATTTGAACTCAGAACGTAGCGGCAGACGAAATACCGCTAAGCACTTCACCCGGCGTGCTAACATTTCTGCCAGCTCGCCGACAGACGAAATACCGCTAAGCATTTTGCTCAGTGTGCTAACGATTCTGCCAGCTTGCTGCCATAATAATAATAATAATAATAATAATAATAATAATAATAAATGCCCTGATGTAGTACCAGGCACTGGCTCTCATGGCTTCTGATCTTAACTGATTGGAAGTGTTATCATGTACATTGTTTTGTCTTGGTATAAAAGATGAACTACAGCAAATATTCTGCTCAATACCACAGATTTGCTTGTCAGTTGTTTGACCTTAACCAGTTGAGCATGTCCCTTAGTGGCTGACGATATGTGCATCTCTGATCACGAGCAGAAGTAGTGGGGGAGCATCATAGCCGTGTGTTGAGAGGAATTTGAGGTTTGGATAATTCACCTCAGGAAACATGGGTGTTTTGTTCAACATCCTTAAACAACCCTTATTCAGAGACCTTTTGATCGAGATGGGCTACTCGACCAGAAGAAAATTCTAACTGGGCCCCACCTGCAAGGTCATGCGCTGTTTATCTTGATATGAGATCCCCATGTCACGCAAAACAATGGTTGTGATGCATGTGCCTGGTGTATCCTTATCAGACGGGTAGTCATGATGGGTATACTGGGCTTCGCATATTTTACCCCAGTGTCACTTTGATGGCATGCAATGCTCGCTCTCTCAACGATAATAATAATAATAAATTATTCAATTGTGATCTGGTGTTAAATATTTATTTTTGTAAAAAAAAAAAATATAAAAAGGTGACATTTAAAATATCAGAAATGCGTGACTACAAGGAGATTTACATAAATCTTTTTTTTTTTTTTTTGACAACTCAACAAAAGTTTCACTCTTTCAATTTTCTCAAATTATGCATACACAATAGACACACACACACACACACATCTATCTATCTATCTATATACACACACACACACATCTATCTATCTATCTATATACACACACACACACATCTATCTATCTATCTATACACACACACACACATCTATCTATCTATCTATATACACACACACACACATCTATCTATCTATCTATATACACACACACACACATCTATCTATCTATCTATATACACACACACACACATCTATCTATCTACACACACACATCTATCTATCTACACACACACATCTATCTATCTACACACACACATCTATCTATCTACACACACACATCTATCTATCTACACACACACATCTATCTATCTATCTATCTATCTATATATATATATATATATATATATATATATATATATATATATATATATTATATATGCCTATACGTAGTTAGGAGCTTATACATTGGAGGTGTTTCCTACGTGAATGCAATGCATGCGTTTAGTTATATTAAATGAATACAAATCAAACAATCTTATGTTTTTCTTTAATATAAATCTTGCATTTTTATTAGCAGAAAGAGAATCTTATTCTATGGACGTGATTTTAAAACTGCATGCTCTGACTTAAGTACCAGATACGCGCGTGCGATGCGTGTGCGTGTGTGTGTGTGTGTGTGTGTGTGCGCGGCGTGTGTGTGTGGTGTGTGTGCGCGTGTGGTGTGTGCGCGTGTGCGTGTGCGCGTGTGCGTGTGCGCGTGTGCGTGTGTTGTAGTGTGTGTGTGTTAGTGTGTGTGTTAGTGTTAGTGTTGTTTAGTGTTAGTGTGTGTGTTAGTGTGTGTGTTAGTGTTAGTGTGTGTGTTAGTGTTAGTGTGTGTGTTAGTGTTAGTGTGTGGTGTGTCAGTGTGTGTGTGTGTCAGTGTGTGTGTGTGTCAGTGTGTGTGTGTGTCAGTGTGTGTGTTGTGTGTCAGTGTGTGTGTGTGTCAGTGTGTGTGTGTGTCAGTGTGTGTGTGTGTCAGTGTGTGTGTGTGTCAGTGTGTGTGTGTCAGTGTGTGTGTGTCAGTGTGTGTGTGTCAGTGTGTGTGTGTCAGTGTGTGTGTGTCAGTGTGTGTGTTAGTGTGTGTGTTAGTGTGTGTGTTAGTGTGTGTGTTAGTGTGTGTGTTAGTGTGTGTGTTAGTGTGTGTGTTAGTGTGTGCGTGTGGATTGAACGATACGTACAAACATACATGTGTGTTTGCGTGTGCACAAATGTATGTGTATTACATATATATATATATATATATATGTATCTATATATACATATATGTATATGTATGTATACATGTATATATATATATATCGCTGTTTTTGTTGTTGTTTGTTTGTTTTTTGTTCTCGTTGGTGAAGCTGCTACGGATCATGACTGTTGCGTAGAAGGCAGAGGGTGGGACTGGGGGGTTG
>NC_042998.1:21704140-21719140 GCF_006345805.1 Octopus sinensis
AGAATATTCCTTTTAAAAAAACTTTTCTTCTAATTTTCTAAATTTAATTATTTAATCGTTACAGTTGAAAAGGTCTCAAAATGACCGAAACCGGTACTGAAAGATTCACTATAAAATTATCTTAGCATTTTCTATTTTTGACTTGTTTTTTCATATATATCAACTTGTGTGTTCCTTCCACCCTTATACATATATATATATATATATATATATATATATATATATATCATTTCATTACATCAATTTAAAATGTAGAGCAATCTTCAGCTGCACAAAAACATAGAATTTAATTAAATTAGGACACATTAGTATAATTTTACCTAAAATCTCCAAAGAGGATAATGAGATAGACAAAGAACCTATTTTACCAACACCACCACAGTTGTGTATGTATATATATATATATATATATATATATATATATATATATATATGTGCATGCAGTCCATTTAAATGATTTAAATATTAATGAGACTTTCGTTCTTTGATAGTAACATTTCGTTAGCATGAAACTCCGACTTACGAAGCATTGTCTGTAAGTAACGCCACATGTGTTTATGTGTTCGTTGGTTTGTTTGTGCGCTAATATCATGCAACGTCTATCAGTTTTATTGATTTCATTAATGGGAGGAGAATGTATATTGCTGTGGTGAGCCTGCTTTTCGCAAGTTAATTAACAGATTAATTAAAACAGCTCTCACCATGGCAGTTCAGACTTGGTTCACAGACATCAGATCGACTAGGTCATAGAAGATGCAGATTTTCTAGTATGACGATGACACAGAAAAAATTGGGAGGTGTAATAAGATAAAACAGCAGGGGGGAAAGAGTAACGGAAAGAGGGCAGTTGAGAAGGAAGGTAGGTAGATAGATAGACAGGTAGATAGATAGATAGACAGGTAGAATATACATATAATTTAAGGATAAAAATCTATATATAATTTATTAAGTAGCCAGCATGGAAAACCAATTGAGGAAAAAATTAATACAAAGTATATAATTTTCCTCATAATGTGTGTGTGTAACCCCACTGGATTGGGAGAAAGCGCTAATAATCCGAATGATATGATCTGAATGATATGATAGATATATACTGTATGTAAAAAATGTAATATATAAATAAATATCTATAAATATGAACCATCCGATCTGATTACCTCATTTTTTCTAATATATATATATATATATATATTTTGATTTTGATTTTTCCAGTTTCAGCTAATGAGCTGTGGCCATGCTGGGGCAATATATATATATTTCTCTCTCTCTTTGATTCCTTTGCCCCCTTTTTTCTCTCTCTTCTCCTCTCACGTGACCGCCGGTCAACTAGCCTTTCGGCTTCTGACCACCGCCACGACAACATCGATTTCTTCGTCTGCCGCAAAGGCATTTTTTTCAAAATACGCCAGCTAAGCTAAGTTGAACTGTCTAAAGTCGTAAGACGCCCACTGTTTTTGTCCTGTTCTTACTATTATTGTTTTTTGTATTTATATTCGTGTGGCATCGTCCGTTTTTCTGTCCTTGTTTCGTATACATTCGATCCTTTTTCCAAGAAATCTAATGCTCGTAGCTTAATTTTTCCTTGGGGCTGGCCGGATCGGAGCGATCTCAAGATTAATCAGCCGAAATTGCGAGGATGATCCGGTTCTTGACTGAAGATTAGAGGCTTCGAATGACCCGTCCGTTTTTTGTGTCGTCTCTTTGAGTGTTTTGCGTTCTTGTCCCATTTTGTATTTTTCTATATATATTTTTATACATATATATATACGTATGTATACATACAGACGTATATATATATATATATATATATATATATATATATATATATACGTATGTATACATACAGACGTATATATATATATATATTATATATAATATATATATATATTATATATTATACGTATGTATACATACAGACGTATATTATATATATATATATATATATATATATATAACGTATGTATACATACAGACGTATATATATATTATATTATATATATATTATATATTATATACGTATGTATACATACAGACGTATATATATATATATATATACACGTATGGTATACATACAGACGTAGATATATATATATATATATATATATAATACACGTAGGTATACATACAGACGATATATATATATATATATATATATATATACGTATGTATACATACAGACGTATATATATTATATATATATATATATATTATATATATATACGTATGTATACATACAGAGTATATATATATATATATATATATAGATATATATATATACGTATGTATACATACAGACGTATATATATATATATATATATATATATATAATATATAATATACGTATGTATACATACAGACGTATATATATATATATATATATATACGTATGTATACATACAGAGTATATATATATATATATATATAATATATATATATAATATACGTATGTATACATACAGACGTGTATATATATATATATATATTATATATATATATATACGTATGTATACATACAGACGTATATATATATATATATATATATACGTATGTATACATACAGACGTATATATATATATACGTATGTATACATACAGACGTATATATATATATATATATATATATATATATATATACACATACATATAGAACGTATATACATGCATATATACATACATACATCTACATACATACATATTTACATATGTATGTACGTAGCAGAGGTGACTCCAGGTCAACAGCACCACTCGGGATCA
Organism: Octopus sinensis; assembly: GCF_006345805.1. Classification (NCBI taxonomy): domain Eukaryota; kingdom Metazoa; phylum Mollusca; class Cephalopoda; order Octopoda; family Octopodidae; genus Octopus; species Octopus sinensis. The sequence goes on from NC_042998.1 coordinate 21,706,894, forward strand.
TCACGGATTTCGCATAAGACACATGACTGCTCGAAGAATTTCCTGCTTTCCCGCTTTATTTCTAATCCCAAATGGCTTATTGTTTTTATATATATCTAGCACTATGTCTTTCACCTGCCAGACTCGTTCATATTAGCCCGAGCTGCTGGATAATTTTTCATTCTTTCAAGAATATTGTAGAATGGAAATTTTTCATTGATTGGAATTTAAATCCTAATCTCTTCAGAAATTTATTGTTTCAAGAAAAAATTTTAAATTACTTTGTGAATTTGAATTACTTTCAATTTTTACGATTATAGATAACAACTCGCACTGTAACTTCTGAGCTCGAGTCAAGCGCATGTGAATGATGTCGAGAGAACGTCTGAACCGTAATTAGTCTGCACATCCTCTGATAACTCATGGATGCTGATTCGACGATTTCCCCTCACAGCTGCACGCACATCTGCTATGCTTTTCTCAGTTCTGCTCGTTGCGGCTCTCTATCGTCACTATCGACATTTTTTTCGGCCATCTAGAAACGTCTAAACCACTTGTACACATCTGCAAGGCTCATATATTCCTCTCCTGAGGCTTTCTGCAACTTTGCGTAGGCCTCTGAGCAGGTATCACCATGACCGCTTGCTCTGTCATGGCCAATGCGACGATCACACGCTACTCACCTTCCTTCCAAGCACTGCTGTAAATAGCGGAAGTGAGCTAGGACGTTAAAACTTAATGCGCATGCACGGCAGAGTCCAAGGTCAATCTGTGCCAAGCGGCTTCACCCTGCGTGCTTTAGTTTCGTTACTATGGCAACAGTCCGGATACTTATTGATCATACTTCGTACGTATGTATATATATATGGTGTGTCTAATACCTAAAAAGCACGAAGACAAGGAAAAAAAAGCAAAGTGTATTAAGTTTACGTTCAGGAAAAATAAAAGTCTTTTACCTCTCTCTCTCTCTCTCTCTCTCTCTCTCTCTCTCTCTCTCTCTCTATTACGCTCTTCTTCAGAAAAGAACAAGTCTGTCTCGATTAGACAATTACCGCATGATTAAATGACCGGAAGAGGAAGAGGTTGCTGAAGGTGTGATTGGCAAAGGGGAGAACTATGAGAGGTGAGGTGAAGCATGGGTACTATATGTATGTATGTATGTAGTATGTATGTATGTATGTATTAATGAATGAATGAATGCATGCATACATGTATTGTTTAAATTTTTGACATAGGAGGTAAATATTTATATTATGCAACTGTATATATATACTATAATGACGAAAGCTGCTTTATGATTAGTTTGGATATTCAACTTTGACTAAAGGAAAGCAATTATTAAAGACTGCGCTGTCTAGAAAATTCTTTAATGTTCTAATTCTAATGCCTTTTCTTTTTATCAAAATGTGGCTTTTGAAATTCTTACATAATTGAAGATTGCAACCTCAGAAAACTGATTTTAATTCACTGCTAGATAGAGTGCTTCTCTTTCTCTCTCTCGTAGCTTTATAGTTAATTCCTTTGTTGAGATCACTGTTCCTGTTATTGTAGTTCGTATGATGAACAGGAATAAATAGATAAAAATATAATTTCCTATCTTTGTACATCTATAATTGTGCTTTTATAGGTTATTAACATTAAAATGTACAAATATTTATGTCAATGAAAAGCTAATGCACAACAAACAAAAAGTTATGCCATCACGTGTTCGAACCTACAGTAAACTTTTCACGTACAAGTTTTCAGTTTATTATATGTTTGTGTATGTATATATATATATGTATCCATCTATCTATATATGATAAACTGAAAACTTCTACGTGGTTAAATTAAATATCAAATGATGACTTCATAAACTCTAACACAGGCTTTGAAGGCGCCATTTTTAACGTGCGGTCTATCTGACCATTTACACTTTAGCCAGCAGTCCAACCCTAACTCTAAGCCTAATCCTAGCTCTAAACCCTAACTCTAACCCTAAACCTAGCCATCACTCTAAAACCTAGCCAAAATCCTAACCCAAAATCCTAACCCAGATCTTAACACTATCTTAACCCAAAATCCTAATTCTAACCCAACACCCTAACCCAGATCAGTTCAGATCATATCGTAGATCAGAGATCCTCTTTTACTCGTTTTAGTCATGTGACTGTGACCATGCTGGAGCAACGCCTTTAGTTGAGCAAATAGACCCCAGGACTTCTTTGTAAGCCTAGTACTTATTCTATCGGTCTCTTTTGCCGAACCGCTAAGTTACGGGGACGTAAACACACAAGCATCGGTTGTCAAACGATGATGGGGGGACAAACACACACACACACACACACACATATATATATATATATATATATTTATACACACACGATGGGCTTTCACACAAACATATACACACACACATAAATATATATACATATACACGACGGGTTTCTTTCAGTTTCCGTCTACCAAATCCACTCACAAGGCTTTGGTCGGCCCGAGGCTATAGTAGAAGACACTTGCCCAAGGTGCCACGCAGTGGGACTGAACCCAGAGCCATGTGTTTGGTAAGCAAGCTACTCACCACACAGCCACTCCTACACCTATATCCTGGTTATAATTTTTTTTTTTAATAAGAGGTAATTTCGTTAGCAGGGATAATTCACTACAAGTTCGTTCCAGACAGTCAAATTATTGATGCCAACCTGTACTCCGAACAGCTGGAGCAGGTGCGTGTCATTGTGTGGTTAAAATACCCGGCGTTGGTTAACAGAAGGCGAGCTCTTCTGCAGTAAGACAACATAAGAACGAACCGGAATAAACTCCAGGAACTCGAGGGAATCGAACTGATGTCATACGCAGCATACAGTCTAGACCTAACTCTCTTGGGTTGCTATTTCTTCCTCTGTTTGTGGGTAGTAAAGAAATTTATTTATTCTGATCTATGGCTTACTTTCTTCGCTCGCAACACTTCCTCGGCCAAGGGAAGGCGGAAACTTCAGTAAAAGGTTTCTGTGGCTCAAAGGATAAAAAATTAGTATCAGCATGGGATCAAAGACCTGTCAGAAAGGTGACTTCAGAAAGGGCAACACAATGGCCTCCATTTTGAATACTAGGCTGCTTTTGTTGTCAACTTACGAAGGATGTAAGTCAGTAGAATATGTAAAACTTTTGACTCAATACAATATTATAATGTATATTTTAACCAAAGAAGTTTTACAGAGAAAAACTCATCTTTTACAAAGCGGTGTTATCGGCTTAACAAAGTTTAGAGCATGTATTTCAATGCAGTTTTTAACTCATACATGTACGTATGTCCATATGATATATATTTATTTGTGTGTTTGTGTGTGTACATGCATGTATGTACGTTACGTATGTATGAATGTAATTAGTTTTATTTCAAGATTTCTTGCCAATATAGAAAGAGCCTATTTCTAACCTAGATCCAAGGATCCTTCATTGGAATTTCAATATCAACAACAGCGTATTTTTGTTTGTATGTATGTGTGCAGATTTGTATGTTTTGTTTTATGTATGTATTCTCTTGCATATAGTTGCATATCTAGACATGCTCATATATATATTTAAATTGAGTATGGGATTCAAGCCTCTTCTCCTTATCTCCTCAAAGACATACAGCATCTCGAAAGAGTCCAGAGGCTGGCTACCCGCATGGTTCATGGTCTCAAAAATTTATCCTACGAAGAAAGGCTGAGGACGCTCGACCTTTATTCTCTTGAAAAACGCCGCCGCCGTGGTGATCTCATTCTCGCCCACAACATCATAAGCGGGAAGTGTAACCTCTCGAAAGAGCTGTTCTTCACTCCTGCTCCGGAGCGTCGGCTGCGGGGTCATTCCGAAAAGCTCTACCTGCGACGATTTCATCTCAATCGAAGGAGAGGAGCTTTCTCCGTCCGGGTTGCGGATCCGTGGAACAAGCTGCCAGACGAGATGGTGAAGATGCCGACGACCGCTTTGTTCAAAGCCTCCCTGGACCTCAAGTGGCCTGAACTCTTTACATGAACACCACCCTGTACTTAACTCCATGTCCCCCTACATAGCCTTGCTATTTGCTTTTGAGCCAAATTAACTAACTAACTAACTAACTAAATGATGAACTTCTGAAAAATTTTATAGATGTATAAATGCAGGTATGTATGTATGTATGCATGCATGCATGCTCTTGTCTCTTTCCTTTCTAATTTTGAGTAAATTTTGACCGGCCATCTGCTTAGTAGCAATATTGTAAAGGAAAGCATCTTGTGTCTTTCATCATCCTTTAAATCTTAAAAAGCTCTTGCAGAATTTTATAGTTCCACTAGCAGTATCGCCCGGCGTTGCTCAGGTTTGTAAGGGAAATAACTATAAAGCATTTTAGAGAGTTATAGCCAAAAAAATAGCAAAAAAATGGAAAAAAAATTATGGTAAATTTTTTTGAGAGTTAAAAAAGGTGGAGTTGCGTCCCCTAGACGGTCTGTGGTTTGTGTTTCTGATTCTCGACCCCATGTCGAATTTATCGATTTTTTTCAGAACTGGGGGAACTTTTCAAAATTTTCGCTGCGTTAGTTTTTAATTATGACATTGGGCTATGTGTGTGTCAAGTTTCATCAGAATCGGTTGAAAGCCGTGGTCAGGGTGAGGGTACGAGAAAACAGACACACAGAAAACGCACAGACAAACTGCCGTTTATATAGAGAGAGATATATCATGCTCATTTGTAGTGCATGAATTAAGGATCTGCGTTCTCTCCCCGTGAACTCAAGTTCAACCATACTCAGTTCTAGGCGGGTTGGTACCGATCCTGTTGCTACAATGATAATAAAAAGTATGAAGTTGAAAATATATAACTGCTCTCTTCCCTTTTTGGTTATTTAAATTCTTCCTCTGAGGAAGAAGCTGGCTTCTAACAGAGATATAAATCTCCATCGTCGGAGCGTAGATAATAAGGACAATGTCACATTTTAAACTCGAGAAAATGTCTTGCATATTTTTACTGTTCCACTTACAGACTGCATTTGTAATATGCGAGTTAGTTGGTTAATTTCTTTTTCCGAAAACCCTGGCTTATTCAGACTGACATTTGAGAATTTACTAACCAAGTCAAGTGCATTAATCATTATTCGTATAAATGTGAATTTATAATCTGGATGTAAAAGCAATAGTCCTTGTATGTATGTATCTGTGTGTGTGTATGCGGCGCTGGATTAGCCATTACGCAAAATCACCACGTGCTTAGGGTGTCAAGGGAATGGGGCACCACAGAAATGGTAAATGGTCTACGGCACAAAAGAAATAACTTTCAACTTCATAAATTAATATTTGAAGTGGTTCACATGATTGGGAATATAATTTCTAAGTGTTCATAGTGTCACTGTGGGGATCTGATCAAACATTTTGAAATAAAAAAAAAACCGGTAGGAGAAATCTTTCTAGATATAACTAGAGTGAAAATATCCAGAAACATACCGTTATTTTCCATCTTCCTGTTAATTTTGTTTCATTTTGAAAAAATAAAATTTATTTTGAGGTTTATTATCGTTTATATTTTGAATTATATATATATATATATATGTATATATATAAAATGAGATAGGGGTTGTAAATTCAACCCTCCATGGGATAACATATATCCAATATACTGCTAGAGAGATACCATATATATATGGGGGGGGGTACCAAAATCTTTTAAGTTTTTAGGACCTCTATGGTCTTAATCCGGCCCTGTATGTATGCATGTATGTTTACATATACTGAGTTAGTGCTTAGACTCTCTAAAAATATATCCACTGAGATTAAGAGCTCAACTATTTAAGAAATCGTTAAATTCCAATATATTAGCGTTTCAATACACCATCCTTAACCGAAATGAGTTTCCAGAGAGTTCAAATTGGCTAAAACGAATGTTCAGAGCAAGACGTTTAGAAAATACAGTCATCTGAATGTTATTCCAAAATCTCTTTATTAGGCTCAACAGTTGTTTCAAAGGATTAATTAAATACGTCATCGACCATATAATCATTTCTTAATTAATGTGTAATTAATTGATTTGAATGAAACAAGTAAACAATTCAATCAGGAATTAATATTGGAGTATGGAAATCGAAATACCATTGCTGTTTAAAATCATATAATAGCATTTAGATCACAGAAGATGCAAGGTGCCTGAAGGCGGTCAAAAGATGAATAGTGCCAGCAACATCTGTTGTTTCAAAAGTGTATGTCTTGAGGAACCGCGCTCTGAGTATCAAGACCAGGATACGTATGTCTGCCCTGTGCTAATGTATGGAAGTGAGAGATGGTCTATAACAGGCCTGGCCAACTCGAATTACATTGCTGGCCACTTTAATCACAGAAAATTTTATCACAGAAAGTTTTTGAGAGCCTCTTGTATACTTTATGCATTAATAGTCAAATAATCAAATTACAGAATCAAGAATTTTTCATACATTTTGTTTGTTTGAAATTATTAAATTGTAGGCTATTGCTTTCTTGCCACTTATAAATTTTTAATTTATTTTGAGAGAAATGTTTTACACAAATAATTTTATTTTGAAATTAAACACAATACTTCAAGAAAGTATGAAGCAGGCCGCAAGATAAAAGTCTGAGGGTCGCATGCACCCCGCGGGCCTCGGGTTGGCCAACCCTGGTCTATAACATCACGCCTCGTACTACACGGATATCCGTAGACACACATATACGCACCCATACACACACGCAGTGACATTTTTATTACTCTCTCCTAATTACTCTCTCTCCTTCGCTTTCACTCTCCCTCCTTCCCTTACATATTTCCTCTTTCTCTCTCACACTCCTTTACTCTGGTTTATACCACTTTCTCATATACATATAAATATGAATATATATATATATATATTATAAATTGAGATAGGGGTTGTGAGTGCAACCCACCATGGGATAACATGTATCCAATACCTCCTCTGATTTTCATATTTAATTTAGTTTGTTCTTCATAATCTCTGAAGAGGCCTTGGGATATTTTTGTAAGTGTCTCATTTATAACTACATATTAACCTATCACACATGGCTAATATGAGCATAATGAGGCACTCATATCTGCATGGCTGAAACAGCTGTAAGATGTAGTTTGTATTTATACTTGTATTTATTTATATTCACTTATACATACTGTACTTATTGTATCTCATTATTCATTGATGTACATTGTTTTGTTCTATATTATTATGTTTGACCTTAATGTTCCTTATGTAGTGGTTTAATAAATTATGTGATTGGGTATTATCTGGTAGTTGATTATTGATTAAGATGTATTTCTCCATTTCCTTATTTTGTATATATATATATATATATATATATATATATATTCTCTATCACTGTCGACCTTTTCTCCACTATCAGCTAATTCTTTTCTCTTACCCTCCAACACAAACTGCCACCACTCTTTCAACCGTTCTCTCTCTCTCTCTCTCTCTCTCACGCACACACACCCCTTCCTTTCTAAACGTGTGGCGGGTGGGGGGAGTGTGCGGGCGCGTATGCATGCGTATGTGTATACTTATTTAGATATGTACCTATGTATATATACATTAACACACATATGTGTGCGTATGCATATGAATGTGTATGTATGCATGTACGCGCACATACGCACAGATGCGTGCGCGCGCACACACACACATATACAGAGGAGTGGTTGTGTTTTAAGTAGCTAGCTTAACAACCACATGGTTCTGGGTTCAGTCCCACTGCATGGCACCTTGGGTAAATGTCTCCTACTATAGCCTCGGGCCGACCAAAGCCTTGTGAGTGGATTTGATAAACGGATAATTGAAAGAAGCCCCTCATATATATATGTGGGGGGTGCGTGTGTGTGTGTGTATGCGTGTGTGTGCATGCGTGTGTGTGTATGCGTGTGTGTGTATGCGTGTGTGTGTATGCGTGTGTGTGTATGCGTGTGTGTGTATGCGTGTGTGTGTATGCGAGTATGTGTTTCCCTACTACCACCAACACCATCGCTTGGCAACCGATGTTGATGTGTTTACGTCCCCGTCACTTAGCTGTTCGATAGAATAAGTACAAGGCTTACAAAGAATAAGTCCTGAGGTCGATTTGCTCGACTAAAGGCGGTGCTCCAGCATGCCTGCAGTGAAATAACAAAGAAAAGAATATATATATATATATATATATATATATATAGCCATGATAGATCGATAGCCACTACACACATTTTTTTTCTCTCCTTGTTTCTTTCTCTGTTCCTTTCTGTAGAAGAGCGTAGGCTCGAAACGTAAAAGACTTTTTTTCAATTCCCGAGCGTTATACTAATACATCTGTTTGTTTTCTACACCACCTGTCTTCGTCTTTTGCTTTTTTTTTAGTGAATTCTCCATCTATATATATATATATATATATATATATATATATTATATATATATATATATATATATCATACATACACACACACACATATTTTCACACTTATTTAGAAAGAGAGGAGGAGAGGGAATGAGAGTAAGGGAAGCCATATTAAACGTTCTTTATGTACGTAATTTCTCTTTCGCTCTCTCTCACACCCTCTATTTCCCCCATTCTCTTACTCCTCCTCTCTCTACCCCCACTCTTTTTAACCTTTAATAACTTATAAAAAAAAACCTCTTCACTCCATATTTTCCGCCAACATTACTCTCTCCCTCCCTTCCCCACCTCCTTTCATTCTCGCCCTCACTCCCTTTCTCTCCTCGCAATCATTTTTTTTCTATTTTTATACTCACTAACACTTTCCTCTCACTTTCTCCCTCTCTTATTTTCTATTTGTGTTTGACAGTCACCCCTCTCTCTCTCTTCCCCAACCCGTCCCCCTCTCTCTTTTCTCTACCTATCTCTCTTTCTCTCTCTCTCATTCACAGTCTACGTGAGTGTTTTAATATACATTCATATGTGTGTGTATGTGTATGTCTTTGTATATGCTTGTATGTGTCTCTTATATGTGTCTCTTCTTTCTGTTTCATATTACCACTATTTATCTTTCCCTCACCCACCCCCTCTATATCGCTTTTACCTTTTCTCTTTCGATTTGCTTTTTATTATCCACCTTCTCCCCACCCTCTCTCTCTCTACGCTAATTGCTGTTGTTTTGTCCTTGTTTCCCCGCCTACCGCCTAGTAACTTGCTAACCTTCCGCGATCCGTCTAACACACACCGAGGCAACCACTTTCACGCAGACGTTTGCACACACATGCATACATACATACATACGCACATAGACCTATCTTGACACACTCATATATAGACACATAGATAGATAGACAGACACATAGATAGATAGACAGACACATAGATAGATAGATAGACAGACACATAGATAGATAGATAGACAGACACATAGATAGATAGATAGACAGACACATAGATAGATAGACAGACACATAGATAGACAGACACATAGATAGATAGACAGACACATAGATAGACAGGCACATAGATAGACAGGCACATAGATAGACAGGCACATAGATAGACAGGCACATAGATAGACAGGCACATAGATAGACAGGCACATAGACAGACAGACAGAGACAGACACACAGACAGATAGACAGACAGACAGATACACAGACAGACACAGACAGATACACAGACAGACACAGACAGATACACAGACAGACACAGACAGATACACAGACAGATAGACAGACAGATACACAGATAGACACACAGACAGACAGACAGACAGACAGACAGACAGACAGATAGACAGATAGATAGACATATAGACAGACAGACAGACAGGCGTATGTGTACATACCATACATGTATAAAAGCAATTAATTATTCCTAGCACGCACACATTCATCACGTACACACACACAATGTATTCACGCACTCACACATATATATATATATATACACAGACACAAACACACGTACTGATATAGGAAAAGTGTAAATGCAGAGCTCCCGGACATAGTGTCACTATTAAGAAAAATATATTCTTTTATTTATTTCAGTCATTTGACAGCGGCCGTGCTGGAGCACCCCGTTTAGTCGCACAAATCGACCCCTGGACTTGGTTTTTGTAAGCCTAGTACTTACTCATTCTATCGGTTTCTTTTTGCCGAACCGCTAAGTTACGGGGACATAAACACACCAACATCGGTTGTCAAGCGCTGGTGGGGGGGGGACGAATGAATACACACACACGACAGGCTTCTTTCAGTTTCCGTCTACCAAATCCACTCACAAGGCTTTGTTCGACCCGAGGCTATAGTAGAAGACGCTTGCCCAAGATGCCACACAGTGGGACTGAACCCAGAACCATGTGGTTGGTAAGCAAGCTACTTACCACACAACTACGCTTAGCTTTTTTAGCTCTATTTCCTTGTTTGCAACGCCGTTTATATATACAGGTGAGCACATAAGTGCAAACAAGATGGAGAAGATAGTACTCGAATACGAAAGGTAGAGTAATATGCTTTCAGTTTAAAGCTGTAAAATCATTACAGAACGGTTACTCAGAGCCTTATGTTCCCAGCGTCACAATTGTCCGACGAACGGAAACATAAAGCTCTGAGAAACAGTCCTGTTATGATTTGGGAGTTTTAAAAAGGCGGCGAGCTGGCAGAATCGTTAGCACGCCGGGCGAAATGCTTACCGGTATTTCGTCTGCCGCTTCGTTCTGAGTTCAAATTCCGCCGAGGTCGACTTTGCCTTTCATCCTTTCGGGGTCGATAAATTAAGTACCAGTTACGCACTGGGATCGATGTAATCGACTTAATACCTATGTCTGTCCATGTTTGTCCCTTCTGTGTTTAGCCCCTTGTGGGTAATAAAGAAATAGGTATTTCATCTGCCGCTATTAGGCGTTTAGGGTGGAGTAAAAACCTACAGAATTGGTCCCTAGAGCAGTGGAAGAATGTTTTCTCAGACGAGTCATCCTTTACCTTATTTCCGACGACCGGCCGAGTATACGCGTGGAGACAGCCAAAAGAAGCATTTGACCCAGACTGCCTTCTTCCAACTGTTAAACATGGAGGAGGATCTGTGATGATCTGGGAGGGGAGGGGCTATATTTTGGAAATCCGCCGGCCCTATAGCTCCCCTTCATGGAAGAATTAACAGTCAAGACTATTTAAGCATTTTGTCTGATCAAATTCATCCTATGGTTGCGGAAGTGCTTCCGGGGGGGGGGGGGACGCAATATTTCAGGATGATAATGTACCAATTCCCAAAGCTAAGGTTGTTACTGATTGGCATAAGGAACAGTCAAGTGAAGCTGAACATCTTATCTGGCCACTAACAACGTTTTCCAGGCGATCCAAAATTAATTATATTCAAAGTGAACTAATTTTGGATCACCTTGAAAACGTTGTGTTAACATATATTTTCGGAAATATTAATATCAATTATATTATCTATATTTAAATACGTTGATAAAAAGCCGACAATTGCTTCTGTTGTGAGGTGAATTCTACAATTAAAGATATATTCCCCATACGTATTTTTGTTTATATATATATACATATACTAGCAGTATCGCCCGGCGTTGCTCGGATTTGTAAGGGAAATAACTATATAAGCATTTTTAGAGAGTTATAGCCAAAAAATAGCAAAAAAATGCATTAAAAAAGGAAAAAAATGATGGTAAATTTTTTTTAAAATCGTTGACTCATCGTAGACATTTTTAGAGAGTTACTTCACTTATATAATAGCGAAATAATGCATTAAAATGGAAAAAAAATTATGGTAATTTTTTTTTTAAATCGTAGACTCATCGTAGACGCGCGCTAATACCCAGAAGGACTCGATATGAATCACGACTATAAGATACCCGGTTTTGGTTAAACTGCACCGCAAAATGTGGGAGTAGTTAGGAATCTAAATCGTAGGAGACAGACACACAACCTCTCTTTTATATATAAAGATACACAGACACACACACACACACACACATATATATATACATACACACACACACAGTTCAAATTCATTGAAAATCAAAAGATGAAGACAAGTGTAGGAACAACAAATAAGTGTATTAGTTTGACGCTCGGGGAAATTTAAAAGTCTTATGTTTCGAGCCTACGCTCTTCGACAGAAAGGAAAAAGAGGAAATAAATAGAGAAAGAAAACAAGCGTGTAGATTTCAGTGGTTCAGCACGGCGAATGAAACACACACCAGACATATATATATGTATTTTATTCAATGTAAGGTTTTTTCCTCGAATTTTATAATCTTTATAATTTTTATATATATGTATATATATATATACATACATATATATTTTTGAGCTCATTTTTTTGTTTATCG
>NC_042998.1:21721640-21749140 GCF_006345805.1 Octopus sinensis
AGTGTGTTCATGTGTGTGTGTGTGCATGTATGTGTGTGTGTAGATATGTGTGTATATATGTGTGTGTTCATGTAAATGTGTATGAGTGTGTTCATGTGTGTGTGTGTGTGTGTGTGCATGTATGTGTGTGTAGATATGTGTGTGTTCATGTAAGTGTGTATGAGTGTGTGTATGCATGTATGTGTGTGTGTGTGTGCATGCATGTATGTGTATTTGTGTACATGCATGTGTATTTGTGTGCATGTGTATATGCATGAAAGAATGAAAGAATGAATTTATGCATTCATGTATGCATGTATGTCTGTATGTGTATATATGTATGAAAATGAATTTATGTATGCATGTATATGTAGATTGTGTGTGTGTGTCCATGTATGTAAGCGTGTATGTGTGTATATGTATGAAAGAATGAATGTATGCGTGTAATATGCATGTATGTGTATGTAAATATGTTTGTGTATGTACGTGCATGTATGTATGTAAGCGTGTATGTGTGTATATATGTATGAAAATGAATTTATGTATGTATGCGTGTAGATGTATGTGTGTGTATTTAACTGTGTATCTATGTTCGAAAGAATGAATTTATGCATGCATGTGTGTGTGTGTACACAACTATGCAGTCATACAAACAGGCATTCGTACGTAGACAAATATACACGCGCATATTGATGCATACGAGTGTACGTACATCTCTCTCTCTCTCCCTCTCTATTTCTCTACCTGTCTATCTTCATCTCTCTATACATGTGTGCGTATGTATTCTTTGTACATATATGCATGTGTAAGTACGTACGTACGTACGTATGTAATAATATCTTATCGATGTTCGTACGCATGTTTGTATGTACACGTGACTGTGTTAGTCTGTATGTGCGCGCGCGTTCATCTATATCTTTATATTTATATAGGTGCAGGCGTGGCTGTGTTGTAAAAAGTTTCCTTCTGAACCACATGGTTCCGGGTTCAGTTCCACTGCGTGTCATCTTGGGAAAGTCTTCTAATAGCCTCGGGCGATCAAAGCTTTGTAAGTGAATTTGGTAGACGAAAACTGAAAGAACCTCATCGTACATATACACGTGTGTGTGTGTGTGGTGTGTGTGTGTGTGTGTGTGTGTGTGCATGTATGTGTGTGTAGATATGTGTGTGTTCATGTAAGTGTGTATGAGTGTGTGTATGCATGTATGTGTGTGTGTGTGTGTGCATGCATGTATGTGTATTTGTGTACATGCATGTGTATTTGTGTGCATGTGTATATGCATGAAAGAATGAAAGAATGAATTTATGCATTCATGTATGCATGTATGTCTGTATGTGTATATATGTATGAAAATGAATTTATGTATGCATGTATATGTAGATTGTGTGTGTGTGTCCATGTATGTAAGCGTGTATGTGTGTATATGTATGAAAGAATGAATTTATGCATGTATGCGTGTAATATGCATGTATGTGTATGTAAATATGTTTGTGTATGTACGTGCATGTATGTATGTAAGCGTGTATGTGTGTATATATGTATGAAAGAATGAATTTATGTATGTATGCGTGTAGATGTATGTGTGTGTATTTAACTGTGTATCTATGTTCGAAAGAATGAATTTATGCATGCATGTGTGTGTGTGTACACAACTATGCAGTCATACAAACAGGCATTCGTACGTAGACAAATATACACGCGCATATTGATGCATACGAGTGTACGTACATCTCTCTCTCTCTCCCTCTCTATTTCTCTACCTGTCTATCTTCATCTCTCTATACATGTGTGCGTATGTATTCTTTGTACATATATGCATGTGTAAGTACGTACGTACGTACGTATGTAATAATATCTTATCGATGTTCGTACGCATGTTTGTATGTACACGTGACTGTGTTAGTCTGTATGTGCGCGCGCGTTCATCTATATCTTTATATTTATATAGGTGCAGGCGTGGCTGTGTTGTAAAAAGTTTCCTTCTGAACCACATGGTTCCGGGTTCAGTTCCACTGCGTGTCATCTTGGGAAAGTCTTCTAATAGCCTCGGGCGATCAAAGCTTTGTAAGTGAATTTGGTAGACGAAAACTGAAAGAACCTCATCGTACATATACACGTGTGTGTGTGTGTGTGTGTGTGTGTGTGTGTGTGTGTGTGTGTGTGTGTGTGTCCAAACCACTTCTTGACAACTGGCGTTGACATGGTTACATGTATGTATGTAGCAAAAGCGTCGATAGAATAAGTACCAGGCTTTCATAAAATAACTACTGGGGTCGATTTGTTCGACTAAAATTCTTCAAGGCAGTGCCCCAGCATGGCCACAGTCTAATGACTGAAACAAGTAAAAGATAAACGACGTATAGGAGTGGCTGTGTGGTAAGTAGCTTGCTTACGAATCACATGGTTCCGGGTTCAGTCCCACTGTGGGGCACCTTGGGCAAGTGTCTTCTACTATAGCCTCGGGCCGACCAAAGCCTTGTGAGTGTATTTTGTAGACGGAAACTGAAAGAAGCCCGTCGTATATATATATATATATATATATATACATACATGTGCGTGTGTATATGTTTGTGTGTCTGTGTCCCCCCCCCACATCGCTTAACAACCGATGCTGGCGTGTTTACGTCCCTGTAACTTAGCGGTTCGGCAAAAGAGACCGATAAAATAAGTACTAGGCTTGCAAAGAATAAGTCCTGAGGCCGATTTGCTCGACTAAAGGCGGTGCTCCAGCATGGCCACAGTTGAATGAAACAAGTAAAAGAGTATAAGAGAGTATATATATATATATATATATACTAGCAGAGATACCTGGCGTTGCTCGGGTTTAAAATGGTATAGTGTGTGTATATATATATTACAGTTATGTTGAAACAGGTGATACGGGAAAGTGCAGCATTGACGACAAAACATTTGTGGAGTAAATGATGGAGTAAGTGAGAGTGGGGGTGTTATGTAATTTGTGATCCCACCGAAAAGCTGTCAGTGGATATACTCGCCTTTGAGGCGGTCAGCGCTGCATCTAACACAACCCGTCGTATGGTTGACAGTCAAATGAATGGAGGTGTAATGGAGATATTGGACGTAAATGGGTACATTCTGGAAATGGGCTGCAATGGGAGATGGCAACGGGGGAAGTGAACTGTTGAAATGTTGCAGAAGATGAAGGGTTGACATTGGGTTGCTGGTGTAGCTGTAGAATAAGAAGCAAAGTGAAGCTACGTAGTCACATGAGAATACATAGTAATGAATGAATTGAAAAAATAAGGTATAATGGCTTACCGCGTCATATGTATATGGATGGAAGCACTCCGTCGGTTACGACGACGAGGGTTCCGGTTGATCCGAATCAACGGAACAGCCTGCTCGTGAAATTAACGTGTAAGTGGCTGAGCACTCCACAAACACGTGTACCCTTAACGTAGTTCTCGGGGATATTCAGCTTGACACAGAGAGTGACAAGGCCGGCCCCTTGAAATACAGGTACAACAGAAACAGGAAGTAAGAGTAAGAGAAAGTTGTGGTGAAAGAGTACAGCAGGGATCGCCACCACCATCCTGCCGGAGCCTCGTGGAGCTTTAGGTGTTTTCGCTCAATAAACACTCACAACGCCCGGTCTGGGAATCGAAACCGCGATCCTACGACCGGGAGTCCGCTGCCCTAACCACTGGGCCATTGCGCCTCCGCATGAGAATATGTAGTAATGAATGAATTGAAAAAATAAGGTATAATGGCTTACCGCGTCATATGTATATAGTATGTCTGTAACGAAATACAAGCAAATGAACGAAATACTACATGTATGGAACTGCTAATTTAACGGTAAATTCCACAATAATTATTACAGAGAGACAAAGAATTATGTATGTATATAAATTTCTTAATGTAAGGGTAAATATATAATTGTGAATAATTTACTACCTTACAAATGCCGCGATAATTGTTAACTGACAATGGAACAGTAAATGAGTATTTTTATATATATATTGAACCTTGCCACCTCATTGTTTTATTTTTCCAAGAGTTTCACCTCTAGCACTCGCAAACACACATTCAGGTATCACAGTCGTCACATATGTGTGTAGATATGTGTGTTTAATAACGCACGTAACGCAGAAACACACACACACACTCGCAGACACATAGTTACTCATACACTCAGAGATAGATATACAGTCATATACTAAACTAGCAGTATCGCCCGGCGTTGCTCGGGTTTGTAAGGGAAATAACCAAATAACTATATAAGCATTTTTAGAGATGTAAAGTATAATAGCCATCTCAATATGGCTAACCACAAAGGCGGGGATGTTACTGTAGCTTTTTACGTTCTGAGATTTAGTAATAAATTTTTAGAGAGTTACTTCCCTTATATATGCCAAAAATGCATTAAAAATGGGAAAAATTGATGGTAAATTTTTTTTAAATCGTAGACTCATCGTAGACGAGCGCTAATACCCAGAAGGGCTCGATATGAATCACGACTATAAGATACCCGGTTTTGGTTAAACTGCACCGCAAGATGTGGGAGTAGTTAGGAATCTAAATCGTAGGAGACAGACAGCACACAACCTCTCTTTTATATATAAAGATGTGACGTCGTTGTGGTATGAAATGTTCCTAACATACACACATACATATACTAAGATAGCCACACAGAAGCATACAGTCACGCATGTCAGCCGTTACATATGTATATGTAGATGTGTGTGTGTTTAATAGCGTACCTAACGCGGAAAGACTAACTATGAGACATATACACACTGGTACATTTATACACGCTCACAGACAGATACACAGTCATATACAGAATATGATGTCGTTGTGATATGAAATGTTCTCTTGACAAAAAGTTTATCTCTATGAAATGTTATATTGTTTTAATCGAAATGAAAATAAAATTTCGTATTGGCACTGACCAATCCTCACATACAGTATGTTTAATAACGTACCTAACGCGGAAAGACACACAGCGAGATATATACACACTCATACATTTATATACATATTCACAGACAGATACACAGTCCTATACAAAATGTGAAGTCGTCGTCGTAGTTAGATTTAAAAGTAAAAGTATAAAAGTGAAACATTATATCACATTACAATATAGATCTTATTCTTTCACTTTTGACACGTAATACCGAACCAGTACCGATGTTGGATTGTTTTAATCCAAATTACAAACAAAAAAATACATGTTGACACTCACTGGGTCTGATAGTATTACCATGTAAAATTTGATTTGAGTGAGCCGTTTGAGAATGCATTGGGAACAAACAGACTGAGAGATAAAAGATTATATATATATATATATATATAGTTATCCGTAATAATGAAGGGTGAAATTAATTAATTTGGAATAATTATCAATTACACCAAGTAGTCTTCGGCATGTAAAAGCCTCATTCGAGGAAAATTTAAGTAATACTAAGCAATAAAGGGTTTAGCAACGAATTGCCTTACCACATACCGAATTTAGAAATAGCAGTCAAAGAGTTATAGCTATTTCTTCTACTAAAAAGGGAGATCTCAGTAAAAACAGCAATTGGAAGGCAGACACAAACAGGTAAGAGAGAATGAATTGACGGCAATCTATCATACAATTTTAAGTTATCTACGGACGTACGTTTCGAAATCAAGTTTTTAGGAAAGCATAAGAATTAAATATTAAATATTAAATAATTCTATCTCACCAAAACTTCTTTTCTCTTCAGCGTAGAATACTATAATCATAAATGATTATATATTGAATTTTGAGATACTAGAAGGCACCAACTCAACTCAGTATCAGAGCGAGCTAGAATCCGCAACTAGTATCACCAAATTCAATGTTTGAATGAAAAGATTGTGTCACCAGCCCCTTCCCACCCGCGTGTAGCCAAAACAAGATGCTGTGGTCATCTACTGAGATAAAATATGGTTATCCGTAATAATGAAGGGTGAAATTAATTAATTTGGAATAATCTCCCTTTTTAGTAGAAGAAATAGCTATAACTCTTTGACTGCTATTTCTAAATTCGGTATGTGGTAAGGCAATTCGTTGCTAAACCCTTTATTGCTTAGTATTACTTAAATTTTCCTCGAATGAGGCTTTTACATGCCGAAGACTACTTGGTGTAATTGATAATTATTCCAAATTAATTAATTTCACCCTATGATTATGATTATAGTATTCTACGCTGAAGAGAAAAGAAGTTTTGGTGAGATAGAATTATTTAATATTTAATATTTAATTCTTATGCTTTCCTAAAAACTTGATTTCGAAACGTACGTCCGTGGATAACTTAAAATTGTATGATAGATTGCCGTCAATTCATTCTCTCTTACCTGTTTGTGTCTGCCTTCCAATTGCTGTTTTTACTGAGATCTCCCTTTTTAGTAGAAGAAATAGCTATAACTCTTTGACTGCTATTTCTAAATTCGGTATGTGGTAAGGCAATTCGTTGCTAAACCCTTTATTGCTTAGTATATATATATATATATATATTTCTAGATAGATGTATCACAGATATCGTCAGTAGTTCATAGTTCATATATCCTACAAAAAAAGTACACTCTAAAGCATTAGAACAGTGACATACAGTATTTTTAGGAAGTTAAAAGTTATGGCCGGTTATAAAATGCCATTGGTTTCGACCCTATGAAGCACTTAGCAGTACAGGTGGTGGCTCAGCAAATTCAAATGGCGGAAGCCCCCCCCCCGGGCCATATGAGTTGCATATACTGCTATGCGCTTTATAGATGCAAAAACCTATAGACACTATTACTGGCCATAACTATTGATTGATTGATCGAGACAGAAAGACATATGAATGAATGAATGAATATATATATATATATATATATATATATATATACACACATACACAAACATATAAGAGATGGCCATAATAGGACATCCGACTCACTAGAAAGAGCAGCTAAACTCCAAACCACTAATAGTTGTAATTCTGAAACGGAAAGAGAAATAAAAACGTTTGCCCTTTCCATTTCAGAATTACAACTATTAGTGGTTTGGAGTTTAGCTGCTCTTTCTAGTGAGTCGGATGTCCTATTATGGCCATCCCTTATATGTTTGAATGTATATTATATAGTCTATTGACTATTTTTTCTTTCTCACTTGACCGCTGGTAGCGGAGAATTTTTCTAGAATTTTTTGCTACCTTAAAATTTATTAATTGATATATATATATACATGGGTCCATGAATATTGCCGTACTCACTGGTTTTGAAAGAACTATATTTCTCCCATATTCCTTTCAATTGCAGTGATACTGATTTCTATAATTGTGCATTTTTTTACCTCCTTTGTACCCAGAACGGCACTGGACTTATGGTATTTACAATTGGCTTATGTTTTTGACTGCAAGATTCCAATATTATTTCTTAAGCTATTGAAACTTTATACCAAGACTAGCAGTATCGCCCGGCGTTGCTCGGGTTTGTAAGGGAAATAACTATATAAGCATTTTTAGAGAGTTACTTCCCTTATATAAACCGAGCAAAAAATGCATTAAAAAAACGAAAAAATGGTAATTTTTTTTTAATCGTAGACTCATCGTAGACGCGCGCTAATACCCAGAAGGGTTTGATATGAATCACGACTATAAGATACCCGCTTTTGGTTAAACTGCACCGCAAAATGTGGGAGTAATTAGGAATCTAAATCGGAGGAGACAGACTCTCACACAACTTCAGTTTTATATTTAAAGATAATCTTCCTCATGAGAGACATTTTATATTGTTTCAGCAACAAAACATTCTTTATTGGTAAGTTATATTTTGATAGCATTTTGAGTCAACTGTTGATTACATGTATACTTTCCACAGAAATACGAAGGAGTGTTGAAAAGTTTCTGGCTTTGGGTAAAAGAAAATACAGGAGAATCAGTTAATTATTATTTCATTCAACATAATCCCCTCTCAGAAAACTCATTGCAGCGGTCCTTCAGTTTTTCTAAGCCTTGTAAATGAACTCGGAAGGTCGGGCTTCCAGCCAAGCCTTTTGCGACCCCCTTAAGGCCAGGAACATTTAAAATGTGCGTGTCAGCTGGTTGATTTTTTTTTCTGCAAACCCTAAATTTTTCAGATTTTAGCTTAACCCTTTAGTATTTAAACCGGCCATATCTGGCCAAAATAGTTAATCTGTTTTATGTTCAAACTGACCAGATCCAGGCCCTCACACCTACCCTACAATGTTATTCTACATGAAGTAATTACACCATCAAGATCTTGAAGATATGAGATAATGCATGATTAATTCAAATCAATGGGAATCAATAAGCATTATGTTTGATAGGATAATCTGAACACTAAAGGGTTAAACATTTACTCACAAAACCATGTGTACCAATTATCGTTGGTAGAAATTCGAATTTATAATCTGGGCTTTTGTAAACTTTTCAATGGCAGCTACTAGAACCAGTACTTCTCTCAAAGATAGTGATTCCAGAAGATACGGATGAAGCATAGAACGAACCGCCTCTCTCATCAAGTCGTTCTTTCATTGTTGCTTACAAGATTTGCTTGTGCTGTGGTAAGCCAATCTCGTGTCAGTTTTGCCTTGCTAGTTCTTTTAAATGTACACATGAGTGACTTTCTAAAGAAAGTCGACATTTTGTACCAGATCTAATAGTTGGGGTTATCAGATCTCTCCCTGGTGTCTTCTCATTATGCAGTTTTCCCGCAGCTTTGCCAACAGTTTCAAAGATGATTACCTAAATTTTGCTGTCGAACTTGATATAGTATTTCTTCCTGGTTGTATTTAGACATGATGCATTATGGGTGAAAACATTTCGTTTTTTTTTCTTTCCTGACCTTAGACCGAATTGTATGTATGTGTATGTGTATGTGTGTATGTATGTGTGTATGTGTGTATGTATGTGTGTATGTATGTATGTGTGTATGTATGTATGTGTGTATGTATGTATGTGTGTGTGTGTGTGTTGTGTGTGTGTGTGTGTGTGTGTATGTGTGTGTGTGTGTATGTGTGTGTGTATGTATGTGTGTGTGTATGTATGTGTGTGTGTATGTATGTGTGCGGGTGTGTATGTGCGTATGTGTATGTGCGTATGTGTATGTGCGTATGTGTATGTGCGTATGTGTATGTGCGTATGTGTATGTGCGTATGTGTATGTGCGTATGTGTATGTGCGTATGTGTATGCGTGTGTGTGCATGCGTGCGTGTGTGCATGCGTGCGTGTGCATGCGTGCGTGTGCATGCGTGCGTGTGCATGCGTGCGTGTGCATGCGTGCGTGTGTGTGGGTATGTGTGCATGTGCGTGTGTATGTGTGCGTGTGTATGTGTGCGTGTGTAAGCGTGCGAGCGTGCGCGTGCGTATGCGTGCGTGTGCATGCGTGCGTGTGTGTATGAATGTACGCATGTATTTTTGTATGTATGTATGTAGAAGTATGTATGGATACATGTGCGTGTGTATGTGTGTGTGTGTGTGTGTGTGTGTGCACGCGCGCGTTTAGGCGGTGAATTGCTAGAACCGTTTAAAGCTTTGCTGTATTTGTTCCGGTTGTTTAAGTTCCGAGTTCGAATCCTACACCAATGTCAGCTTTACCTGTCGTCGTTCCGGAGTCGATAAAAAATAAATGATAAAAAATAAATTAGCAGCCGAAATACTGAGGTGCAGCCTTCCATCTTCTAACCGCAACATCTTTGCGGTCTCGATTTTTCAAAGATGCAAAGGTCACGAAGATGACCTTTGCATCTTTGTCCTCTTGTGATCATCACATGACCAACTAAAAGAGAACCGTAAACATTTTTCATGTTGCTACGAAGCCATATTCGATTGCGAGTAACGGGAAATTTTGTTACTTCGTTAGACGATTAATTAATTAATTAATTAGTCGGTCAGTAGGTCAGTTAGTAAGTAAGTAAGCTAGCTAACTAATTAGCTACTTAAATAGTTAGTTTGTTAGCTAGTTATTTACATACTTATGCATTTAATGATGTATGTATGTGTTTTCTCTTCCTGGGTGAAGTTTTAGGGTTTATTTTGACCAACGACTACCAGTTCATTGAACCAAATAGGCGCAGGAGTGGCTGTGTGGTAAGCAGTTTGCTTACCAACCACATGGTTCCGGGTTCAGTCCCCCTGCGTGGCACCTTGAGCAAGTGTCTTCTTTTTTTTGTGATTACAATTTACTCATCTGTGTGTATGCGTGCGCGCGTGTGTATGCGTGTGCGCGTGTGTATGCGTGCGTGCGTGTGTGTGTGTGTGTGCGTGCGTGCGTGTGTGTGTGTGTGTGTGCGTGCGTGTGCGTGAGTATGCGTGCGTGTGCATGCGTGCGTGCGTGTGTATGCGTGCGTGCGTGTGTATGCGTGCGTGCGTGCGTGCGTGTGCATGTGTATGCGTGCGAGCGTGCGCGTGCGTGAGCGTGCGCGTGCGTATGCGTACGTGTGTATGCGTGCGTGTGTGTATGAATGTACGCATGTATTTTTGTATGTATGTATGTAGAAGTATGCATGGATACATGTGCGTGTACAACGTACAATGACGAAAATGGTAAAGTTACGATCTTTGTGATTGAATCAGTCTCAAGATATCGAAGCATGGCCGCAGTCAAATGACTGAAACAAGTAAAAGAGTAAAAGATATGTCTATATACTTGTGTATGTGTGTGTGCTTGTGTCTTGTTTGCCCCCCCTCACCGCTTGACAACCAGTGTTGTTTTTTTTTTACGTGCCCGTAACTAAATGTTTCAGCATAGAGCTTGGTAGTATAAGTACCAGGCTTAGAATTAAGTACTGGGTTCGATTTCTTCGACCTAAACTCTTCAAAGTGGTGCTCCAGTAAGGCCGCAATCAAATGACCGAAACAAACAAAGGATAAAGATTAAAAAAGACACTGTATGTTTAGTCTTCTCCAAACAACTTCGTGCACTGCACTCGGCTTTCTTGTCACCATACACGTGAAGCGATGTAGACGACTACGAAAGTGTCGACATACACGTTTAACCAGCTAGAAATATGAAGATTCGAACCTTCATGCTGGCGATTGAAAACGATGACGGCTTATTACTGTTGTTATATATATAATGTATTGAGTATTAAAGGAAGTAGTGAGTACTTAGTATGAAAGATTAAGAAAGTGAGAGAGACTGAAAAAACGTGTTAACGATACGAGATACTTTATTAGACTGCCATTGTTGTACAAGGTATTTGTTGTGGCGGGAAACTTACTGAATGTCCTTGTATCAAGGGAGACAATGGGCGACGTTGATTGTTCATGTCTGTTGTGATGATTACATAACAATTACTTCCTATGAAATCCAAGATGTTTGTTGTTTTTGTTTTTTTCTTTCCGATGTGCTAGAAAATGCTTCTTTTTTGTTTTTTGTGATTACAATTTGCCCATCTGCAGCTGATGGAAGTTTAATACAATGACGTAAAATGGTAAAGTTACGACCTTTGTGATAAAATTAGTCTCTAGATATCGCAGGAATTCTAAAATAATTCTCTGAAAGTACAGTTCTTAGCGGAAACACCAAAATACTTTGGAGGAGAAAATTCACCATGATCAAAAAAATACAATCTTCATTTGGCCACATACTTTAAGGGACATAAACGAAGCCGAAAAGTACACGATAAATATCTATTAATTAAACACCAACGTCTTTAAAAGGAAGCACACATTGAATGGTATAACCTTAAGTATATAATACCGTGTGAAGGCGCATGGCTCGGTGGTTAGAGCGTCGAGCTTACGGTCGCAAGGTCGTGAGTTCGAATCCCGGACCGGGTTGGGTGTTGTGTTTTTGAGCAAGACACTTTATTTCATGTTGCTCCAGTTCACTCAGCTGTAGAAATGAGTTGCGACCCCACAGGTGCCAAGCTGTATCGGCCTTTGCCTTTCCCTTGGGTAACACTAGTGGCCTGGAGAGGGGAGGCCGGTATGCATGGGCGACTGCTCGTCTTCCATAAACAACCTTGCCCGGACTTGTACCTAGGAGGGTAACTTTCTAGGTGCAATACCATGGTCATTCATGACCGAAGGGGGTCTCAGCATATAATACCGTAAGTTAGATGTGGTGATCATGGTTGAATCCCTTTAATTACAAATCTGCTCAGTCAGAGTAATGGTTCCCACTGCCCTGTTCAGCCAGGGTAGTGGGTTCTTGTAAGATTTTTAGGGGTTTACGCACTCAAAATAGTAAACTGGGGCTCAACAGTGATATCTTAAGGGACCATGAAAACAATTCTGCTTTAATCCACTGCCCTGTTCAGCCAGAGTTCTTGTGAGATTTTTAGGTGTTTACGCAAGCAAAATAGTAAACTGGGGCTCAACAGTGATATCTTAAGGGACCATGAAAACAATTCTGCTTTAATCCAGTACCCTGTTCAGCCAGAGTTCTTGTGAGATTTTTAGGGGTTTACGCAAGCAAAATAGTAAACTGGGGCTCAACAGTGATATCTTAAGGGACCATGAAAACAATTCTGCTTTAATCCAGTACCCTGTTCAGCCAGAGTTCTTGTGAGATTTTTAGGGGTTTACGCAAGCAAAATAGTAAACTGGGGCTCAACAGTGATATTTTAAGGGATCATGAAAACAATTCTGCTTTAATCCACTGCCTTGTTCAGCCAGAGTTCTTGTGAGATTTTTAGGGGTTTACGCAAGCAAAATAGTAAACTGGGGCTCAACAGTGATATCTTAAGGGACCATGAAAACAATTCTGCTTTAATCCACTGCCCTGTTCAGCCAGAGTTCTTGTGAGATTTTTAGGGGTTTACGCAAGCAAAATAGTAAACTGGGGCTCAACAGTGATATCTTAAGGGACCATGAAAACAATTTTGCTTTAGATATATTTATTGCAAGAAACAGCTAGGCTTCTTTCTGTCACGTTTTACATAGTTCAACTTATACAGGTTAACCCATTCATGCCGAAATTTTTCTAGTGAATGAAATTACCTGAAAATTCACAGATACGATTATTTTGGCCTAAATAACAACTGAAAAAAAATTTCATTGAAATCCGTTTGATAGAGACTGCATACGCGTTCAGAACACGTTTCATTCTTTGATACAGATCACACACAAATCACAATTTGTATCAAGTATTTGTTTTTTATACCCTTAAAAAATTAAGGGTCAGTGTAAACGGACGATCGGCATGAATTTGAAAGGATGAAAGGCAAAGTCGACCTCGGCGGAATTTGAACTCAGAACGTAACGGCAGACGAAATACTGCTAAGCATTTCGTCTGGCCTGCTAACGTTTCTGCCACTTATATTGAGATCAGACCCAGTCTACGCAGTTGCGAAGCGATCTTCTTAACCATACAAGTCATATCTTGTCATATCATCCTTTAAGGCGACTTTAAGGTTTAATGTATGAAAAACAAAATAGAAATTTTTGAAAGGGGTATCTATAACACTAGTTTTTAAACATCGAATGGCTATGGGTGGCCACCAGAATTAAATAGGAATCAAAGAGGACCATAGACAAAAAAAATGGTTGAGAGTCACTGATCTAGGGTTAAAACGCTGACACACAAGTCCAGTACTTTTTATTGATACCCGGTTAACTCATTTCATACTACAAAGGCGATGTCAGTCTCATTATAATTATAATATTGGCTTCTTTTGATATATATATATACATATATATATATAGCCGAAGGACAGAGGAACGTTGAACTTAGATATCTTAATAGCCAACTCATATGATGTAATAATTCATTTTAAAATTGTGAATACCTTAAAATTATTTGACAAACTTTAGTGACAAGTCTCATCCCATAAGCTACAACAATGATTGATTTATATGATCAAAGTTTTCTTGATAGAAAGCAGATGGGTGGCCTAAGGATAAACGCGGTAACTTTTCAATGGTTCCAGCAGCAACATTTAACAATGAAGCCAAAGAAAGCGCTGAAGCCTTGACGTTTTAGAAAGAAACAACTAAATGATCTCATATTGCGACATACCGCCTTAAAGGATGATATGACAAGATATGACTGTATGGTTAAGAAGATCGCTGGGTCTGATCTCAATATAAGTGGCAGAAACGTTAGCACGCCAGACGAAATGCTTAGCAGTATTTCGTCTGCCGTTACGTTCTGAGTTCAAATTCCGCCGAGGTCGACTTTGCCTTTCCTCCTTTCGGGGTCGATAAATAAAGTACCAGTTACGCACTGAGGTCGATGCAATCGACTTAATCCGTTTGTCTGTCCTTGTTTGTCCTCTCTGTGTTTAGCCCCTTGTGGGTAGTAAAGAAATAGGTATTTCGTCTGCCGTTACGTTCTGAGTTCAAATTCCACCTAGGTCGACTTTGCCTTTCATCCTTTCGGGGTCGATAAATTAAGTACCAGTTACGAACTGGGGTCGATATAATCGACTTAATCCGTTTGTCTGTCCTTGTTTGTCCTCTCTGTGTTTAGTCCCTTGTGGGTAGTAAAGAAATGGGTATTTCGTTTGCCGCTACGTTCTGAGTTCAAATTCCGCTGAGATCGACTTTGCCTTTCATCCTTCGGGATCGATAAATTAAGTACCAGTTGCGTACTAGGATCGATCTAATCGACTGGCCCCTTCCCCCAAAATTTAGGGCCTTGTGTCCAGAGTAGAAAATAATATAAGTGGCACTATAAGGCAGGGAGCTAGCAGAATCGTTAGCATGCCGGGCAAAATGCTTAGCGGCATTTCGTCTGTCTTTATGTTCTGAGTTCAAATTCTGCTGAGGTCGACTTTGTCTTTAATCCTTTTGGGATCAATGAAATAAGAACCAGCTGGACACTGGGATCGATGTAATCGACTTAGCGCCTCACCCGAAATTTCTGGCCACATGCCAAAATTTGAAACCAATATAAACAGCGCTTCCGGTAAGTATATATTAATGTATAGTCTCAGACTGACCAATAGCTGTTAGTGAAATTTGATAGAGGGCAATCAGAATTGTGATAATCTTTTCTGATCTAGGTACAAGGCCCGAAAGTTTTGGGGAAATAGGGCCAGTCGATTAGATCGACTCCAGTACGTAACTGATACTTAATTTATCAACACCGAAATGAACTGCGAAGTCGACCTCGGCGGAATTTGAACTCAAGAATGTGATAATATTGCATGTTCTATGCTCGGTAGTGTGTTTTGTAAGTTTTCTATCTTGTGTTTTCTAGGTTTAACTTTTTTCTAAAGATTTTTTTATGAAATGGTTATATTAGATCTAGTTCTCTTATCTTTTCTTTTAATTGCTTCAGTTATTAGACTGCCCGAATCGGTTGTCAATCATGGTAGGGGACAAACACGGGCGGAAAGACGCGCGCGCACACCCACACATTTCTTTCAGTTTCCTATTTCTTTACTGCCCACAAGGGGCTACACAAAGAGGGGACAAACAAGGACAGACAAACGGATTAAGTCGATTATATCAACCCCCAGTGCGTAACTGGTACTTATTTAATCGACCCCGAAAGGATGAAAGGCAAAGTCAACCTCGGTGGAATTTGAACTCAGAACGTAATGACAGACGAAATACCTATTTCTTTACTACCCACAAGGGGCTAAACACAGAGAGGACAAACAAGGACAGACAAAGGGATTAAGTCGATTATATCAATCCCAGTGCGTAGCTGGTACTTATTTAATCGACCCCGAAAGGATGAAAGGCAAAGTCAACCTCGGTGGAATTTGAACTCAGAACGTAATGACAGACGAAATACCTATTTCTTTACTACCCACAAGGGGCTAAACACAGAGAGGACAAACAAGGACAGACAAACGGATTAAGTCGATTATATCGACCCTAGTGCGTAACTGGTGCTTATTTAATCGACCCCGAAAGGATGAAAGGCAAAGTCGACCTTGACGGATTTTGAACTCAGAACGTAACGGCAGACGAAATACCTATTTCTTTACTACCCACAAGGGGCTAAACACAGAGGACAAACAAGGACAGACAAACGGATTAAGTTGATTATATCGACCCCAGTGCGTAACTGGTACTTATTTAATCGACCCCGAAAGATGAAAGGTAAAGTCGACCTTGGCGGAATTTGAACTCAGAACGTAACAGCAGACGAAATACCGCTAAGCATTTCGCCCGGCGTGCTAACGATTCTGCCAGCTTGCTGCCCCATTTCTTTCAGTTTCCGTCAACCAAATCCACTCACAAGACTTTGGTCGGCCCGAGGCTTTAGCAGAAGATTTGCCCAAGGTGCTACGCAGTAGAACTGAATCCGGAAACATGCGGTTGGGAAGCAAACTCTTAACTCACGGCCTCCCTTGCGCCTATAATATATTAATACTTTGTTTTGTTTTGGGTTTTTTTTTCAACATGGATTTCATCATTATCTCTACACCATATGTATTCTTCATTTTTACAAATCTCATTCACTTTTGCATGGAACTATACTCTTACGTCTATGTTGAGTTTCTCTGCCGAAAATTTTGCTGTCATTGACCGAAGTAAAAAGCGATTTTCTAAGATTTATAATGCCTATTCTAGCCAACTAAACTTCTTTATCTATTCTATAAATACTTTCAAGATTGTTGGTCTGCCAAAATTTCTTCTTTTCCTTCCCTTACTGAAGTGACTAAAAGAATGTCTCGTCTTTCCATTCTTTCTCCTCTCTTCACTTTTGGGACCCCTTCTTGTAAAGATTATTTCTTATTTGTTTTTTTTTTCTCGAACATCTGTCTTATAGAGCTCTCATCCTTCTTCAAGTTTCTCCAAAGAATATAATATTGATTTGAAATATTGCGACAAAGCGACATGGTCAACAACCTCGGAGGATGGGTCGGTCAAATATGAATGACTCTTTTACTTGTTTCAGACATTTGACTGTGGCCATGCTGGAGCACCGCCTTTTAGTCGAGCAAATCGACCCCAGGACTTATTCTTTGTAAGCCTAGTACTTATTCTATCGGACACTTTTGCCGAACCGCTAAGTTACGGTGACGTAAACACACCAGCATCGGTTGTCAAGCGATGCTGTGGGGACAAACACAGACACAAACGTATACACACACACACATATAGATATACACATATATACAACGGGCTTCTTTCAGTTTCCGTCTACCAAATCCACTCACAAGGCTTTGGTCAACCCGAGGCTATAGAAGACACTTTCCCAAGGTACCACACAGTGGAACTGAACTCGGAACCATGTGGTTAGGAAGCAAGCTTCTTACCATACAGCTACTCCTGTCTCTATAGTATATGGTTTTTTCAATAAACTGCGAAAACCAGCAGAGGTGTACAAGGTTTAGATGTGGATATATTCAGAGAACACTTATGTAACGTTTGTTTTTGTTTTGGTTTGTTTATCCGAGATAACCGATGAACCCACATCACAAGAAATGCACACAAAGGCAGATTTATCCAATTCACTGATTTATACCAGAAGCAAATCATTGGCAGAAGTGTAGAAGTGAGAAGAAGCGAACTGAAATAAACTGGGAATCAACAGAATGACAACCGCCCACGGCTCAAGCAAATGACAGAGTGTGTGTGTGCGTGAGCGTGTATGAGTGAGTGAGCGCATGTGAGTGTGTGTGAGCGCATGTGTGTGTGAGTGCAGGTGTGTTGTGTATGCATGTAAGTGCAGGTGTGCGTGTGCGTGTGTGCGTGTGTGAGTGCAGGTGTGTGTGTGTGTCTGCAGGTGTGTGTGTGCGTGTGAGTGCTGGTGTGTGTGCGTGTGTGAGTGCAGGTGTGTGTGTGTGTGTGTGAGTGCAGGTGTGTGTGTGTGTGTGTGAGTGCAGGTGTGTGTGAGTGCGTGTAAGTGTGAGAGTAAGTTCGAGTGTGTGAGTGCGTGCACGCGCGTTCGACAGACAGGTATATAGATGCATATACATATATATATATATATATATATATATACACACACACACACACATACATACGTACACACATACACACACGTACACATACATACATGCATGTGTTTATAGGCATTCAGTGTCCCATGAGAAAGATTTGCACAATTCTCGTCTGCTCTTCGATCATACATGTGATTCCACGACTGGATCAGTGATGAAGAAACTGAGTCACAGATGGCCGTTTCGCACAATATCAAAACTGAATGACCAAACAAGTACCCCCTACGATACGATATAGCAATCAGAAGTGTGGAATCAATCATTGAAAGAAATTCGTAACAAACCGGACTGCAGGAAAAACATTATTAGTCAATAAGATTCGATATTTGGTCTTTGGTCAAAAGGCTTAAAAGGAAAAACTGCAGAAGTGTATGAAGCGATATTCGTTTTCGTATATTTATATGGGAGATTTTTTGTTACAAAATGATAAAAATGCCGTAAGAAAAGATAGCATTTCAAATACATATTTATATCCATGGTGTGTGTGTGTATCTTATATATATATATATATATATATAATACAAATAAGAAAATGGAGAAACAAATTTAGTTTATTACGGATATTATAATGTTAGATTATTTATTCATTTTACAAATGAGGACATCAAAAGCATACAAAATATTACATAAATCAATAGAGAAGATAATAATACAAACAACAGTATATTGGATAAATGATATCCCATAGTGGGTTACACCCATAACCCCTATCTTACTTTGTACTATATATATATATATATATCATTATTTATTTCGCTTTTTGTATTTGGTTTACAAGATTCTTCATGCGAATTCGTGTGTTGAAGCATATTTTATTGTGTTTGGGGAGAGTTATTCTCTTTTAGTGCCTTATAATTTAACACACTCACCGGTTCGATTTCTACTCATTTTTTTTTTAATTTTCGTTGCGTCTTGCAACCTTTTCCATAGTCGTTGGCTCTGGGTGTGTGATAAATAAGACACTGTAAGGGAATGACTCTCCCCAGACACAATAATATTATTTATATAACAGGAAAGTTTACGAAAATAAACAAAAGACGAAGGCAGGTGGAGTACAAACAAACAAATATATTAATATAGCGCTCAGGAATAGAAATAGAAAAAGTCTTTTACGTTTCGAGCCTACGCTCTTCGATTGAAAGATACACAGAAAGAAAAAGAAGGAGAAAAACAAGGAGAGAAAAAAATGCGTGTAGGAGCTAACGATCTATCATGGCGTCTTTATATATATATATATATATATATATATATATAAGAAACAAGTTAAAATTAATGGTCAATAGATATTTTTCCTTCATTGGAGCAAATTTGGCTTACAGCTGTTTTCAGTAACCATTGTAGATACATTACTGATAATTTTACTCAAGTTGTCTATTGATCAATTGAGGAAGATTGAACGACCAAGAAAATTAATGCTACTTTCATCACAGCCATTTCTGATTATAACAAAGCAGAGCACTGAAGGATTGGCTATTGTATGGGGGGGGGGGATACATATACTATATGGGGTTCACATTTTGGCACAAGGCCAGCAATTTCGAGTTAGGGGATAAGTCGACTACGACGAACTCAATCCTTGACTGCTACTTATTTTATCGATCCCGAGATAATGAAAGGCAAAGTTAACCTCGGCGGAATTTGAACTCAGAACGTAAAGACGGACGAAATACTGCTAACATTTTACCCGACGTGCTAACGATTTTGCCAGCTCACAGCCTTAACCGCCCCCCCCCCCCCACAAACATTACTAAATGTATGAATGCATGTATACATACATATATACACGCACATATAAATATATATTACATATACACACACATCTCTGTATATATTTCTTTTTACTGGTTTCAGTCATTTGACTGTGGCCATACTGGAGCACCGCCTTTAGACAAACAAATCGACCCCAGGAATTATTTTTTGTAAGCCAATACTTATTCTATCAGTTTCTTCTGCCGAACTGCTACTTACAGAGACGTAAACACACAAGCAATATTGGGGGAACAAATACAGACACACGAATACACACACATTATATATATATCGGGCTTGTTTCAATTTCTATCTACCAAATACATTCATAAGGCTTTGGTCGGCTCGAGGTTATAGAAGACAATTGCCCAAGGTGCCACGCAGTGGGACTGAACCCGGAAACATGTTGGGAAGCAAGCTTCTTACCACACAGCCACTCCTGTGCCTGTACGTATATACCAGGTAAATATGTATGTGTGTGTGTATATATATATATTATATATATATATATATATATATACACATACCATATCAATATACATGTGTGAGTATACTTATGAATACATGTATATTATATATATACACACACGAGTTGCATATGTATGTATGCATACATACATACATAATACCACACGCGTGTACACGCACATACACACTTACACGGACGTACACGCGCGCTCACACACACACACTAAATATATATATATATGTATATATAATAATAATAATAATAATTCAGGAAATTGCTGATCGAACGCAAAATATTTGTTGCAACGCATGATATCGGAAAAAAATTATCAACGGAAATTTCCCAAGTAAAAAAAAATGCCTTATAAAAAAAACAGACGTCAACAAATTAGTACTTAACACATTTACTTAATAACTTGTCAGCTATCGATAATGTACAGACTTCGAGTTCCCATCGGGTAAAGAATAACAATACACAGAATCTCAGCAATTTTTATAGCGGAGGAAAATACTGTTGCCAACACAAGAAGACAAATTCTTTAAACTCTCATGCATACATACGTTTAACCCTGATCAAATAACATAAATTTCGGCACAAACTTCCGACCAAAATATAAAGAAATTCGAACTTAAATTACACTATCAGTCCCCTGAGACTGCTGGCGATAAAAGTATAGTAAATAATTGGCGATAAACCGTGAGACTAATATACAAGTACGGAAGCAACAAACAGAAACGTAAATATAACCGCAAAAACGTACTGAACAAGAATCTCTAAGTAGTTCTGCAGGGCTAGAAAATTAACGGTAATAGTGTAATATGCAAGAGCGATAAGAGCAGCCTGTTTGTTATGAACAAAGGCGAATACGTTTAAAATATAGACGGTGGACTATATAATAACAGCAAATTCGTCAAAATTAGATAAGACAACACTGCGCAGCTGAATTAATTATTGGGGCAAACACTCATAAAGGATCTATCCGTTTACAGTAGTTTAGAACGGCAAATATAAAGTTGTCCCAAAAGTTCGTAAACACTTGCGAAAATTTGAATTTTTATGCAATTTTTAATTGTTTGTTTGGGTTTATATTGTTATAGTTACCTTCATCTTTATATTCCAGATTTACGAACTTTTGGGACAACCTAATATTTATAGCATTAAGACAAGCAAAATAACTCTCTCCGACCCATAATTTCTGAAGTAGACACATCTACTCATACATAGACTCTCCAGACGACTAGGTACTTTCATTTAAGGGTATAAAACGTTGAGATGTACAGCAAGCGATCATTTGATGAATTTAAAGAAATTCTACAGGATATTGACAAATTTCGTAACATTCTCACTATGGTTATAGAGCAAGCAGTTCCGTTGATCGGTTCGACTGGAACCCTTGTCGTCGTAACCAACGGAGTACTAGTTTATGTATGTATGTACGTACGTACGTGTGTAGTACTTACGCATATATGTCGTTATTCAGTTTTATTTAAAGATTTCTTATCAAAAGGGAAAGAGCGTACCAACAAGTACTCCGATGTACGTACGCATGCATGTACCTACGCATGCATATATGCATGTACGTACGCATGCATGTATGTACTCATGCATGTACGTACGCATGCATGTACGTACGCATGCATATAGGTATGCATGTACGTACTCATGCATGTAGGTACGCATGTATGTATGTATGTACGCACGTACGCGTGTATGTATGCACGTACGCATGTATATATGTATGTATGTATGCATGTACGTACGCATGTATGTATGTATGTACGTACGTACGTATGCATGCATGCACGTGTGCATGCATGTATGTACGTACGCATGCATGTATGTATGTACGTATGCATGCATGCGTGTGTGTATATATGCATGCAAGCATGCACACACACACACACACACACAAATGCTCTCACAGACACCATTTCCTGCGTATATTTAATGAAATGGCAATTTCACTGCCTTTGTTGTTTTCTCTCTTCTCTTTTTTTCTTCTTCTTCCTCTCCGTTACCTTTCTCGTTGAACACACAGTTGCCACTCTAATTTTCCGATAACGTTTAGTTATGATTGAGTGTTCAATAGCTATTTCAAATGAAAAGCTCTTGGATTTGGATTTGGATTGCTCTTCGCTCCAATGATACGTGCTTGCATTCTCATGCGCTTGGGCACGCGCGTGCACACACACACGCGCGCGCAGAAATACACACACACACACACACACACACACACACAGAAATACACACACACACACACGCAGAAATACATGTACACAAACGTACACAATGATATAAATATGTATATAAATACACATGCATTCATATATGTGTGTATGTATGGACGTGTATATATAAATACATGTATAATATATAATACACGCTGGTCATAAATCGTTAGCACACTGGACAAAATGCTTAGCGGCATTTCGTCCGTCTTTCCACAGTTTGAGGTTCAAATCCTGCCGTTGATGACTTTGCCTTTCATATCGTTAAAATTAGTACCAGCTGAGCACTGGGGTCGATGTAATCGACTTACTTCCCCCGCCCAAGTGCTGGCCTTGTGTCAAAATTTGAAATCAATATATGCTGGTCGTATTTGTAATCGTGTATAATTATGTTTGTTGTTTGTTTCTTTCTTCTCGACCCACGCCTGGCTCATAAGGGCCGGTTTCCTTGGCGTATAGGTTCCCCACCTGGACGGGACGCAGGTCCGTCGCAGGTAAGCTGCAAGATGCAGGAGGAGAGAGAGTGAAAGAAAGTTGTGGCGTAAGAGTCAGCAGAAGTTCGCCATTACCTTCTGCCGGAGCCGCATGGAGCTTAGGTATTTCGCTCATAAACACACACATCGCCCAGTCTAAGATTCGAACCCGCGATCCCTCGACCGCGAGTCCGCTGCTCTAACCACTAAGCCATGTGTCTCCACGTATATAATTATACATGACTGTTAATGAGATAGTTTATTTACAAAATTATTTAACAAGTTATAAGCTTCTAACTATTATTAACTTTTAATTAAGGCGGCGAGCTGGCAGAATCGTTAGCACGCCGGCAAAATGCTTAGCATTTCGTCCGTCTTTACGTTCTGAGTTCGAATTCCGCCGAGGTCGACATCATATTTCAACCTTTCATGGTACCAATAGAACACTAGGGTCGATGTAATCGACTAGCCCCCTCCCCCAAATTTCAGGCCTTGTGCCTATAGTAGAAAGGATTACTAACTTCTTAATGAAAACCATTAAAAGAATAAGAGAACATTTATAAAACCTTTGTGTGTATCAAAGACATCGTATTTCATGTAGAGAATCTGTATTTGAAGCTAACTGTGGCAATTCTCTAATGGCGTATACTTAAAACGTATAAATTTATTGGATGAAACAAGGAGTCGATGAACTACTGTTTCCGCTTTTCACATTTTTGTTTTTAAGTATTTTCTTCGAGAATGTTCGAGGCTTACAAACTAGTTTGTTGTTCTGCTTCTTAAATAACTTGTGTGAATGGCCTCTATTTGATGAATGATGAAATTCTAAGATTTCATGTTTGTGCGTTCCTTCACGCTGGCTTCTGTTCATTATTATTGGGTATATATCATATCCCCCACTTTTTCCTTCAGCCGAGCTCTGGAGACAAAACGAAAGGGTTAAATATCTAAGTTACTTGTTGCAATATATCAACTAATTCTCGCAATTGCGAAATCCCGGAATGTCTTAACTTCAAGTATCGATTTCGACATAGTAAACACCCAAGTTATCTCACGTCAGGATTGTCTTCCAAAAGTATGCAGTAACTTAAGACAATAAGACGCCATATTTTAATTCTGTGAAGATATTGCTGAAGAACTGGTGCTTAACATTACTTTATCCTTTAGAGCTGTAAACCTAATCAGTTGGAATAATTACTCTGCTTGTCAACTTACATTTAACATACTTTCATAAATATTTGCTTCAGCACTTCTTTTTATATATTTAGCTTTAGTATGTCTTAAATCTATCTTTCTCTTGTCTTGTGACAGCTTAAAGCTGTTGTTTAGTTCCAAGTCAGCCGAGATCGAGTTGATTTATCATAAAAACCATTCCATCCGTGTTTATCTAGGCTGGAATAACTTTATCGGGGACTATATTACGCAACGTGTCCTTTATTTACGATAGCGGCATTTGATTTATGGGAGATATGGTTGCTATTTCTGTCAGGTCGAACGATCACTTAGAGACTCCCTGATTGGTTCATCTTGACATTAGTTGACATCTTATACGATCGTTACCGCTATTTAACTTGAGTCATCGTCACTAAATAGATTATTTCCTTCCTCATATAGAAGTTACTACGTTGTACTTGAAGAGCATTTCCTTGGTATACAGTCTCGGATAATGGCGACACAGCAGTCAAAAAATCGTAAAAAATAAGGATTTTCATAGAAAAAAAGCACCTTTTTGATGTTAATAATTTTTGGTGTTAACATGGTCCGATTTGAATTTGTTCTTCTACGGAAGGAAGAGCAAGCCTTCTTCTATCATACTCTCAATTTTGGTCAACTTGCGCCTCATGGTCTCGGAGGAGATAGTGTTAGTTGAAGGCTACCAAATCTGCCATACACAGAGACAACTTCAGCTTTATATATATAGAGAGAGATTTAAAATGTTGGCCCTAGGCCAACAAACTTGGAGGAAGGTAAATCGATTACCTCAGACCCCAGTACTTAACTGGTACTTATTTCATTTACCCTCGAATGAATAAAAGACAACGTCGAGCGAGCTCGGAGAAATGTAAACTCAGAACATAAAGTCGGAAGAAATACTGCTAAGCTTTTTTCCCGGCGCGGTAAAGATTCTGCCAGCTTTCCGCCTTATCTTCCATTTTAATATTGGTTTCGAATTTTGGCACTCGGCCAGTAATTTCGGGGGAGGGGGCTAAGTCGATTACATTGACCCAGTGCTCGAATGGTACTTAATTTATCGATCCCGAAAGGATGAAAGATAAAATCAACCTCGGCGGAATCTTCGATTTTGGTATATGTTTCAAATTTTGGCAGAAGGCCAGTAATTTCGGGCAAGTGGTTAAGTCGATTACATCGGCCCCAGTGTTCAACTGGTACTTATTTTATCGACTCGAAAGGATGAAAGGCTAAGTCGGTCTCGGCAGAACTTGAACACTGAATGTAAAAACGGACGAAATACTGTTAAGCAGTTTGCCCGGCGTGCTAACAATTATTATTTCTTTACTACTCACAAGGGGCTACACACAGAGGGGACAAAAATTCGAACTCAGAACGTAGCGGCAGGCGAAATACCTATTTCTTTACTACCCACAAGGGGCTAAACACAGAGAGGACAAACAAGGACAGACAAACGGATTAAGTCGATTATATCGACCCCAGTGCGTAACTGGTACTTATTTAAACGACCTCGAAAGGATGAAAGGCAAAGTTGAACTCGGCGGAATCTGAACTCAGAACGTAACAGCAGACGAAATACCTATTTATTTTTACTACCCACGAGGGGCTAAACATCAAGGAGACAAACAAGGACAGACAGAAGGATTAAGTCGATTATGTCGACCTCAGTGCCTAACTGGTACTTGATTTATCGACCCCGAAAGGATGAAAGGCAAAGTCGACCTCGACGGAATTCGAACTCAGAACGTAACGGTAGACGAAATACCGCTAAGTATTTCGCTCGGCGTGCTAACGTTTCTGCCAGCTGGTCACCTTAAATAAATGTTTTATCAGTATCAAAACGGAAGACAGAGGATGTCCTTTTATCTTTTCGGGGTCGATAAAATAAGTACCAGTTGGTAATCGACTTACTTCTTCCTCGAAATTGCTAATCTTCTGCCAAAATTTAAAACCAATATTGATAAAACATCTACGCGTAGTTGCCTCTGCTCGTTTTACCAAAGAAAATATGTTAGATTTTAAATCCTCGAAAAGGAAACAAAACAAGTTGTTCCTTTTTAAAATTGTGAGATTTCTAGAAATTTTCTAAAAGCTGTAATGCGTTCCATATCCTTACATTAGTATGTTCAAAAATATTTTTCTTAATAATAATTACTACCAACTGGTACTGGATAAATATGGAAGTAGATCTTGAAAGTATATTAGAAATGATTGGTTCAGTAATAAGGGGATAATGAGTTGATATTCGTCTAAATCAGAAGGATTTTTTAAGTTTATACGCCCTTTTATCGGCAATTAATGTTGAGAAGGTATTTCCGTCAAAGCAAGCACAGATTTAGCATGAAGATTTTTTAACTTCCGGTGCAGTTTGGATTACGTTTAGAAAACGAGATTACTATTGTCAATTCTGGAAACCACAATGGAATTAATGAAAACTTTAGAATGATTAATGGCAGAAAAGTTTATCTTTCCTTTTTCTTTTCTTTTCTTTTTTCTTTTCTTTTCCTGTATTTCATGTTACGTTAAGGCGGCGAGTTGGCAGAGTCGTTAAGCACGCCGTGCAAAATACTAAACAGCATCTTGTCGGTCTGTACATTCTGAGTTCAATTTCCGCTAAGGTCAACATTGCCTTTCATCCTTTCGGAGTCGATAATTAAGTACAAGTTCAGCACTGGAGTTTGATGTAATAGACTTAACCCTGCTCCGAAAATGCTGACCCTGTGTCAAAATCTAAAACCAATATTTCATGTTCTGCTGTGATGGCTGTTGTTATAGTAGTAGTAGTAGTTTAACTTCAGGCCTGTCATTCCTGTGTAGACCGATGATCAAAGGCGTTCCTGGCACTACTATTCCATTATTTTATATATCTACGACATTGTCTAATGAGTCCCTTCATTGTCTTTAAAAAAAGTAGTAATAGTAGCAGTAATAGTAGTAATAGCAGTGGATAGAAGCACTCCGTCGGTTACGACGAGGAGGGTTCCCGTTGATCCAAATCAACGGAACAGCCTGCTCGTGAAATTAACGTGTAAGTGGCTGGGCACTCCACAGACACGTGCACCCTTAACGTAGTTCTCGGGGATATTCAGCGTGACACAGAGAGTGACAAGGCCGGCCCTTTGAAATACAGGTACAACAGAAACAGGAAGTAAGAGTGAGAGAAAGTTGTGGTGAAAGAGTACAGCAGGGATCACCACCATCCCCTGCCGGAGCCTCGTGGAGCTTTAGGTGTTTTCGCTCAATAAACACTCAACGCCCGGTCTGGGAATCGAAACTGCGATCCTATGACCGCGAGTCCGCTGCCCTAACCACTGGGCCATTGCGCCTCCACTGTAATAGCAGTAGTAGTATGGAGTCATGTAGTGTAAAAGTGCCTTGCTGTATATACTACTTGTTGGTGATTTACTACTCCCGGCAGGTGGCACCACTCCAACCCATGGGTCTATTTTGGGTATTCGTTGCTGGTGAGGACTTCACGAGGTCGGAGTACAAATCCTACCTCAACTTCCTTTTGTCGCTTATCAAACGCCCTCTTTTAGACACGCAGGGGAAACGGTTAGCTTGTTCTTTGACATACCGGTCC
>NC_042998.1:21751640-21779140 GCF_006345805.1 Octopus sinensis
AAAAGATACATTCACCATTCCATAGCAAAACTATTGTACTACACTTTGACAATTTTTGATATCTTGGCATCTGAAGCAGCTGGAGATACGATAGTTTAACCAAAAGAACGGGCTTTGGATCTTTTCGGTTTGAACGGCAGTCTTTTCTAGCGGTGTCATATGAAATTGTCACCCATAATTATGACCCTAGAATCGATCTATTGCATTTCAATCTCTTTTAGGGCTAGGGTTAGTTAGGGTTAGGGGTAGGGGGAAGGGTATCTTTTTTTCTTCAGAAATGTAAATAAACCCAATTTGTTTCTTAAACGAGGGACATATCCATACGGCACAGAATGTTTTTTACCTCAATAGACGTCACTGATTCGTTGAAATTGCAGAAATTGAAGAAAAAAAACAACAAATATCTTACAAACCATAGAATTTTCTCAATAAAGCCAAGAGAAAAAGATGTTTTATAAACACATTCTACCAGTATACGAAGTTTAAAAGTGTTTAGTTACGTGGAAATTATTTTTTTAAAAACTGCCGGTCAAACCGAAAAGATCCCGGGCTTTTGCAAGCAAAAATAAGTATTGTAAAAAAAATGCACTTGGCCAGATTTGGACATACGACAGTTTAACATAATAGCAACGACATACATTTCGTAAGTCCTTGCGTACATACGTACACACACCAGGAAAATAATGTTACATCACCGTAAAGCTTTTAACGAGACTCTTCTAGTGCCAAAAACTAGGTGCTCCAATTAGAAACATACTTCCCTCTTGGTACGTTCACACAATATTTTACTGCACATAATAATGTGATTGTAAAGAGAATGTGATATTAAATAACAATAGAAAAATGAACACGAAATAATCATTACTCAGCATACAGCCATACAAGCGCAATCGGAAAATTACTATAAATATGGTGAGTATTTTAATAAAGCACGCGTTTGTTGCTATTAAAATACTTGATAATATTTTCTAGATATTTCTATAATGAAATAAAATAGTTTCTACGTATGCTGTTCAATAAATTTCCTATATCACCATAGTTGCCAACACGTCTATAGAGGCATTTGGTTACAAGTGTGTACGTGTATGGACCTGTGTGAATGTAAGTTTATGTGTGTAATACGTATCATTGTTCTTTCTCTTCCTCTCTATCCCCACCTTTCTATCTCTCTCTTCCTCCTCCTCTTTCTTATAATTTATTGCTGTTGTTTTGTCCTTGTTTACCCGCCTAACTACCAAGTAACTATCTACCTACCTATTTCTTTACTACCCACAAGGGGCTAAACACAGAGGGGACAAACAAGGACAGACAAACAGATCAAGTCGATTACATCGACCCCAGTGCGTAACTGGTACTTAATTTATCGACCCCAAAAGGATGAAAGGCAAAGTCGACCTCGGTGGAATTTGAACTCAGAACGTAACGGCAGACGAAATACGGCTACGCATTTCGCCCGGCGTGCTAACGATTCTGCCAGCTCGCCGCCTTCTACCTATATAATATATTCTTGTCTGTCATTTGACTGCAGCCATGCTGGAGCAGCGTCTTTAGTCGAGCAAATCTACCCCCATGACTTATTTTTTGTAAGCCTAGTACTAATTCTATCGGTCTTTTTTCTCGAACCGCTAAGTTACGGGGACGTAAATACACCAACATCGCTTGTCAAGCGATGGGGGTGGGGCAAACAGACATACAAATACAGATATGTATATATATTCAACGGGCTTCTTTCAGTTTCCGTCAACCAAATCTACTCACAAGGCTTTGGTCAGCCCGAGGCTATAGCAGAAGACACCTGCCCAAGGTGCCATGTAGTGGGACTGAACCCGGAACCGTGTGGGTGGAAAGCAACCTTATTACCACTCATGCACACACACAATATAGGTACTATTTAAGAAGAGCGGTCCCGGTGCGCCCACTCGCGCTAGCTAGTCGTGACTAGTCGATCATACAACGACTACCTAGCAAAGCAAATAAAACACAAAATGAATAATTTTTTTTACACAAAGTAAATCATTTTTTAAACAAAGTAAATAAAACAGAAAGTAAGGATCAACTAGTCACGACTAGCTAGCGCGTATGCGCGAGTACGCGCACCGGGACCATTCTTCTTAAATAGTACCTATATATATATATAATATATATATATATATATATATAAGTTAATCCAAACAAGAAAGCACAAAAAAACACAACAACGCGAGGACTTGGAACAAATATAGTATTATTGGACGCTCAGGAAAGAAGGAGGGTTTAACGTTTCGAGCGGAGCTTTTCGTCGGAAACATAGGAGAAGGAAAGATCCAAGGAAGGGAAGGCAGAGGAAAAAAATTGCCAACGGTACACACGCGGTCACATTTTGAATGACCGGAAGGAAATATATAAAGTATTAATTTGAAAGAGACAAATTCTAAGGTCAATAATACACATCATCAAAGCCGATACATATCTAAACACAGTGGGCATCTATAAGCCATTATAAGCATGCCAACACAACATACAAAAACATATATATATACATATAATAGTGTAAATTCGCTCCCAAATCAAAGTCGGATAAGTAATTGAATAAATAAATACATACAGATAAATTAAGAAGTCCAAGCTGACGAGGTAACAGTTCTCAATAATCAAAAGGGAAGTCGTCAAATGAATCCAATAAATAGAAAGACTCTTACGGCCATTTCCGGGAAAGTGCGAAGAAGTGTGTAGGTAAGAGTTTTTGAACTTCGGTAATCCACATTTCCTTTGTCAGAGAATATGTAGGGATTTGGAATTTTTAAAGAAACTCATATAATTATTCGAGGGATTGTAAAAATATGTTTAAGAATATACAGTAATTAGATACAAGTATAAGAATTTCATAAATTCCGGTATTCCATGTGGTTGGGCGAATGTTGATAGTGTAGAACTGCTAAGAAAAATTACCAAAAACAAAAAAAAAAAAGAAGTTTAGCTCGTCCATGAAATATGTGCGATTATAAGCTAGGACGAGTTCAAAATTTGGTGGGGTAAGATGATTAAAATGTTTAGATTAAATAGGGTTTTTTTCATATAATAAACTTTTTTTATTCCCAGTTTTCCCTGTTATAATTTAAAACAGCACGACCATAGGACCGTGAAGTCTTGTATAGAACGAATGGAGACAGGAGCCTTTTTTATGTGAAATGAAAGAAAAAGCGAAAGCAACAATAATAATAAATAACAAAGAAAGAGAAGAGAGAGAAAAGAAGGAATAATAAATGGATAAATAAGATAAAATAATTCTGCTAATACGATCTTAAATGCAATCAAGCTCCATCTTTCTGTAGACTGTCAATATTGAAAACATCTAACGAGTTCAAAATTTGGTGCGATAAGATGATTAAAATCTATAGATTAAATAAATTATTATACTGAGAAAGATACTTACGGCCAAATCACGTTGAAAGCACCGGTTCTCGTCCGATTACCGAAGTTAAGCAACGTCGAACCTAGTGAGTACTTTGATGGCTGACCGCTTGGGAAACCTGTAAGCAACCCAAACTTTCGAAGGCGGCGAGCTGGCAGAACCGTTAGCACGCTGGGCGAAATGCGTAGCCGTATTTCGTCTGCCGTTACGTTCTGAGTTCAAATTCCGCCGAGGTCGACTTTGCCTTTCATCCTTTCGGGGTCGATAAATTGATTACCAGTTACGCACTGGCGTCGATATAATCGACTTAATCCGTTTGTCTGTCCTTGTTTGTCCTCTCTGTGTTTAGCCCCTTGTGGGTAGTAAAGAAATAGAAATAGATATTTTGTCTGTCTGAACGTTCTGAGTTCAAATTCCACCGAGGTCGACTTTGCCTTTCATCCTTTCGGGGTCGATTAAATAAGTACCAGTTACGCACTGGGGTCGATATAATCGACTTAATCCGTTTGTCTGTCCTTGTTTGTCCCCTCTGTGTGTAGCTCCTTGTGGGCAGCAAAGAAATAGATATTTCGTCTGCCATTACGTTCTGAGTTCAAATTCCGCCGAGGTCGACTTTGCCATTCATACTTTCAGGGTGGATTAAATAAGCACCAGTTACGCACTGGAGTCGATATATTCGACTTAATCCGTTTGTCTGTCCTTGTTTGTCCCCTCTATGTGTAATAAGAATCGTTCGCACGCTGGACGAAATACTTGGCGGGATTTTGCCCGTAGCTACGTTCTGAGTTCAAATTCCGCCGCGGTCGACTTTGCCTTTCATCTTTTCGGGGTCGATAAAATAAGTACTAGTCGAACACTGGGATCTATGTAATCGACTCATCCCAAGCTGCCCTTGTGGCAAAAATTTAAGAGTACTTTTCTACTTTTAAATTTTTCTCAGTATTATAATTATTTAATCTCAACATTTTAATCATCTTATCCCACAAAATTTTTAACTCGCCCTAGCTTATAATCGCACATATTTCATGGACGAGCTAAACATAAACTTCGTAATTTTTTTTTGTTTTTGTAATTTTTCTTTGTAGTTCTTCACTA
Organism: Octopus sinensis; assembly: GCF_006345805.1. Classification (NCBI taxonomy): domain Eukaryota; kingdom Metazoa; phylum Mollusca; class Cephalopoda; order Octopoda; family Octopodidae; genus Octopus; species Octopus sinensis. The sequence continues at coordinate 21,756,127 of NC_042998.1, forward strand.
TGAACATTCGCCCAACGACAGATATATACGTGTGTGTGTGCATGTATATACAATGTATGTGTATACATGTATGTATATATATATATATATATATAACATTGGTACGACTCTACTCTGTCTCTTTTCCCCCCTCTCCTACTTTTCTCTGCCTTCACCCTTTTCACTCCCCTTGTTCTGTCTCTTTCCCTCTTTTTCTTCTCCTCCCTTGTTCCCCTTCTTTCTTTCTCTCTTCCTCCGTCCCTCCTCTCCCACATTTCTCTGCCTCTCAGACCTTATACCCCACCTGACCTGTCCCTTTCCCTCTCCTGCTTCTCTCTTCATCTGTCCCTTCCTCCTTTTTGTGCTCACGTGACCAGCTAGCTACTACTGCCTTTCGCATCAAGTAGTTGGCTTGACCACACGTATGTGTTTGTGCTCCGTTTGCCTTCAGGCATTTTTACCACAGCCAGCCCTATACTCAACTCGTCCTGTCGAAAGACGCTTGTCCTGACGTCCTGGTTTTGTTATGATTGTTTTTACGTTATTTTGTATTTTTATCCGTGCTTTCTTTATTGTTTTTACGTATTTTTGAATTTTTTTTTTTTTTTCGAGTAACATCGTCCGTTTTTCCGTCACCGTGTTGTATACTTTCGAGGTTTTCTTCCAAGGAATCTAATGAGATTGGCTTAGATTTCCCTTGGTTGGCTGCCCAGATTGGAGCAATCTCAAGATTAATCAGCCGAAATTGCGAAGATGATCTGGTTCTTGACTGATGACTGAGAGCTTCGAAAGTCCCGTCTGTGTGTTTTTTTGCCGTCTTCAAAATGTTTCACGTTCTTGTCCCAGTTTGTGTTTTTTTAACGTTTACCTATATATATATATATATACATGTGTGTATGTATGTATAGACACATGTGTGTCTGCGTAGTAATAAACTTGCTTCCCAACCACATGGTTCTGGATTCTGTCTCACTGCGTGGCACCTTGGATAGGTTTCATGTGTTATAGTCTCGGGCCTTGCGAGCAAATTTGATAGACAGAAACCGAAAGCCCGTCACACACACACACACACACACACACATACACACACACACACACACATATATATATATATATATAGAGAGAGAGAGAGAGAGAGAGAGAGAGAGAGATTTGTGTGTATCCCTCTTTGTGTTTGTATTTGTCCCCTACCACCACTTGACAACCGTTGTTGGTGTGTTTATGTCACCATAACTTAGCGGCTCGGGCAAAAGTGACCGATAGAATAAGTTTCAGGCTTAAAAAATAAAACGTACTGGAATCAGTTTGTTCGACTAAAACCTTTCAAGGTAGTGCCCCAGCATGGCCGCAATTAAATGACTGAAACAAGTAAAATATATATTTATACTAGCAGTATTGCCTGGCTCGTGTGTTTTATGCACACGCGAATTAAGCTAAACTTGGATGAAGTTCAACCAAAATTCAATTATTTTGGTTTTAAAATCAAGCATTTCATGCCCTCTATTTTTGCGCTTATGTGTTCCATTTCCTCAATAGGAAGTACGTAGAAGCGTTTCATAAATTTTTGTTGATCAAATAATTGCATTGTTGAATTATTCTTTTAGATCAGTGTTTCTCAACGGGGATTTCAGGGAGTCGCTGGCGATGTATCGTGATGATCAAAAATCCGGCCTGCTAAAATTTGGTTAAAGTGATTCAAACTGCAGACTCAACGCAAAATGGTCACATTTAATTCAAAGCGTTAAAAATGTTATGAAAACAATTGGTATGTGTTCACAAAGTCCAAACGATTAATACCAAAAAACCCTCCAGGCTACATCCCAAAAATTCATTTCTTTGCCGAATTTCTACAATGTTTACGGCGATTCGTTTTTATATTTTTATTTTTTTTATTTTTCATGCAATTTACGCAAGCTTGCACGCGTGGTGAATACAGTTCACGTCAAACAGCTGACTGAGTAAAGTTTACTATTCAATGCATGGGATAAGGCCAAAACAAACACATTATCTATTTCTGCACTTGCGAGTTGAATTTCGGAACAGAAATAGCGCAGTTCAATTTTCATTCGCCTGAACTTTAAGTGACCCATTTTTGGTGGCTCTACGATTTGTTGGCTAGGAGATGTGCCGGGAAGTTGAGTTTTATATATATAGATATAAAATTCTTCTGCTATCTTTCTTTTCCCTTTTTCTATCTCTAAACAAGCCTCCAAAAATCTACCACACACATATATTCACTCACTCACACACACATAGATGCACATGCATGTATACACCCTCGTGTGTGTAAGAAAGTAATTTCATTTTTCGCAAATAGAGTTACGATTTTTTTTAATGACTTTTGTCCATGTTATGATTTTTTCCTTTTGACATTTGATAGCCATTACTTTTAGCTTACTTTGGAAGCAAATTGCACGTAATTTTGTTTACAGCTGTTAGTTCAGTGTCAATTTTAATATGGAGTGCAAAAACGTTTTCGCCATATTTTGCTCTTTTATTTCCGTAAAGGCAAGAAAGCTGAGGTTCACAAAGAGATGTGTGAAGTTTATGGTGTTTATTGCTTAACAGAACGCACATGTCAGAAATGGTTTTAAAAATTACGTTCTGGAGATTTTTCCCTCAAAGATGACCAACGTTCTGGTTGACCTACTGATGTTGATGATGACCGAATCAAAGCCACAATTGAATTTGATTATCACATATCTGTGCGAGAGATTGCAGAGAGGTTAAATGTATCACATACACCAATTAAAAATCACTTAAAATGTCTTGGACTCGTTAAGAAACTTGATATTTGGGTTCCACATGAATTGAAAGAGTTTCACTGAACACAATGAATCAATATTTGTGATATGCATCTCAAACACAATGAAATCAACCTCTTTTTTGAAACAAATCATTAGTGGTGATGTAAAATGGATTGTCTACAATTGCATCAATCAAAAGTGATCATGATCCAAGTGTAATGAACTAGCACAAACAACATCAAAAGCTGAATTGCATCGAGAAAGATTATGCTGTCAATTTCGTGGAATTACAAAGGTGTTGTGTAATTTGAGCTGCTTCCAAGGAACCAAACGATCAATTCAGATGTTTACTGTCAACAACTAATGAAACAGGAGGAAGCAGTCAAAGAAAAATGGCCAAGAATTTGCAAATCGTAAAGGAATCTTGTTCCACCAAGACAATACTAGACCACACACGTCTTTGCTGACTCGTGAAAAATTATTGGAGCTCGGTTGGCAAGTGATGTCATATCTACCATAAAGCCCTGACCTTGCAACATCAGATTACCATTTATTACCAAGTTTGCAAAGTTCTTTGAATAGTAAAATTTTCAATGATGATTATGACCTGAAATCACCATTCTTTCAGTTTTGGGCTAAGGACGGAATCATGAGGTTGCCAGAAAGATGGCAAAAGGCCACTGAACAAAATGGAAAATATATAACTTTTTTCTGTAGTTTCAGCTCAGAGCTGCAGCCATGCTGATACACCGCCGTTTTGCTACACTGAGAGCCTCCTCCAATATGTGGCACTTGGTGAAGAATGGTTTTGATGTAGCTACCTTCATTTGCACCTCTTGCCGTGAGGTAGGTTCATCTGTGACTCTCGACAGGAAGAGGTACAGCTTTGATTTAAAAACACCTATATCTACTTTGTGCAGGTTCCTCAGGCTCTTTGGGAGAATATTAAAAAGCTGTGGGCCCATGAAACCCAGGCTATTGCAGTAACTGGTCCTGAAGCGTCATGGCGTTATGGGATCTTTGGCACTATGCAGTGTCGTCCCGTTCTGGTATTTGTGTAGCTTTCAATGCCAAACTTTGGCACAATTCCTTCCAGGATCTTCCAGATGTATATTACTGCATACCTCCCCCATCTGCTCTCCAGGGAGTAGAGTCTTAGCTGTTTCAGCCTTTCCAGTAGCTGAGCTGTTGCAAAGGGACGATCTTCTTTGTGAATCTTCTCTGGATTGCTTCAAGGTCCGCTGTTAATTTCACACTGGTGGGTGACCATAGCTGTGAGCAGTAATCCAGGCGGCTGAGGACCAATGTCCTCCAGAGAACCATCATGGTTTCCTTATCTCTGGTTCTGAATGTTCTCAGGATCCATCCAACCAGTCGTCTGCACTTTGTCGCCATCCTGGTAATGTGCACTTGGAAAGAGGTATCATTACTCATGTCGATACCCAGGTCCGTCACTCATTTAGGCTCTGAGGTTGAAATTCCCTGTGGACCGGTGTACCCTGTAAGCTTCATATTCAGTTTTGGACGCTGGTAGCGCAGGGCTTGGAATTTTCAGCATCAAACTGCATATCATTATCCTCAGCCCATCTGTAAATTGAGTCCAACTCCTGCTGCAGATGTGCAACATCGCTGGGGTTCTGTATTTTCTGCGAGACTTTCGTATCGTCTGCGTACCTTGCAAGGGTGGATATCCGGTTACTTGAGGGCATATCTGAGAGGGCCAATATAAAAAGCAGTGGTCACAAGACAGTGCCCTGTGGAACACCGCTCACTATTTGTATTTTCATAGAGGTGGCTCCATTAGCCACTACTACCTGACTTCTATCTTTCAGAAAGTCATATAACCACTCTCCAAGTTTTTCAGCTATGCTGAGATCACGTGGTTTGTGGCATATCATACCATGATCCACCTTGTCAAAAGCTTTTGCAAAATCAAGGTGTATATTACATCCACATTTGATTTGTTGCCTCAACACCCAGTCATAATGTTGTAAGAGCTGGGTCAGGCAGCTCCTACCTGGTCGAAAACCATGCTGGGTATCACTCAGCAAGTTATTTTCTTCAAGTAATGCGATTAGTTTCCCTGACTTTGCTGATGTGTGAAGTCAGAGAGATAGGCCTATAGTTTTTGGCATCTGCTCTGCTTCCCCCTTTATGGATTGGACATATTATTCCCTCCTTCAGCTTGCCGGGCAGCCTGCCATTTGCAAGAAAGCTCTGGAAGAGAATCTGGAGGTATTTTGCCAGGGCATGCTTACACGATTTGAGGAGAATTGCTGGGAAACCATCAGGACCAGCAGTTGAGTTTGAGTACGCTTCATCTATGGCTAGTAGTATATCTTCTTCGCTAATGTCAATGTATTCCATTGTAACTGCCTCGCTGGTTATAGGTGAGGCGGAAAAGAAGTCCACTGGTTCGTTCACTTATCTGTGTTCCAACGGGGTAGTAAAGACACTTTTGAACTGATCATTCAGTACTTCACTGATCCTAGTTGAACTGTCTGTGAGGGAGCCATCCTTTTGGAAGAGGGGTCCTATCTTGCAGCGTACTGAGACTGCTTCTTTCGCGTAACGAAAGAAGGCCTTTGGGTTTGACTTAATGTTTTTTATAACCCAGGCTTCTGTCTGCTCTCTCTCTCTCTCACATAGGATTGTTGCAGCCTTTTTTCAATCTCCATCAGTGTTGTTTTTAGGCGGGACCTTTCACTACTTTTGGGATGTTAATTGAGTCGATTTGCAACCTTCGTCCGTCGTCTCATGAGAATCTTCCTCTCCCTTGGAATCTTGTTCTTATTTATTTTGGCCTTGTTCTCTGGGACATATTTCTGGCATACGGCTTGCACAGAAGACATGAAACATTCTAGTTTCATGTCAATGTCTGATGTGGAGAGACATTTCGGCCAGTCTTCTCTGAGGATCTCTTTTTGGATCGATTTCCAGTCTGCTTTGTGGAAGTTCAGATTGGAGAGATTTCGGCTACTTTCGGCCCAAACATAGACAGCTCTATTATGTTGAGATCCGAGACTAATGTCGGCGTCACTTTCACATCATGAATGATGTCCATATTGTTCGTGAAGCAGAAATTCAGAATGTTATTCGCCCTAGTTGGTCTGAATACAGCTTGCTCCATGAATAGGGCATTGACGAGGTTGAGCAGGGACTCCACCTGTGCTTGCTTGCAATGAGTCATTCTTGAAAGTATGAGACCTTCGGGCCATTTGACATTGGGGAGTTGAAATCACCCATAAGAAATATGGCCACGTGGTGTTCCAGTTTCATGAGGATTTCTTTAATTCTTGTGAAGCAGTCTTCAAACTTGCTTATGTGGTTTGGAGCATCCGGTGGGCAATATGTATTGCATATGACTATATTATGTTGTCTTATGTATACAATTAGAGTGTCACATACTGAATTTGAGTATGACCGTAAGACCTGGTGTGCGAGGTCATCACGGATGTATACAGCAACTCCACCATGGCTCCTTTCCCTTTTGTTTGTTCGCAGTATGCCATATTTTGGTACGTGCGCTTCTGCATCCTCTATATCAGGGCTGAGGTGAGTTTCTACGACTGCTATGCATAGGGTTTGATTGGATGCAGCAAGATCTCTCACGAAAGAAATTTTGCTTTTATTATGATGCAACAGGACCCCAATATTTAGTAAAAAAAATATTGGCGTGACGACTGTGCAGGCATTAGGAGAGGCCATCCCGTGTCTGTTGACTGTGGTGGTCTTGCGCAGTGGTGGGCAAGGTTCCTTGTTTGTGTTTGGTGTAGCCGGGTCAGCTGCTGTACAATCCTTTGCGCCCAGCACAAAAAAGACTCTTGCTCAGCTGCTGTACTGCACATAACCTCTGAAGAGCGCACGTCTTACGTAAATTTTTTCCTTGGAGAAATCTGCTGTCTTTCCTCAGGGACGTTTTTCTCCTTAAGATTCCTGTAGTTTTGGCGGGGTGTCGGTTGGGCAAATCGGCAGTTTTTGCCGTTTTCCCCATGCCAACATTTGCTCTGCAGGTAAAATCTGCAGGTTCTTGAGTGCCTTCCAAATTTCCTCTTTCCTGTAGAATTTTTGGATGGCATTGGATCCTCCATGGGGTTTTCTGGGGTTTTTTTGTTTGGTGGGTTGGGGCTTCAGTTTTGGTTGTTTCATTTTTGCCTTTTCCTTTTTCTTCCTTTCCTTCTTTATGTTTGTGTTTGTGTTCCGTCCTTCATTTTCTTGTGGTGGGAACTTTTTTCCTCTGGTTGTCCAATGGGGTGAGGGCTCCGTTCCTTTGTAGGACCACTGGCACAGAGGGGCTTCTTGTTGCTGCTCCCTTGGCTCCCCTATCCTTTTCCGCCTGGTCGTTCACAGAGGTGATTAAAGTTCATTCTTAATATTAAAAAAAAGACTTTTATTTCACACACACACACAAAAAAAAAAAAACGAAATTACTTTCTTGCCAACCCAATAGAATCGAAATAATAAAGAAGATTTTTTTTCCAATTCAACTCCAGATATTTTTTCAACTAAGTCATTTACACAAAGCTTGAATTTTCTGTAAATAAATCATTCATGATGATTTTCTCAAAAGGAGATGTAAATGTTAAATAAATCATTATCTACAATTTTGATTACCATTTTTCTTGATTTTATATATATATATGTATATGTATGTATATATATACATACAAACTCACATTCATATATTCATATATATGCATGTATATATGTGTGTGCATATGTATGTATATATATATATAATATATATATATATATATATTTGTACATGTTTGAGCATCTATGTATGTATGTATTTATGTATGTATGTATGTATGTATGTATGTATGTATATATATATATATATATATTTGTACATGTTTGAGCATCTATGTTGTATGTATGTATGTATGTATGTATGTATGTACATAATAAACTTGTTAATATATTTTGGGTTACTCAGAGTTTATATTACCTAGCTTCTTGCCAATTATCAATTGATCTGGCCCAGAAATCATTAAAGATTTAGTTTATATTTTTTTTATATTTACTTATATTTACTTTAATATATAATTATATTTTCCCCAATAAATGTAATTACATTTTCCCCATATATTTAATAATATTTTCTTCCTTCAGACTCACTCCCCCGCTGCTTACCCATTTCTTTAAAGAATAATCTAACAATGATTGCATCTATTTCACCGAAGACTTCGACTATAAAAGCGTCCGTCGTCGTCTCTCCTCCACCATCAACCCTAGAAAAAATTACCTTTGTATTTACTCAAAAGAAATGATTATTACAATTGCTTATTGGTTAACTTGTGATACAGCTAAATTGATATAGCATCTGATTAAATGTCGGCCAATATTTTAATTCATTCAAAGGCGGGAAGCTAGAAGAATCGTTAGCATGATGGACAAACTGTTTAGCTGTATTTCGTCCGTCTTTGCATTCTGCGTTCAAATTGCCGGAGGTGACTAAACCTTTCATCCATTCGTGGCCGATAAATTAAGTACCAGTTACGCACTGGAGTCGATGTAATCGACTCAATCCGTTTGTCTGTCCTTGTTTGTCCTCTCTGTGTTTAGCCCCTTGTGGGTAGTAAAGAAATAGGTATTTCGTCTGCCGTTACGTTCTGAGTTCAAATTGCGCCGAAGTCGACTTTGCCTTTCATCCTTTCGTGGCCGATAAATTAAGTACCAGTTACGCACTGGGGTCGATATAATCGACTTAATCCGTTTGTCTGTCCTTGTTTGTCCTCCCTGTGTTTAGCTCCTTGAGGGTAGTAAAGAAATGGGTATTTCGTCTCCCGTTACGTTCTGAGTTCAAATTCTGCCGAGGTCGACTTTGCCTTTCATCCATTCGTGGCCGATAAATTAAGTACCAGTTACGCACTGGGGTCGATGTAATCGACTTAATCCGTTTGTCTGTCCTTGTTTGTCCTCTCTGTGTTTAGCCCCTTGTGGGTAGTAAAAAAATAGGTATTTCGTCTGCCGTTACGTTCTGAGTTCAAATTCCGCCGAAGTCGACTTTGCCTTTCATCCATTCGTGGCCGATAAAATAAGTACCAGTTACGCACTGGGGTCGATGTAATCGACTTAATCCGTTTGTCTGTCCTTGTTTGTCCTCTCTGTGTTTAGCCCCTTGTGGGTAGTGAAGAATAGATAAAATAAGTGCCAGAGTTGACCACTGAGATCGATATAATCGATTTACCTCTTTCCCCGTAGTTGCTGGCCTTGTATCAAAAATTTGAAGCCAATATAAGCAATCGGAACCGAAAAACGGTTTCGCTTGTCAGTGAACAGTTAATCCAACTTCGTTAACACCGCTAAGGCTTTTCTCGAATCGCTTATTTTAAATTCCCTAATCTATGAATATTGGTTGAGTCGATTTGCAACCTTCGTCCGTCGTCACATGAGAATCTTCCTTTCCCTTAGAATCTTGTTCCTATTTGTTTTGGCCTTGTGCTCTGGGACATATTTCTGGCATATGGCTTGCACAGAAGACATGAAACATTCTAGTTTCATGTCAATGTCTGGTGTTGAGAAACATTTAGGTCATTCCTCTCTGAGGATCTCTTTTTGGGTCGATTTCCAATCTACTATTTCTTCACTACCCACAAGGGGCTAAACACAGAGAGGACAAACAAGGACAAGGGGATTAAGTCGATTATATCGACCCCAGTGCGTAACTGGCACTTATTTTATCGGCACGAAAGGATGAAAGGGATGAAAGGCAAAGTCGACCTCGGCGGAATTTGAACTCAGAACGTAACATTCACAGGCGCGGAAGTGGCTGTGTGCATAGGCTCAGGCGTGGCCGTGTGGTAAGAAGCTTGCTTCCCAACCACAGCGTTCTTGGTTCAGTCTTCTACTACACCTTGGCACTCTTCTACTACAGCCTCGGGCTGACCAAAGCCTTGTGAGTAAATTTGATGGACAGAGACTAAAAGAAGCCCGTCGTATATATACGTGTGTATATATCTGTGTGTATATATCTTTGTGTCTATGCTTGTCCCCCTCCCCATCTTGACAACTGATGTTGGTGTGTTTACGTCCCATTAACTTAGCGGTTCCGCAAAAGAGACTTTAAAGGCTTTAAAAAAATAAGTCCTGAGGTTGATTTGTTCGACTTAGAGCCTTTAAGGCGGTGTTCCATCATGGCCGAAGCCAAATAACTAGAACAAGTAAAAGATAAAAGATAAAACCCATATTTCCCCGAGGACGTCTAAAATCGAAAGTTGTTCCGAGTCATCTCTTTATTTACCAATGACCAAGTTTTGTTTCCCTGCTGTGAAACGTTATTTCTGTTTTTAACCAAGTTGAATTTTGGAGTTGTCTCCCTTATCTATGATAGGAATTATCATTATCGCTATCTTTTTTTTTATTTTCTGTTGTTGTTGTTGTTCATTTATAGGATTAAATTTTAAGGCGATGGATTAGTAGAATCGCTAGAGGACTAGACAAATTACCATGCAAACGGCGAGTTAGTAAAATTGTTAGAATACTGGACAAAATGCCATGCGACATTTAGCTACGATACTTTATATTCTGAGTTCAATTCTTGCTGAAGTCAACTTTCATTTTGTATCCTTCTGGAACCAATAAAATATAGTGACAGGACAAGTACTGGAGTCGATAAATTCAACTATATCTCTCTCTCTGATTTGAAATCTTATACTCTCTTACTCTCTTACTTGTTTTAGTCATGTGATTGTGGCCATGCTGGAGCACCGCCTTTAGTCGAGCAAATCGACCCCAGGGCTTATTCTTTGTAAGCCTGGTACTTATTCTATCGGCCGCTTAGCGATGTTGGACAAACACAGACACACAAACATATACACACACGCACACACACATATACATATATATACATATATACGACGGGCTTCTTTCAGTTTCCATCTACCAAATCCACTCACAAGGCTTTGGTCGGCCCGAGGCTATAGTAGAAGACACTTGCCCAAGGTGCCACGCAGTGGGACTGAACCCGGAACCGTGTGGTTCGTAAGGTAGCTACTTACCACACAGCAACTCCTACGCCTATGTCTGTGCTAAAAAAAAATCACTGGCTTAGTGGTTTGGGGTGTTGGACTCGTGGACGTAAGATTGTGGTTTCGATTCTTGGACCGGACGACACGTTGTGCTCTTGAACAAAACGCTTCATTTCGTGTTGTTCCAGTTCACTCAGCTAGCAAAAATGAGTAACCCGGCGACGGACCACCTTCATTTCCAGGTAGAGAGCCTATACGCCGGAGAAACGGCCCTGCGGGTCTACATTCCTCGGGAGTGAACTTCACTTTCTCTTCTTTTTTTTTTTCACTTTCACAACATTAAAAAAGTACTTTAATTCTATCTACCAAATACTTCAGTTCACCGAAGGGATGGAAGTAAAGTGGGGTACTGTGACCCCTTGACTGAAACAGCTGTAACAAATTATTCTACTTTCTATGTTCTATGTTATATATTTTAATAATTACTGGTATTTTTATATATGTAAACTAGCAGTATCACCCGGTGTTGCTCGGGTTTGTAAGGGAAATAACTATATAAGCATTTTTAGAGAGTTATAGCCAAATAATAGCCAAAAAATGCTTTAAAAATTGAAAAAAAATTATGGTAAATTTTTTTTTAAATCGTTGACACATCGTAGACATTTTTAGAGAGTTACTTCCCTTATATAATAGCGAAAAAATGCATTAAAATGGAAAAAAATGATGGTAATTTTTTTTTAAATCGTAGACTCATCGTAGACGCGCGCTAATACCCAGAAGGGCTCGATGTGAATTACGACTATAAGATACCCGGTTTTGGTTAAACTGCACCGCAAAATGTGGGAGTAGTTAGGAATCTAAATCGTAGGAGACAGACACACAACTTCACTTTTATATATAAAGATATTCTAATGGCTTTTCAGACTGAGCAAGGCAGCACCCATGTTCTTTTGTGGGGCTTTTGAGATTGGTGGGAAGCTGGGAAAAAGAAAAGAATTAAAAACGCGATTGTTAGTTCGGCCATTATGAAGACTGCATCTTTATTTCGATCTCGTTATTATCTTTCCTCCAAATTTATTTTTTCATCTTTTACTTGTTTCAGTCACTTGACTGCAGCCATGCTGGAGCATCACCTTGAAGAACGAATCGACCCCAGTACTTATTTTATGATCTCTTTTTGCCGAACAGCTAAGTTAAAGAGATGTAAACACACCAACATCGGTTGTGAAGTGGTGGTAGGGGACAAACACAAGCACAAAGACACACACACATATCACACACACACACACACACACACACACATATATATATATATAATATATATATATATATACATACAGACATATCTATATACATATGTGTTTGTACATATATGCATGTATGTATATATATATATATTATATATATATATATTATATATATATATATACATACAGACATATCTATATACATATGTGTTTGTACATATATGCATGTATGTATGTATATATATATATATATATATATATATGTATGTATATATATAGAACGAGCTTCTTCTCTGCTAAATCCACTCAGAAGGCTTTGGTCAGCCCGAGGCTTTAGTAGATGGCACTTAACCAAGGCTTCGGGTTCAGTGGGACTGAACCCGAAGCCGTGTGGATAATGGAAATCAAGCTCCTTATCATACGGCCACGATCTCTTGTATAGCTCTTGTATAGAATACTACTGTGACATTTGGACTGGTTTCCCCCTTCTGGTATTCTTCTCCTCTTTAATCGAGTTAAAAAAGCTAGATTCTAAAATAGCTGATTCTATTTTAGAAGTTAAACTTCAACGTCTCTCTCATTACTAGAACATTACTTCCTTATCTCTATTCTATAAATACATCCAGGGTCATTGCTCTGCCGAACTTTCCTTCCGTGCACCTTTTAATGTTACTAAACCACTGACCCGTTTTTTTCTGTTGATTCCCGTTCATTTACTCTTGTTGTCTCCTCTCCTAAGAAGTGTTTCCCCTCCAGTAGTTTCTCTCCTTGAACATCTGTTTTAAGGAATTCTGTTCCTTCTTTTTCCTGTATAAATATTATCTGAATATTTTTAAATCTTGTGTTGGTCGTTTTATGATTCTTAAAGTATTTTTTCATTAGTTTGTTTTTCTTTACTTTTTTTAATTTTTTATCACTCAACATACTAAGTAGTAGCCTGTGGCTTGTTTTGTTTCTGATTACCTACCTCCCTTTTGGCAGTTTAGAAGAGTAGGTTGTACTCCACCTAATGTGACTCTACTCAGAAGGCTGTAATATCATTTGACAGGAAACCCGGTATAAAGAATACATAAAACAAGTCTGTGACTTTAAGTACCTTTAATGTGGGCCTCACCTTCGAAACGTGGAGTAGATGAAACAAAAGCGACTGAAGAAGAGGAATTTTCCTTTGTTTTGTATGTCCTGTACTCTATTTTTTCGTTGTTTAAGAAAAATGTCCATTTCCTTGGTTTTGTGTTTATGTTTTCGTTTCTCATTGTGTTCGACGTTTTTTTGGTGTCCTGTACCCATATATGCATGTATATATACATGTAGAGGTAGGTACTTATATATATATGTATGTATATATGCATATGTTTTATTTATTAATTTATTATATATATATATATATATACACGGAATGATAAATGGAAATGGCTTGATGCGTGGAGGCCATGGTCTTCTTCTGTGCGTTAGTTCCTAGCTGCTACTGGCGTGTGGTGTGTGAGAGAGAGCCAGTTAGATTACGTCTTCGTAGTTTCGCGTCCCGCTACAGAAAGAGGAAGAGATGCGTCTCTGAACCTTAATGTTGTATATGCCCTCTATTGTCCAACTATTTAAGGCAGTCGGTGTCAGGGGAAGTAACTGCACCGACAGCAGTGACTGATTAAAGGGGAAAGGAAAACAGCACACTCAACGATATTGAGCTTATCTTCAGAGCTGAAACCTGGTCCTCTAACTACATGTAACACAGTGGACGATGGTACTTAAGTGCCGGCCAGTGTTAACAATGATTGAAAGACTATAAAGGAGCAAAGGTATACTAGCCATGACCTTTGAACAGGGACGTAGCTGAGGGATAGGCATGGAGGCAGCCCACCCTGTGTTACGCTTTTCAGAAAGCGGCTCTTTTGGATCTACTGTATAAGCCTGTATAGAAAGCATATGCCTGGGACGGCAAACTCAAGGGCTGCCTTGGGCAGAACACACTCGAGCGAGACCACTGCCTTTCAGCCTTCATTTTTGCGGCGTAGTACACCCTAGACTACATCATCTAACATGTCCCTTTTTAAGGTGGTAGGGTTCCTTTTGAGTTAGAGTTGGTTGCTTTTCTTTCATTTCGAACAAACACATCAAGGCTCCTTTGTTGGCCCATGCAACAGAATACATTCCGTTGTAAAGTCACTGGCGGGGGCAGATATTGGTGTAGTGGTGTCAAACAGGGCGACGCATTAGTTGTACCATTAAAAACAAGACAACTTCCTATTCACGCTTCTAAACTACAGTATTTACGCGTCGATTCGAAACTAAATCATTATAGCTTATTTTCTTTATATAGATATTAAAAAAGATAAAAACGAAGGGCAAGAGCAAAAGATCAATACGTAAATTGGCGCCACGCTTGAGTCTAAAAATCAAACACGAATAAAACCAAAAACCCAGAAATCGTAGAGAAAAAGTTATTTGTTTCACAAGGAAATGACAAACTGAATGAATCAGTCTATAGAGCATGAATTTTTATCGGAAGGCAAGGCTAAAAATGACTTTGGATGCTGCTAGAATTAGCATCTGCAACAACAGTTCAGTTTCTTTTCCTTTTTTATTTTTTTTTTCATTTTTAGTTTCACTTTCATTTGTTTTGGGTTTTTTTTTTTAATTTATGATTTTGTTCTTTAAATTTTAAAATACTATACTCGAAAGAATTTGCCCTTTTTTTTTGTCTCCATTGTTGTAGGTGTGGTGGTGGTGGGGCAGGACGTGCGTATGTGAGTGTGTATGAGTGTGTATTTAAGTGTGTGTATGTGTACACACGTACATATGCATACATATTTATATACATACACATACGTATGTATATGTACATATATATATAAATAATACACATAAATGTATAATACATATATATATATATATACTTATATCATTTTGTGTATATAAATGTATGTGTGTGTACACATTTACATGTATATGTGCATGTGTTTTGGTGTATGTGTGACGTGTATATATATACATACATACATACATACATATATATATACATATATATATATATATATAATACATATATGTATATAATTATAAATATATACATATGTATATGTATACATACATATACATGTATGTATATAAATATATATATATATATTTACACACACATATACAGATATAATTATATTTATGTATATGGGTGCATATATATATATGTATGTATATATATATATATATATTTACACACACACATATATACATATATAATTATATTTATGTATATGGGTACATATATATATATATATATATGTACAAGTATGCATATACATAAGTATATATATGTATATGTGTGCGCAAGAACACACACACACATACCAACACACACACTTGCAGAGAGTTTTAGTATCGTTTTCCTGGTCACTATGACAAAGATATTGATTATTTTAGGGTGAAAATTTGTTAAATTGAAAAATTCTGGTAATTACACGCTTTATGTGTCTATCGTTTCAAGAGTACCCTCGAAAAGGAGAGAAAGGCTCTCATCAATTCGCTGTTTCACTGGTTGGCGATCAATGTAAGAAGAATAAGGAGATCAAGTCGCTATTTATAGCAGACACGGCACATCCGCTATGTGGTTACGTAAACAGAAATAGCAGTCAAATGTACCCTCATCGAACTATGCACAACTAGTTAAAAAAAAAAAAGAGAGAGACCGGACAAAAATAATTCTATCTACTGGAAGCACAAGGCTTCAAATTTTGAGGAAGGTATTAAGTCGATTACATAGACCCCGGTGCGTAACTGGTACTTATTTAATCGACCCCGAAAGGATGAAAGGCAAAGCCGACCTCGACGGAAAGACTAAAATAATAAAAACTAGAACATATTACTCCACCTGGTTTCTTCCTCTCCCATTCTCTCTCTCTCTCTCTCTCTCTCTCTCTCTCTCTCTCTCTCTCTCTCTGTATATATACACACACACATATATATATATATATATATACATATATATAATTCCAAGAGAGTCAGAGGTTGTGAATCCAACCAACTAAGGGATAATATCTATCCAATATAGTGCTGGGTAGAATACCCAATTATTAATACACAAGTTTTTTTTTTATTGCGTGGCAATTACACGACTGAATGTAATAAATGGATGAGGGTAAAAAGCTGTTTTACCCTTAATTTATACGGCAATAAGAAAATGGAGGGGATCAAGAGGTGGTATTCATCAACTTTTAGACATTATATTATGTACCCAAGTACTTTAATTCTATCTACCGAATACTTCAGTTCCCTGAAGGGATGGAAGTAAAGTGGGGTACTGTGACCACCTGGCCGAAACAGCTGTAACAAATTATTCTACTTTCTATGTCCTATACTCTTTACTCTTTTACTTGTTCCAGTCATTTGACTGCGGCCATGCTGGAGCACCGCCTTTAATCGAGCAACTCGACCCCGGGACTTTGTAAGCCCAGTACTTATTCTATCGGTCTCTTTTGCCGAACCGCTAAGTGACGGGAAGATAAACACACCAGCATCGGTTGTCAAGCAATGCTAGGGGGACAAACACAAACATACACGCACACACACATATACATATATATACATATATACGACGGGCTTCTTTCAGTTTCCGTCTACCAAATCCACTCACAAGGCTTTGGTCGGCCCGAGGCTATAGTAGAAGACACTTGCCCAAGGTTCCACGCAGTGGGACTGAACCCGGAACCATGTGGCTGGTAAACAAGCTACTTACCACACAGCCACTCCTGCGCCTATGTTATATATTTTAATAATTACTGGTATTTTTATATATGTAAAGCATAATCTGTTATACATGTATGTATATTATTATAATTGTTTTTTAAATCGACGTAATATAATGTCTAAAAGTTGATGAATACCACCTATTGATCCCCTCCATTTTCTTATTGCCATGTATATATATATATATATATATATATATATATATATATATATCCTTCCCTGGATTCGTTGATGCCTTATTTGTATAATATGATGTATTTTCTTCTCTTACTACTTTCAATCATTAGACTTCGGCCATGCTGGGGCACCACCTTGAAGAATTTTAGTCGAGCGAATCGACTCCAGTAATTATTCTTTTAAAGCTTGGTACTTATTCTATCTTCGCATGAGCCGAGCCGCTAAGTTACGGAAACGTAAACACACCAACACCGATCGTCAAGTAATGGTGAGGAACAGATACAGACACAACAGACAGACATATATACGACAGGCTCCTTTCAGTTTCCATCTACCAGATCCACTCTCAAGGCTTTGGGCAGCCCGAGGCTATAGTAGAAGACACTTTCCCCCAGGGTGTCACGCACTGGGACTGAACCCGGAACAATGTGGTTGGGACGCAAGCTTCTTACCACACAGCTACGCTCGCGCCCATTATTGAAAAATCCTTTATTTGAATATATGTATATTGTTACGAACCACCAGCCGTCGCTTAAACTCTTCGGGAAAAACCCGGGACCCTACCAAGTCGAGCGACGACGATTTACCGGCCCGATCGATCGGTGAACTCGCCACGGACTCAGGGAGAGAGAGAATTCGGTGGGGGAAGAGGTGGGCAGCAGCGAACCCGGCAACCGGCGACCGGAGATAACAACAACAACAGGAAGAGATACAAAGAGAGACGGCGGAAGGCAATTGGCTACATTTAACAACAGTTTATACAATTATTACAACATCAAATAAAATACATGCAAGAAAGCAAGAAAACAACAAATCAAAGCATGCAGATCAATATACAGTTCAGAGACAAATCGGTTCAGATCAATTAAAACAAATAACGTTCACATTAACGATACAGTTCAAAGTTCTTTAAAGTCTACATTAGAGTCTTTCTCCATCTTTCTTTCTTTTCAACAACTCTTTTACTTAATTCACAATGTCTTTACACAGTTCTTTCTTTGCTTTCCGCAATTCTGTAACAGTTCTTTTCACATATCAAACATAAATAAACATACCGTTACGAGCTACTACAATAGCCAAATGCCCTCATACCGTAGTCCCTCTCTCTCGCTCCTTAATCCTATGTGTATATCCTTCTCCACGTTGTCGCCGCCCCTCGCCGTGATCTTATCTGCCTGTCCTCCTCTTTCACATTCACCGTCATTCTCTCGCTTGTCAACCCCTCAGATTCCCTGTCTGTCTTCCTCTACTGACAGGCCCTCGTATCAGTCTCGTCTCTGCTAGAGCTGCCGGCCGACTGTCCTTACAGGTTCACAGTTCCTGCTTTTTAAGGGATATTTCCTCGAACTTTCTTTCACCTGAAAAGGGTCGAAGGTCTCCCAAGAGCTCATCAATCCACCTAAATCTGATAGGACAAAGGATTTATTCACAAAAGTCGGTCGCAAGCACTGTCCCTGAATTGACCCCCATAACAATATAAAAGTTTTCAGACTTTTTCAGCAGAGACATTTATTAATTTCAAAGAAAATCTCCTTCAAAGCAAGATGCACTTGTTTTTGTGCTCCAGCCACTTCACGAAGGCCCCATGAAAGTCCACCAGGGAAAAGGTGTCCATGCTTTTCATTGGTAAGCAAGCTACTTACCACACAGCCACTCCGGCGCCTATATATATATATATCTTTAAAAGGCAATAAGCATTAAAAAGGACAACAGAGGAAGAAGAAAGTTTGACAAAAATTGTATCCATTTAAAGCTCCAAAAGCGAAAAAGAATAACTCGCGGTTTTGGACGTTGGTCCTCCATCAGAAGAATAGAAAGAAAGAGAGAATCCTAAAAAGAGTGAGAGACAAAAAATGATTAGAGTAATTTTTAAACTAGGAAGGACACAGGAGGAAGGTGAAGGTGAGATCGCTGCTCTGTGCAAGAGTTGTACTTGCATCTACAAACCCGTCCCTTCGTCCCTTCTTAGCTCTTCAAGTGTTTGCTTCATTATTGATGATTCTTTTTCAGGTTGTGTGCGACCAATTTTCGAACAATTAAAACTTTTCGTTCCTTTCGATCCATTTTTCCCCCTCAATTTGTGCTGGACAGTTTTATAACTACCATTGCGTTACTTACTGAGTTCATTAGCTGTGACAATTGCGTGCAGTCTTTCTGAATCGAGTCCTTTAGAAGGTAAAGCATCAGTTGTTACATGCGGACTGCAAAGGAATGAAAATGGCAAACGGAAGTGAGAGAGGAACAAAAATAGTCTTTTTTGAAAGAGTGGATGGAAGGAGTGGTGGAAACTTGAAGAGTGGGAAGCGGTCAAGCAGTTCTGACAGGTGGAAGTGGAGAAAGAAATGAATGATAATCCCTGACTTGATATATATATATATATATATATATATATATATAATTCCAAGAGAGTCAGAGGTTGTGAATTCAACCAACTAAGGGATAATATCTATCCAATATACTGCTGGGTAGAATACCCAATTATTAATACACAAGTGTTTTGTTTTTTTATTGCGTGGCAATTACACGACTGAATGTAATAAATGGATGAGGGTAAAAAGCTGTTTTACCCTCAAGGCAAAAAGCCCCATTTGTGAAACCGGGAAAATCCACCTTTCTGCAAGTTCTTTTTCTATCACTCAATTCATCAACACTATAACTGCTCTGGGTGGATTTTACTGCTGCACTTGCGTTATCAGCTTCATGGAGTGCGTAAAGCATGAAATGTCTGAAGTGTTCATTAGCTAAAATCGAATACGGGGCCAGGTTGCAAGCTATTTTGTGAATGGTTTTCTTATAACCTGAAAACAGATATAGATTTCTCGTGGCTGTGGCATGACTGAACAGTATAAAGAGATATTAATTACATGGATCGTGATCAGCTTTTTCAAATCATAAATTGGACAGAACATTCATGCACATACATAAACACACACACACACACACATCACATACACGTGTATATATTGGGTTGTCCAGAAAGTTCATGCCGATTTATAGTAGCTTACCTTTCGACTTATTTTAGAACGTGGTCGAGTCCATAAAATAGGATTTGACTACACCTCCATTTAGAGCACAGTTTAAGCTATCTTTTCATGGAAGAATATTTATGTTCCTATAACCTGTGTTAATTCTGTAACCCTTTAAAATGGAAGATAGGAAAGTTCATTTTCGGCACTTGATGCTTTGGGAACAGGACAAAAATTGCTGCAGCTTGGCTGGGATGTGTTACCCCACCCTCCATATTCACCAGATATTGCTCCTTCAGATTTCCACTTATTCAGGTCTCTGCAGAATAGTCTTAATGGTAACAATTTCAATTCCTTGGATGACGTAAAAAGATACCTTGATGAATTCTTTGCCATGAAACCACCTCAGTTCTGGGAAGAGGGTATTTTCAAGTTAAAGGAAAGATGGAGACACATTGTGCAACAAAATGGTTCATATTTGGTTGATTAAAAATGCAATGGCAAGTATTTATTGACCTTTTTCTTGCCTTTAAAAATCGGCACGAACTTTCCGGACAACCCAATATTATGTTGTCTCACATGAAATGTTGCATTTAAAAAAGGAAACAAAAAATTGTTCTTTAAGTTTTAGAATATTTATTTATTTAATCAAATTAGGATCCTTGTTCATTTATGACCTTCATCCAACATTCCTCTAAGGCATATATTCCATCTTCAAAGAATTTGTTATCTTTTACACTGATAAACTGTTCAAAATGCTTCAATTACCTCTTCTTTATTTAAGAATGTTTTATTGCGTATAGCAAGCTCGAAGTGTTTAAATATTACTCTTTTACTCTTTTACTTGTTTCAGTCATTTGACTGCGTCCATGCTGGAGCACCACCTTTAGTCGAACAAATCGACCCCGGGACTTATTCTTTGTAAGCCCAGTACTTATTCTATCGGTCTCTTTTGCCGAACCGCTAAGTGACGGGGACGTAAACACACCAGCATCGGTTGTCAAGCAATGCTAGGTAGACAAACACAAACGCACACACACTCACACACACACACATATATATATATACATATATACGACAGGCTTCTTTCAGTTTCCGTCTACCAAATCCACTCACAAGGCATTGGTCGGCCCGGGGCTATGGCAGAAGACACTTGCCCAAGATGCCACGCAGTGGGACTGAACCCGGAACCATGTGGTTGGTTAGCAAGCTACTTACCAGACAGCCACTCATGCGCCTGTTTAAATATGTGATAATCAATAGGAGAGATATCAGGAAAATAAGGAGGATGTGCCAAAATTTTATAATTCAGGCTTTGCAACTTGTAGACCGTAGCTTGAGGAGTGTGAGGCCATGCATTGTCATGAAGCAAAATTGGTCCATCTTTATTCACTAATCTGAGTTGCTTCTTTTTTAATTTTTTATGCATACAATCAATTTCTTAACAATAGGATGTTGCTGTTACAGTTTTTCCTTGTTGCAAAAATGTATAATGAATAACCCCCTTAGTTGACCACCAACTTTTTAGGGTGCAATGGTGGTTTTGGGTTGTGTTTTGATGACTCTCCTGCATCTAACCACTGCCCTGTCCTCCTGCTGTTATTAAAGAGTATTCATCTCTCATCACACATAATGAGTCGATACAAAAATGGTTCTCTTTCCAACCGAGAAATCAACACGGAACACACTGTAAGGCGTCTGTTTCTTTGAATCTCATTAAGTTGATGGGGAACAAACCTATCCATCTTTTTGACTTTTCCAATTTGTCGAGAAGCAGTTGCAGAAAATGTCAGGAGCTCTGGTTCGATTTTTCGGACCATTGTTCTCGGATTTCGTTTAACCAAAGCATTCAATCCATCATGCCGAAAAACTGATTTTGGTCTCCCTCTTGGTTCATTTTTAAAGCTTTCATTTCCTGAACGAAATCTTTGGAACCATCTCTGAACAGTTCTAATGTCAACAGATCCATTACCAAAAGCCCGCTTGATGTTTCATAGAGCTTCAGTGGCAGAGTGAGCCAACTCATATTCATACAAGAAAATCACTTGGTATTATTCAGTTATCAACATTCTCATAAGAGCTGTAGGTAGCAATTTTGAATACAGGCATTGTCTTGAAAGAAAAAGAGTTAAGAGTAAACAGAAGCAAATACATAGAAACTCATTAGAAATTCATTTATAGATGATTCATATGTAACCCATTTAAAATACATTTCATGTGAGACAACCTTATACTCTAACTGTTTAATTATATATGGTATACATACATACATACATACATACATACATACATACATACATACATACATACATACATACATACATATATGCATATATATAAATAATATATATATATATATATACATACATACATATATGCATATATATAAATATAAATATATATATATATATACATACATACATACATACATATATGCATATATATAAATATAAATATATATATATATACATACATACATACATACATATATGCATATATATAAATATAAATATATATATATATATATATATATATACACATATATATGTATATATATTATGCATATATTGTTTTTATTAACGGTTCCGATGAAACAATTCTATGGACAACTATGTAATATATATTTCATGGCGTGCACTACCAGAGCATTATTAAAAGGTAAAGAAATATGTCCAAAGACATAATGTGGTAATTCTCACCATGGAAGTAATGTAACAATTGTCAACTATGAATATATCATAAATTCCAATTTTCGATTTTTATTATTCATATTCTACAACGAAGTTGGAATTTGCGGATTTTCTGTTTATTTGAAACACCAGTTTCCTGGCGAGTGTATTCCCCTTTTTGTAATTTTCAGATAGCAACCGTCGTCGGGAGTGCTTAGCAAGGTAAACATCTGGATTACGTTGTCCTTACTAAATTACTATACACACACACACACATTATTCTTTTTATTCTTTTACTTGTTTCAGTCATTTGACTGCGGCCATGCTGGAGTACAGTCTTTGGTCGAACATATCGACCCCAGGACTTATTCTTTGTAAGCCTGGCACTTATTCTATCGGTCTCTTTTGCCGAACCGCTAAGTTACGAGGGCGTAAACATACCAACATCGGTTGACAAGCGAAAGACCAGTGAAAAAAATCTGCAGTTGCTCTATCCAGATTACAAGTTCAGGTTTATAG
>NC_042998.1:21786640-21794140 GCF_006345805.1 Octopus sinensis
CTTGAATAAATTCATCGCAGAAAAAACGGTTGGGTTATATGAATGATCGAGTCGGGAGCAAACAGACAAAGGAAATGATAAACATCGGTATAAACCAGCGTTTTTCAACCCTTTTTTATCTACTAAACCTTGAAGCCGAACTTGGGGCGGCATTCAAGCTGGCTTCTGCGGAGGGCACCTTTGAGGTCTTCGGCGTTACTATTGGGCCGCTTTGCAGCCCTCTACAATTGTGTGATTCTGCAAATATGCTAAGCGCTGATGCTGATCATAGTTTAATCAATAAGCATAGGGACGAGGTAAATTCACTAAAAATAAGCACTAGGCTTACAAAGAATAAGTCCTGTGGTCGATTTGCTCGAATAAATGCGGTGCTCCAGCATGGCCACAGTCAAATGACTGAAACAAGTAAAAGAGTATAGGGCCCCATTTAAGCAGCCCTTCAGAAATTGAACCTCCTTACGATTTTCCCTGGGAGTTCATGGTCTGAAATTCATTGTCATCGTTCTGATTTTGTTGGCCAATACCATGTATTTACTTTAAAATGTTGTAAAATAGGAGTGTCGGTGGTGCCCCAATTAGGCGGCCCCGTAAAAAAATAGACCTCCTTACGACATTTCCGGGGATTAGGGGAGTTGCTGGTTTGAGTTTCGTTGTTCTTGCACAAAGTCTAGGAGGAGTTTACGAACATAAAAAACGTAACAGAGAAACATCACTCAAATTGATATTAAAATGGTCTCCCTTTGATTTCTGTTTTACTTTACTGGAGCCTATACTCTTTTACTTGTTTCAGTCATTTGACTGTGGCCATGCTGGAGCACCGCCTTTATTCGAGCAAATCGACCACAGGACTTATTCTTTGTAAGCCTAGTACTTATTCTATCGGTCTCTTTTGCCGAACCGCTAAGTTACGGGGACGTAAACACACCAGCATCGATTGTCAAGAGATGTTGGGGGGACAAACACAGATACACAAATATATAGACACACACACACACACACACACACACACACACACATATCATATATATATATATTATATATATATATATATATATACGACGGGCTTCTTTTAGTTTCCGTCTACCAAATCCACTCACAAGGTTTTGGTCGGCCCGAGGCTATAGCAGAAGACACTTACCCAGGTGGCCATACAGTGGCGCCTGAAACCCGGAACCATGTGGTTCGTAAGCAAGCTACTTACCACACAGCCACTCCTACGCCTAAATTTTAAAAGAATCCTATTCTATTTTTATAATTAAATATTATTAGGGGTTGTATTTACGAGGGGCTGCCGAATAACTCCTGGACTTGGGTAAAAAAATATTCAGGAGGATCAGTTAATTATGATTTTACTCGGCACGCACTTATTGCATCGGCCCTTCGGTTTTTCTAAACCCTGCAAAAGAACTCGGTAAGTTGGGCCTCCGACCAGGCATTTTGCGATTGCCTTAAAGCCAGGAACTTTTCGGCAACCCCTCGTAAAACAAATTGTTAAAATACTGTGTGTGTTGTATAAGTATAACCCTTTTATTGTATGTAAACTTTAACAACAAAATCTTATGTGGTCCTCCAAAGGTTATATGGACCTCGGTTGAGTACCACTAATATAAACGAAAAGGAAATCATACATAAAATAGGAAAGCAGCTACCTAGAAACACCACAAACCCTAGACTGCTTCTTACTATCAAGAGCAAAGACGCCTGCCCAGCTTTGTTCTCTATCTTAGAAGCGCATGCGGAGAGTGGGCTCTTTCACTAGGGGTTATGCTCACACTCATTTTCCAGAAAATCTACTGGAGTTCAGCACTTCGCTTCCCGTTCTCATTTTCTTACCCTAGCAAAACGTGAACGGGGAGCAGTTGAGATCTTGGTTGAAAAGGAAAATGTTTGCTGATAAGTATGATGGTATTTTTTTTGTTTTTTTTTTAATGCCAAAAGGAGATTTGCAGAAAAAGAACGTTGGAATTTATAATTAAAAGCTTTTTTTCTGACTGATTAAGTATGGTTTAAATTATTTAAGAGATTCTTGAATTTGCACAACATAAAATGACTGAAGCTGCCAGTGCTGGTACAGAAATTACTATTAAACATCCTCAGCAGCTGAAATAAAATTTTTGAAAAAAACAGTTGCTGGAGGGAACTCTGCGAGCTATACAATATTGATGAAACTGCACGTTTCTGGAAGTGCAAGCTTTTATTTCTCAAGAAGAAAAATCGACACAAGATTTAAAGTTTCCATAAATCATGTGACGCTTCTTCTCGGAGAAAATGCCACTGGTTATATGAAATCAGACCCCTACAGTGTATCAATCCAAAAATGTAAGGACATTCAAGAGTTACGCAGTGTTTAATCAACCTGGTACAGAAATTAAAAGGCTTTTTCGAAGAGTGGCTTACAAATTTTTTTTTTTTTTGGTCCTGCTGTTACAAGGAACGTGGAGGCGCAATTTCCCAGTAGTTAGATCAGCGGACTCGCGGTCGGAGGATCGCGGTTTCGATTCCCAGACCGGGTGTTGCGTGTGTTTATTGAGCGAAAACACCTAAAAGCTCCACGAGGCTCCGGCAGGGGGTGGTAATGACCCCTGTTGTACTCTTTCGCCCCCAACTTTCTCTCATTCTCTCTTCCTGTTTCTTGAGTAACGCTGCGATGGACTGGCGTCTCGGCCAGCTGGGGCGGGGGGAACACATACGCCACAGAAACCGGGAAACCGGGCCCATGAGCCTGGTTAGGCTTGAAAAGGGCGATGTTTTTTTTTTATCATTAGAAGGAACAGAGCCAGAGAATATTTCGAACAATGTGTTGCTCCTTTTAGACAACGCATCAAGCAAATTTGTATGAGTATTAGGATGTGATGCGTGGCTTAGGGTATTCGGCTCGCGATCATAAGGTCGTAAGTTCGATTCCCGGCGGCGCATTGTGTCCTTGAACAGGACGTTTTATTTCACGTTGCTCCAGTTCTCTCAAATGGCAAAAATGAGTTGTATTTGTAATTCGAAGGGCCAGCCTAGTCACACTCTGTGTCATACTGAATCTCCCTGAGAACTACATTAAGGGTACACATATCAGTGGAGTGCTCAGCCTCTTGTACGTACGTTAATTTCACGAGCAGATTGTTCCGTTGATCGGATCAACTGGAACATTCGTCGTCGCAACCGACGGAGAGTCAGTTATATTTATATTCCCCAAAATGCAAATCCTTTGCTCCCACACATAGCTAACTTCAAGGTATATTATCCTAGAAGGCGGCGAGCTGGCAGAAACGTTAGCACGCCGGGCGAAATGCGTAGCCGTATTTCGTCTGCCGTTACGTTCTGAGTTCAAATTCCGCCGAGGTCGACTTTGCCTTTCATCCTTTCGGGGTCGATAAATTAAGTACCAGTTACGTTCTGGGGTCGATATAATCGACTTAATCCGTTTGTCCTCTCTGTGTTTAGCCCCTTGTGGATAGTAAAAAATAGGTATATTATCCTAGAAGACCCCTCAAACAACTTATGAAAACAATTGATAGTTGGAGTAAACCTACGGTTAAAGACTTCTGGAAGAAGTTCAACATTATGGATGCTGTGGATAACATTGCTGAGCCATGAGATTATGTGAAGCCTTCCACTCTGAATGTTGCTAGAAAAAATATATGATCAGACTGTATCCGTATCTTTACAAGCTTTCTACGAGCAGAAAGTCTACATCAGATTCGAAAAGATATTGTGACACTTGCAAATTATATAAGATTTGAAGAAATCATACAGGATGGTGTGTCCGAATTTATCAAACGAGGAGCCGATGTTGATACAACAAAAGCGAATTGTGAATACAGATGAGAATACAGGAATTCTACCGACTCCACATAAACAGACTGCAAATAATTTTGTAATGGATTGGTATTTTTTGAAGAACGTCTACAAGCTCTTGTTGATAACAAGCCGAACCTTGTCTGTAACATAAAAATTACAGGAGTTTACAATGAGCAGTTCCTAAATTGAGCTGTACAAATATATTTCTTTATTGCCCACAAGGGGCTAAACACAGAGGGGAGAAACAAGAACGGACAAATGGATTAAGTCGATTACAGCGGTTAAGGAGATATTACTTGAATGAATTCATCGCAGAAAAAACGGTTGAGTTATATGAATGATCGACTCGGGACCAAACAGACAAAGGAAATGATAAGCATCGGTATATACCAGCGTTTTTCAACCGGGGCGGCATTCAAGCTGGCTTCTGCGGAGGGCACCTTTGGGATCTTCGGCGCCACTATCGAGCCGCTTAGCAGCCCTCTACCATTGTGTAGAGGCTAAACATGGAGGGGAGAAACAAGGACGGAGAAATGGATTAAGTCGATTACATCGATCTCAGTGCGTAACTGGTACTTAATTTATCGACCCCGAAAGGATGAAGGGCAAAGTCGACCTCGGCGGAATTTGAACCCAGAACGTAACGGCAGACGAAATACGGCTACGCAAACAGTTTAGGATGAGTCCTTCGTCGCTCAAGCTGATGATGAACTCTAAGATAGAATACTCATTCTCCGAGTATTTCAACCACCACTACCATCCTTCACACAGAAGTCAATATCTTTAGTAGTAAGAACGTGCTCTATTCTGATATTACGATTCTTATTTATTCCCTATCGTATTTTTCTTTAAATGTTTATTATATACATACAAATTGTATTTTGTATACTTTTTTACTTGTTTCAGTCATTTGACTGCGGCCATGCTGGAGCACCGCCTTTTAGTCGAGCAAATCTACCCCACGACTTATTCTTTGGAAGCCTAGTACTTATTCTATCGGTCTCAGCATCAGTTGTCAAGCGATGTTGGGGGGGACAAACACAAACACACAAACATATACACACACACATACATATATATACACATATATACGACGGGATTCTTTCAGTTTCCGTCTACGAAATCCACTGACAAGGCTTTGGTCGGCCCGGGGCTATAGCAGAAGACACTTGCCCAAGGTGCCACGCAGTGGGACTGAACCCGGAACCATGTGGTTCGTAAGTAAGCTACTTACCACACAGCATGAAAGTGGTCGTATTGTTGTTTGATTGTTGTTTTGTTGCAGTTGTTTCTCGAACAATCAAAAATTTACCCCATCGGAACACATTTGCACTTTATAACATGAGAATCAATGAGAAAAAAATTAATTTCGCGTCATTTCGGGATTTTGCGTGACAAGATTGTCAGGAACGTACACAAGCGTAGCTAGGGTATGTACTGCCAGAGGCGGCTCTTACGTTTGCCGCCCCCGGACCCCACAAAAAACACATATTGCCTACAGCAGGCCCAAAAGTGCCGCCTCTTTAAAAGTGCCGCTCGTATCGCCCCTCCTCCACATCAGCTACGCGCGCACACACACACACACACACACACATAGAGGGTGACCTCAAAAGTGTACACACACTTTGAATGATTGATGATTGTCAATACATTTTTTTATTAAGCTATGTCCAATATCCAAAGGCAGAATCTTTTGAATTATTAATGTTACTTTTAATGATAACAATTCTAATTCAGCGATGGCTGATGGAGTAGACGGATGGCATTACAAACATTGCGAATCATTTCATTTGGTATTTGCGTGCATTCTTTTACGGTTACTGCCCTCAAATCATTGACTGTTGCTGGTTTTGTGCTAAACTCTTATCTTCGACGTATCTACATAAAAAAAGTCGTGGTAAGTAGCTTGCTTACGAACTACATGGTTCCGGGTTCAATCCCACTGCATGGCACCTTGGACAAGTTTCTTCTACTAAAGCCTCGGGCCGACCAAGGTCTTATGAGTGGATTTGATAGACGAAAACTAAAAGAAGCCCTTCGTATATATGTATATATGTATATATACATATATATATATATGTATATATGTATATATACATATATATATATATATATGTGTGTGTGTGTGTGTGTATACATACATGTATATATATATATATATATGTGTGTGTGTGTGTGTGTGTGTGTATCTTTGTGTGTCTGTGTTTGTCCCCCCAACATCGCTTGACAACTGAAGCTGGTGTGTTAACGTCCCCGTAACTTAGCAGTTCGGCAAAAGAACTGATAGAATAAGCACTAGGCTTACAAAGAATAAGTCCTGGGGTCGATTTGTTCGGCTAAAGGCGGTGCTCCAGCATGGCCACAGTCAAATGACTGAAACAAGTAAAAGTGTAAAAGAGTAACTGTGAAGTCTAGTGACCGTGGGGGAAATTTAGTACTATCTCTTCGCTTGATCCATTTATTAAGTACATTTTCATAAAAATTAGCCCTCAAATTATTTTGGAAGTGAGGAAGTACCCCATCTTCCCGGAAATAAAACTTCAAATTGCTCTTGAATGCGTAACAAGTTGAGATAGATGGAACCAGTTATTGTGTTTTCAAAAAAGGAATGGTTCGGCTATGCCCAATGCTGATAACGCTGATTACACCCGAGTGTAATCCTTGCTAAGTTTGTCTATCTGGGTTTCGGCCCTAATATACGGGTTCTGAGATACTCAGTAAGTGCAACTGTGGCGATTAATCAGGTTTTTTTAAAACTTAACTGTGACTTCATCACTTCAGATAATCTTATTTGGAAACCGTGCGCTCTCTGCACATTTTGCGCGGAGCTACTCACAAAATACAACTTCAAAATTCGACTCTTCAGGTCGGAATCATCGTCACTAAGGGGCTGGATTAATGCTGGAATTAAACTTTTCTAATGAACGCGCTTCAAGACACGATGAACCCTCGTTTGAGGTTTTCTGTCTCACGAGTTGTTCGCCAAACAGATTTGGATCTTTTCGGTTTGACCGGCAGTTTTTAAAAATAATTTCCACGTAACTAAACACTTTTAAACTTCGTATACTGGTAGAATGTGTTTATAAAACATCTTTTTCTCTTGGCTTTATTGAGAAAATTCTATAGTTTGTAAGATATTTGTTGTTCTTTTTTCTTCAATTTCTGCAGTTTCAACCAATCAATGACGTCTATTGAGGTAAAAAAAACATTCTGTGCCGTATGAATATGTCCCTCGTTTAAGAAACAGATTGGGTTTATTTACATTTCTGAAGAAAAAAAGATACCCTTCCCCCACCCCTAATCCTAACCCTAGCTCTAACCCTAACCCTAAAACAGATTGAAATACAATAGATCGATACTAGGGTCATAATTATGGGTGACAATTTCATATGACACCGCTAGAAAAAACTGCCGTTCAAACCGAACAGATCCACAGATTTTCTTGAAGATCGATGGCGACTTTCCAACAGTCCTGCTTCTCGTTTAGGAGTGATGAACGAATATGGTCTTCTAGATCACCATTTATGGAAGAGTTGAGCAGTTCCCTTTGTTTGAAAAATTGTCTCTGATGTGAGGAATGGTGAATCGCCTTGGTGGATTTATTTGAAACTCCCTTGTAAACCATCTTTGCATTTCGACTACGTTCTCGCACTTCCGTCAGAACTCCAAAATAAATTTCCATCTTTTACGAAGCTTGTGCCTTTATTT
>NC_042998.1:21798489-21800989 GCF_006345805.1 Octopus sinensis
AAGCTTTACATTAAATTTTCAGATCATCTAGTAAACTCTGTGTAATGCAGCATTAATGAATTATTAAAGAATAACGACCTTTAAATATATATGAACAGAAGGTCATATTGCATTATGTGCTACGCCCTTTCCTTATAATGTTGTAGATAAGATATTAAGTATTGACATACAGATTGCAAACATCTTGAAAATTATGGTTCTATTGAGTAAGACTTCCTATAAAGTCGTTTAAAGGCTGCTTTGCAAGAAGTAATGATAGCTGTTTATTTTAGGATTTAACTGTGATAAAATCCAGATAGGCACAGGAGTGGCTGTGTGGTAAGTGATTCTATTGGTTTCATTTGCCAAACTGCTAAGTTATGGGGATATAAACACACCAGCACCAGTTGTCAAACGGAGCTGGTGGGGGACAAACACAGACATAAACACACACACACACCACACACACATGCACACACACACACACACACACACACACACATGAAGGGCTACTTTCAATTTCTGTCTACCAGATCCACTCACATGTTACAGTAGAAGACACTTGCCCAAGGTGCCACACAGTGGGACTGAACCCAGAACCATATGGTTGGGAAGCAAGCTTCTTACCACACAGCTACGTCTGTGCCTATATATATATATATATATATATATATATATATATGTGCCTCAGGAGTGGCTGTGTGGTAAGTAGCTTGCTTACAAACCACATGGTTCCGGGTTCGGTCCCACTGCGTGGCACCTTGGGCAAGTGTCTTCTACTATAGCCTCGGGCCGACCAAAGCCTTGTGAGTGGATTTGGTAGACGGAAACTGAAAGAAGCCCGTTATATATATGTATATATATATTTATATGCATGTGTTTGTGTGTCTGTGTTTGTCCCCCTAGCATTGCTTGACAACCAATGCTGGTGTGTTTATGTCCCCATTACTTAGCGGTTCGGCAAAAGAGACCAACAGAATAAGTACTGGGCTTACAAAAGAATAAGACCCGGGGTCGAGTTGCTCGATTAAAGGCGGTGCTCCAGCATGGCCGCAGTCAAATGACTGAAACAAGTAAAAGAGTAAAGAGTATATATCACAAAAATATCAACCCCCACCGTCAACCCCACCACTGCCGTCAATGTGTGCATAATATATATATAAAGAAATACTTATGAAATAAGGATATGATCATAAAAATGATTATATGAGTGGCTGAGCACATAAAAATGACTGTATAGGTAGCATTAACTTTTTATGTATATAGTTATAAAAATACAATTATAGTTAAGGGCTACTGGAAATGACCATCGCCAATGCTAGAAGTAGATGTCAAATACCTACAGTCCAGTCTGCCCCTGTTAGAGATCAAATTTTAGAGTGGATTGGAACTATTTGACATCTGCTTCTAGCATTGGCAATGGTCCTTTCCAGTAGCCCTTAACTATAATTATATACATATATAGGTACAGGAGTGGATACAGGCACAGGAGTGGCTGTGTGGTAAGTAGCTTGCTTACCAAGCTCATGGTTCTGGGTTAGTCCCACTATGTGGTCCCTTGGGCAAGGGTCTTCTACTGTAGCCTTGGGCCAACCAAAGCCTTGTGAGTGGATTTGGTAGATGGAAACTGAAAGAAGCCTGTTATATATATATATATATATATATGTGTGTGTGTATATGTTTGTCTCCCCACCATCGCTTGACAACTGATGCTGGTGTGTTTACATCCCCTGTAACTTAGCAGTTCGGCAAAAGAGACCGATAGAATAAGTACTAGGCTTAGAAAGAATAAGTCCTGAGGTTGATTTGTTCGACTAAAGGAGATGCTCCAGCATGGCCACAGTCAAATGACTGGAAATAAGTAAAAGAATAAAAGATTGAGAACATAAAGAAATAAAATAATTTCCAATAAATAGTAAAAAAACACTAAGCAAAATCCTAAACACAAACAGTCTACATTCATAATTGAGTGAGTGCTTACTTGTAATTAAAGAAAACTCGGCATTTAATGAACAATTATCTTGCTTCATTGAAATCTTACACCAATGCAAGCAAAGCAATTAGTTTTCCAGTAGCTACTAATAACTACTTCATGTTAGGTCCCAACCCATATTACTTCCCTGACCCAGCTTTCTTGTCACATATTCCAGTCGTATTCCATCTACTGTTTTTTTTTCTTTATGTTGACTCTGCTTAACCCCTTCGTTACTGTATTTATTTTGTGATGCTCTGTGTTTCTTTCAGTTATTTTAAATATAACAAAGAATTTAGTAAAATAACTTAGTTATCATTCAGCTAGTGTTTGGAACATAAATTGGGACAAAGATTTGGTGTAAGATTTTAATTCCAAACTTTTGAAAACAAGACGTTTGTACTACAGAGCCAGAGGCAGTTTCAGACAGGTTGGTATGAAAAGGGTTAAATTAATCATTTGTTGACCCTTTTGTTACCGTATTTCTGTTGAGATGTTCAGTGTTTCTTTCAATTATTTCAAATATAACAGAATTTATTGAAATAACTT
>NC_042998.1:21805989-21813489 GCF_006345805.1 Octopus sinensis
TAACTGAAACAAATAAAAGAATAACACAATATAATGATGTGTATAATATGGAACGTCAGCAACTAACAGCTGATGCTAAGGCACAGAAACAATTGCTGTGATTTGTGATTAAAGCCTGTTCATTCCATCTGTTTCATAACTTTGTGTATGTGTGTTTATATCATTATACCTAAAACTCATACAGATATATCTTTATATTTAAAGCTATTCTTTTATTCTTTTACATGTTTCAGTCATTTGACTGTGGCCATGCTGGAGCACTGCCTTAACATTTTTGATATCAATTCACCTGTGTCTGTCTCTGTTTCTATGAAAGATAACTCGTTTTCTGAAATGATTTAAATTAAAATCTTCCATCAAAATTTTGTGTTAATACCAGATTAATTATGACTGATTCATTTTACTAAGTCGTTTGTTCTTTCTAAAATTAATTAAAATAATAGCAACATGTTCCAGGACAAATATGGTAAGAAAAGGACTAAAAAATACTGTAGACAATTGGCATATAAAGTGATGGTTTATGGCTGATGTCAGTAACAATTAATCCCTAAAAGAATTTGTGGAAGAGTTAAAATAAGTTCAACATAGCCATAGGCGTAGGAGTGGCTGTGTGGTAAGTAGCTTGCTTACGAACCACATGGTTTCTGGTTCAGTCCCACAACCTGGCATCTTGGGCAAGTGTCTTCTACTATAGCCTTGGGCTGACCAAAGCCTTTTGAGTGGATTTGGTAGACGGAAACTGAAAGAAGCCCATCGTATATATATATATATATATATATATATATATATATATATGTTATATATGTATATGTATATGTGCGTGTATGTTAGTGTGTCCCAACATCACTTGACATCGAGGCTGGTGTGTTTATGTCCCCGTAACCTAGCCGTTCGGTAAAAGAGACCGATAGAATAAATACTAAGCTTGCAAAGAATAAGTCCTGGGGTCGATTTGCTCGACTAAAGGTGGTGCTCCAGCATGGCCGCAGTCAAATAACTGAAACAAATAAAAGAATAACACAATATAATGATGTGTATAATATGGGAACGTCAGCAACTAACAGCTGATGCTAAGGCACAGAAACAATTGCTGTGATTTGTGATTAAAGCCTGTTCATTCCATCTTGTTTCATAACTTTGTGTATGCTTGTGTTTATATCATTATACCTAAAACTCATACAGATATATCTTTATATTTAAAGCTATTCTTTTATTCTTTTACATGTTTCAGTCATTTGACTGTGGCCATGCTGGAGCACTGCCTTAACATTTTTGATATCAATTCACCTGTGTCTGTCTCTGTTTCTATGAAAGATAACTCGTTTTCTGAAATGATTTAAATTAAAATCTTCCATCAAAATTTTGTGTTAATACCAGATTAATTATGACTGATTCATTTTACTACTAAGTCGTTGTTCTTTCTAAAATTAATTAAAATAATAGCAACATGTTTCCAGGACAAATATGGTAAGAAAAGGACTAAAAAATACTGTAGACAATTGGCATAAAGTGATGGTTTATGGCTGATGTCAGTAACAATTATCCCTAAAAGAATTTGTGGAAGAGTTAAAATAAGTTCAACATAGCCATAGGCGTAGGAGTGGCTGTGTGGTAAGTAGCTTGCTTACGAACCACATGGTTTCTGGTTCAGTCCCACAACCTGGCATCTTGGGCAAGTGTCTTCTACTATAGCCTTGGGCTGACCAAAGCCTTTTGAGTGGATTTGGTAGACGGAAACTGAAAGAAGCCCATCGTATATATATATATATATATATATTTATGTATGTATGTGTGTGTGTATATGTTTGTGTGTTTGTCCCCCCAACGTCGCTTGACAACTGATGCTGGTATGGTTACGTCCCTGTGACTTAGCAGTTCGGCAAAAAGAGACCGATAGAATAAGAACTAGGCTTACAAAGAATAAGTCCTGGGGTCGATTTGCTTGACTAAAAGGCGGTGCTCCAGCATGGCCACAGTCAAATGACTGGAAACAAGTAAAAGAGTGTTTGTGAGGGATGAAGAAGCTGCCATTCAGATCCCTGTTCATCAACTGAGAAAGAGAGAGAGAGGGAGAATGAGAGAGAGAGAGAGAGAGAGAGAAGAGAGAGAGAGAGAGAGAGAGAGAGAGAGAGAGAATTTGTTGTTGCCGATTTGGTTGTAAGAGAAGCTCTAGAACCGTTTGATTAATAATTTGTCTATGGAGCTCATATTTTGTCCAATATTTTTGGAGTGCCATTACAATGGTAAATAGTTTTTGTTCAAAAAAACAAAAAAAGAGAGAAATTCTTTCAAAATCGTTCATATTGTAA
This sequence comes from Octopus sinensis, assembly GCF_006345805.1. Taxonomy (NCBI): domain Eukaryota; kingdom Metazoa; phylum Mollusca; class Cephalopoda; order Octopoda; family Octopodidae; genus Octopus; species Octopus sinensis. Next base: position 21,808,299 of record NC_042998.1, read on the forward strand.
AATGAAAAGAAGATCCTGTGCAAAACTGCTTCTATCTCGAAACTAAACCTAACAAGTGGTCATTGATAACATTGTTATTCCGCATAGCATTAGAGACCGTGTCTATTAGAGAAGATAAAGCAAGAAAATAAAATTCCTTGGAACAAAAGAACCAAAGCTATCTTTTTCCCCGTGGCAGTGGATTATAATATTTTTGCCAACTTGGAGGAATGGAAACCAAAATGCTAAAAATGATTAATCTCATGAATGGAAATACAAGAATGAAAAATTTTCTGACTTAGTTCATATGAAGAATTAAACAAAAAAATATGTTTTGAATTTAAAAATTAGTTAAAAAAAAAAAAAATACAAGACGATGGTTTACTTTGTTTTAATTATATTTATTGTCGTCGTCGTCGTCGTCGTCGTCGTCGTCGTCTTCCTGCTCCTCCTCCACCCCTCCTTCCCCACCGCTTTCTCTTCTTCCTCACCACTGCCACCACCACCACTACCAGCACCACCACCACCACCACCATCATCGTTTTCCATGCTTGCATAGGTCAGGTGAAATTTGTTGAAGCAGCTTTTCTACAGTAAGATGCTCTTCCTGTTGCAACGTGCTCAAGGACACATTGTGTCCTTGAGCAAGACACTTTACTTCATGTTGCTCCAGTCCACTCAGCTGGCAAAAATGAGTAGTACCTCTAATTCAAAGGACCAGCTTTGTCATACTCTCTGTCACACTGCATCTCCCTGAGAACTATGTTAAGGGTACACATGTCTGTGGAGTACTCAGCCACATGCACGTTAATTTCTTGAGTAGGCCGTTTGGTTGATCATATCAACTGAATCCCTTGTCATCATAACTGACAGAGCACTAGGCCTTGGTAACTGGAAGGGCCTTGGCAACAGGAAGGGCATTTGCAACAGGAAGGACATCTGGCCATTGGAAATCTGTCTCAGTAAATTCTGTCTGATCCATGCGACCAAAGTGGCCTAGTGGTTAGAGTAGCAGACTCGTGGTCGAGGGATCATGAGTTCGAATCTCGTTCAGGGCGATTTGTGTGTTTATGAGCGAAACACCTAAGCTCCATGCAGCTCCAGCAGAAGGCAATGGCAAACTTCTACTGACTCTTTCGCCACAACTTTCTCTCACTCTTTCCTCCTGCGTCTTGCAGTTTACCTGTGACGGACTGGCGTCCTGTCCAGGTGGGGAACCTATACACCAAGGAAACTGGGAAACCGGCCCTTATGAGCCAGGCATGGCTCGAGAAGGAACAAACATGCAAGCAAGGAAAAGTGGACATTAAATTAAATTGATGTTTATGTCAATGATGATGATGATGATACATCATAATCTTTTAGTTTCCATGTACCAAATCCACTCATAAGGTTTTGGTCAGCCCCACCCTAGAATAGAAGACACTTACCCATGGTGCTTTGGAATGGAACTGAACTCCAAACCACTTCTGTTTATCCAATTTCCAAGTATAATCTTTTTCATGTGTCTCCATCAAATCTTTGCACTTTCTTACTCAATCTTTAACATTCTTTGTGTTATTTCCCAAGTCATCCCAACAACAAACAGAATCCCATAATGGCCAAACCAGCTGGTGACTGTTGGTTTGAACTGTTCCACTCTCACAGAAAGGGATATTTGTTCCACATTAAAACATTTAAGACGTTTTTCACTCACTCCATGTTGACACTAAGTCCTTTGAGATTAAAAGAGAACAACAAAATCAGACTGTACGGCTGTCTGTTCTTTGTTTCCTTGTAATCTTTCAAAATTAATTTTCATCTCTGGTAACTATTTCACAACCTTAGGTTTTTCTTATTCTTCCATAAAACAAATTCTTCTTATAATCCTCATGATTATGATCATCATCATCACTGTCATTATTATTATTAAATCATTTTCAAGAGGCAGCAAGAAACGTTAGCACACCGGGCGGAATGCTTACTGCTATTTTGTCTATACTCACTTTACTCCCTTTTTACTCTTTTACTTGTTTCAGTCATTTGACTTTGGCCATGCTGGAGCACCGCCTTTTAGTCAAGCAAATCGACCCCAGGACATATTCTTTGTAAGCCTAGTACTTATTCTACCGGTCTATTTTTGCCGAACTGCTAAGTTATGGGGACGTAAACACACCAGCATTGGTTGTCAAGCAATGTTGGTGGGGGAGGGACAAACACAGACATATATATACATATACTTATATATGACAGGCTTCTTTCAGTTTCCATCTATCAAATCCACTCACAAGGCTTTGGTCGGCCCAAGGCTATAGTAGAAGACACTTGCCGAAGGTGCCACTCAGTGGGACTGAACCCAGAACCATGTGGTTGGCAAGCAAGCTACTTACCACACAGCCACTCTTGCGTCTATGTTTGCAATATTTTGGTAACTTATTTACTTTATTCATCACATGAAAAGCACTGTTCGAACGTTGGACCTCATGGAGGCAGTGACAGGTGACCGAGACCTTTGGTGATATACCATGCTTGTGTCAACCTGTCAAACTGAATGAGACCATAGTCGTGGTCAATGCTGGTATCAGGCCAATGGCACTCGTGCTGGTGATACATAAAAAGCATTGTTTGAGTGTGATTGTACTGAAAGTGTGAAAACTGAAAGAAGCCTGTCGTATATATGTATATATATGTGTCTGTGTTTGTCCCCTCCCCAACATTGCTTGACAACCGATGCTGGTGTGTTTATGTTCCCGTAACTTAGCAGTTTGGCAAAAATAGACCGGTAGAATAAGTACTAGGCTTACAAAGAATATGTCCTGGAGTCGATTTGCTTGACTAAAAGGCGGTACTCCAGCATGACAACAGTCAAATGACTGAAACAAGTAATAGAAATTGTGCAGAAGCCTATAACCTAATGTACATATGTGTGTTTGTGTTTGCATAAATCCGTTTAAATTGGTGTAAATCTTTTAGGGTTTGTAAGCCAGTAGAAGCTAAACAAGGCACACTTAATCTGGTAATTGTTTTATCAATCTCTGTTGACTGAGCGGCGTAGGAGTGGTTGTGTGGTAAGTAACTTGCTTACCAACCACATGGTTCCGGGTTCAGTCTCACTGCGTGGCACCTTGGGCAAGTGTCTTCTGCTATAGCCTTGGGCTGACCAAAACCTTGTGAGTGGATTTGGTTGAGGGGAAATTGAAAAGAAGCCCGTCGTATATATGTATATATATGTGTATGCATGGGTGCATATGTTTGTGTGTCTGTATTTGTCCCCCCAACATCGCTTGACAACCAATGCTGGTGTGTTTATGTCCCCGTAACTTAACAGTTCAGCAAAAATAGACCGGTAGAATAAGTACTAGGCTTACAAAGAATATGCCCTGAGGTCGATTTGCTCGACTAAAAGGTGGTGCTCCAGCATGGCCGCAATCAAATGACTGAAACAAGTAAAAGAGTAAAGTACCAGGGCTGATATAATTAACTCTGAAAACAGTGACACAGCATGATTACAGTCTGGGGACTGCACCCAACAAAATAAATTACTTTGCAATTATGAACCTGTCGCTTCAGGTGTCGGTGGTGGGGTTTCAGCAGGGGTGGGGAGGGACGAGATAGGGGTTTCTTCGCTCTGCTGTCCATGTTTGTTTTCAAAATATTTCAGTAAATATTGTAAATGTTTGTGTAACAGCAGTAATGCTGGAAAGAGAAAGGAAAGCTTTGTTGTTTCAACAATGACGAAGACTACCTGAGGTTACTGATGGAAGTCCCAAAACTTTCCACGTTTTCTCCCCCTCTCGCCCACCCTGCTGGAACTAACCACTTACCCAAAACCTAATTTCTGTGGTAGAAAGATAGGTACGTAGATAGATAGAGAGATCTGTCAGGGCTGTGTATGTTGGAAGGAGAAGGTTGAAAAACAAGGCAAGTCAAGAGAGAAAAGAATATATATATATATATATGTGTGTGTGTGTGTGTATATGTGTATGTATATACATATACACATACATACACACATATATATATGTATGTATGTATATATATATATATATATACATACACATACAAATATGTATGTATATACATATATATATATAAATGTATATACATACATATATATATGTATGTGTATGTATATATGTATATACATACATATATATATATGTATATATATGAAAAGAGTGTGAGAGAGACAGAGAGATGACAGCTGAACACTAGTGATAACAGATAACTGGTTTAAAAGAGAAAGTGTAAGTGGTGGTGGTGGTGGTGGTGGTGAGGGTGTTGTTAAGATTTTCTGCTTCCTGGCTTACTATATAACTATATACATTCTGTTTTACATATTTTTCTTGTGGCTCTTTTTTGTGTGTGTGTGTGTGTGTGTGTGTGTGTGTGTGTGTGTGTGTAAGAATTCATTCATAATAAACAAACAAGGCAATACGAAACAAACAAACAAGAAAACAAACAAACACACTGGGAGCGACTTTGGTTGTGAGGTCTTCGAATTCTTGGATTGAAGCTCTAAGCATCAACATGTTTTCCTTTTAATATAGATGACACACACACACACACATACACACATACACACACACACACGTGCTCATACGCATGCATACTGACACACACACACACATGTACTAACAGGCATTGGTACAAGTTTTTCTTCTTCATTTTGGCAAAGAATTTAAAAGACATTAGGTATAGCGCTTCGTCCAATATGAGAACAAGAAAGAGAGAGATAGAGTGAGAGATCAAGAGAGAAAGAGAGAGAGAGAGAGAGATGTAAAGAGAAAGTGTGTGTTAATATATATATATATATATATAAAAAATGAAAGGAAAACCTTAAAAAAAAAAGGGTGCCATTTGTTTTTAAAATAACATCTTAGCATATGTTAATAGTGATGTAATGTTTGTGCATTATGTCTTGGCAGCAGGATATAGTGTTTATCTTGTCGGCATGCCCAGCAGAAGAGTATAAAACGGGTGACAGTGTGGGGGAATAAAAGCTTCAATTTAGATGACTCTGTGTGTGTGTGTGTGTCTTTTATCTGTTGCTTGTTTCAGTCGTTCGACTGTGGCCATGCTGGGGCACTGCTTATGAGAGCTCAAAATCTCTCGTGGAAGCGCCATCCAACCAAAATGCAAATATATGGGAAATTACCACCTGTGTCATCTCTTGTGAAAGGTAGGAGAGTCCAGTTTGCTGGACATTGTTGTAGAGCTGAAAAAGAAGTAA
>NC_042998.1:21818489-21888489 GCF_006345805.1 Octopus sinensis
GTTTATCAGCTTTAGGATATAAGAATGTTGACTTATTTATTTATCAAAACGAGAACCATATTAAAATACATATATACAGTATAAAATTCAATACATATAAAATAAGAGTACAAGTAGTTATTAAAAAAAACTTAATATAATTATATATATATAATATATATATATATATATATATATATATGATATTAAAGAGGAAATCGTTTGATATATTTTGATATGTAATTATTTGGCAAGAACTATTTTCAAGTATTCAGTAGCATTCTCCAGTGTTTCCAACTCTCATAGAAAATATAAGACCTACAGATATATACTTTGGAGTACTAGAATATGCAGATGTACTTCATGAGGACACAACTTGGCTTCTAAGCCTATCTACATACATCTCTCTCTCACACATACACACACACACACACGATGGGCTTCTTTCAGTTTCCATCTATGAAATCAACTCACAACGCTTGGGCAGTGTTGTAGTACAGTATTGTATAAAGACTTTGAAACTGGCTGTGTTGAAAATGACTACTGGTTTTTGTGATTTTATTGTTTGAAGTATCATGACATGATGAGATGAAAAGAAACAGAGTGAGAGATATCGATTGATTTATACACGGACAGAGACACACATTGATACCTAGCTAGAAATTTAGAGAGACTGACAGATAGATAGACAGGTAGATAGACAGGTAGATAGTTTGCTAGCTAGCTAGATAGATTGACAGGTAAATAGTGAGATAAATAGATAGATAGATTGACAGGCAGACAGGCATAGATGGATAGATAGACAGATAGATAGATAGATAGATAGATAGATAGGACAGACAGTTAGATAGAGTGACAGACAGACAAACAGATAGACAGACAGATAGATAGACAGGTAGATAGTTAGCTAGATAGATAGATAGAGAGACAGACTAACACATAGACAGGCAGGTAGATAGCTAAATAGATTGAAGGATAGACAGACAGATAGATGGGTAAATAGTTAGCTAGACAACTAGATAGATAGATAGATAGAAAAGCTAGATAAATTGACAGACAGACAGGTAGTATATAGACAGATTGATAAATAGATTGATGGGTGGATGGGGAGAGAGAATGAGAGGAAGAGAGAGTCTGCTGTATGTAGTAGAAAGGTAAAAATAAAAAGCTGATCATTTCTTTGACTGATAGATGTGAAGTTGGGAAAGAATGGAACATTGTTTGAATGGAAGCAAATTCAATCCCTATTTGCACATAGATGTAGTTTATTTATTCTTATGTAGAATATCTGTGACATTTGACTGCATTTCTATGTTCAGAGGCTTGATTCTTGCCTTTCATCTGTCTGAGGGTGACAGATTAAAGAATCAATCAAGTGTTGGGATCAATATATTTGGATCAATATAATCGTCTATATAGGAAATCGTTATTATTGTGAGAGTGCTAAACAAGTGCCCAGAGTTGTTTAAAGTTCAAATACTGCTAGAGATTTCACATCTTAACTTTCCTGGGCCATGTCTCACAAAAATTCATTATAAAACACCTGTGCTGGTACCACATGAAAAGCACCTGTGCCAGCATTATGTAAGAGGCACCTTACGGCTAGCTGGCAGAATCATTAGCATGCTGGGCGAAATACTGAGCAGTATTTCGTCGGCTGTTATGTTCTGAGTTCAAATTCCATCAAGGGTGACTTTGCCTTTCATCCTTTCGGAGTCGATTAAATAAGTACCAGTTACGCACCTATTTCGTTACCACCCACAAGGGGCTAAACACAGAGAGGACAAACAAGGACAGACAAAGAGATTAAGTCAATGACATCGACCACAGTGCGTAACTGGTACTTAATTTATTGACCCTGAAAGGATGAAAGGCAAAGTTGAGATTGGCGGAATTTGAACTCAGAACGTAAGAGCAGATGCTAATGTTTCTGCCAGCTCGCCGCCTTCTACCTTACCAGTTTCTATCAAATCAGATCATCCAGTCCAAACCAGCAAGGAAAATAATGATGATGATGAGGAGGAGGAAATTGTAGGTGTAACTGTGGATAAGCACAGTTGCAGCTCAGTGTGGTTAAGATCTTTGTTTCCCATCCACATGGTTTCTGGTTCACTGCCAGAGTACGGTACCATGGGCAAGTGTCTTTTACTATAGCCCTGATCTTTCAGGAAGGACCTTGAAAATATATTTTCTTATCCCTTAAAGAACAGGATAGTCATGGATGGATTAAAAGTATGCTTGATCAAGTAGACTTATAATTAACATTATCAACAATACTGAAGAGAGTTACGAGCTAATCAAAGGAGCCTCTCTGTGGTTGCTCAGCCTTTTAGAAATAACAGCCAAATCTCCTTTGAATCGCACCCTATTATCTTAAATTAGGAAGAGAGACATTTAGATGACACAGTTTTAGAGATGCTATAGCTGAAAATAAGAATGGATGGTCACAACTGGAACATATTTGATCAAAGCTCTGCTGATTCAGAGCTGATCTAGGAGTTGATGCTAAAGAGCAACCATGACCACAAGAACACTACTACTACTACTACTACAACTACTACTACTACTACTGCTGCTGCTGCTGCTGCTGCTGCTACACTACTACTACTACTACTACTACTACTACTACTACTACTAATAATAATAATAATAATAATAATAATAACAATAATAATAATAACAACAACAACAACAACCAAAATGGTTGGATTCATAACCCCAGAATAAATACAGATTTGTCTTTTAATAATGTAAAAATTATTTTTAGCAAGGATCTGCTACTCCAAATAATTATTCGCAAGTCGATAATATTTGTCATGAGACTTTCCTGAAATTTCTCTGTCAGTTTTAACTCATTGTTAAAATTTATGAAATAATAATAAAAGGAACAAGGACAAATAATTCTATAATGCAGATAATTCCATTGTAAGAAGATATTATGAGACAGCATAGAAGGAAAAAGAACTATATTTTTAGCAATATTTAATCCAATTTCTTCTAACACACACTTTCACAGGAAAATGGATGTAGAAATGATAACAATTCTAAATATTTTAATCCTATTTACAACAAGCCAACAAGCTACTTTTTACTAAAAGATTTACAATGCTTTTAATCTTGTTTTCATTTTATCTAAGAATATGTTCTGCTGAAGTTAGTACATATTCTCAAATACAAAATGGACTAACCAAAGAAGAATGCAGCCGTTCAGTTTTACACTATTGCTTATAACCACTTTGACTACTACAGTAGTTTCATGACAAAGATAAGCATTGAATATTATTGTTCATTCATAAATGTTGCATTGGATTTGATAAATAGATAGATAAACTGATTGACAGATAGAAAGATTGACAGATAGAAAGATTGACAGATAAAAAGATTGACAGATTAATTTGATTGATAGGTAAATATGTATTTAGTATGAATGAAAGTGAGATATTATGGATACAGTTAATGAAAATGTATAAATAGACATGGAAAAACTTGTCATTAGCTATGGGGATCAGAATCAATGTAGTTTTTGTACAGTTGTCCTATGGAACCACTCTTCTGAATGTGTATGTGATTGTAAACATCACTGAGGTATCTATGTGCGTGTGTGTGTTTATACATAGACACAAATACACACACACACACACACACACACACACACACATTACCCTTTTTCTCCCTCTGCTTTCTTCTCTTCCTCATCAGCATCCACGATTTCATATCTATTTTTCCACACTTACATGGGTTACTAAAGTCTTCTCCTTGACATGTCATTCAAGAAATTTTTGAGCATTTATTATTAATTTCCACCATGCACAGTATGGCCAAATGGTTAAGAGGCACCTTGTTGTGGTTTCTTTTCTCCTCTGATTCACGAGATTTTGCATCCTGAGATCAGCTTTCACAACTTCTTCCTGCACCTTCTTCAGTTTTCCTCTTCTACAGATTTCCTTCCACATTAATCATTTTAGCACTTTTTATGGGTTTTCCAGATTGGACTACAAGTACTGATTATATTACTTTAAAGAACTGCATGCTACTATTTATTTCATATTTGCCTACCTACCACTTTAAAATTTTGGCTTTTAAAGGAAAGAATCTGATTGTGTATCATATTAAATCATTAAATAATTAAATCAGAACTGACCTACATGCAGTCTTTACACACACATACACACACATAAATGATGATGATGTTGATGATATATATATATATATATATATATGTGTGTGTGTGTGTGTGGTGTGTGTGTGGAGGCACATGGCCTAGTGGTTAGAGTAGCAGACTCACGTTCGAGGGATCACAGGTTCAAATCTCAGACCGGGTGATATGTGTGTTTATAAGCGAAACACCTAAGTTCCATGCAGCTCTGGCAGAAGGTAATGGCGAACTTCTGTTGACTCTTTTGCCACAACTTTCTCTTGCTCTTTCCTCCTGCATCTTGCAGCTCACCTGTGATGGACCGGTGTCCCGTCCAGGTGGGGAACCTATATGCCAAAGAAACTGGGAAACTGGCCCTAATGAGTCAGGCATGGCTCGAGACAGAACAAACAATATATATATATATATAACAGAAATAGGTTTCAAAGAAAAAAGACTACACATGGTATAAATAGGGGAAAAGTAAAAAGAAAACGCACATTAGATATAAAAAATAAAGGCCTTTTTTAAGAAAAGCAAAGATATATACATACAATTAGATGATTTGAGGTGGAATCATGAAATATAAAAATCATTGTTATGAATCATTATAGAGATTCAAAGCCATACCGGTATCGTCAGAGCTGATCACTGACTTTGAATGAACACTGAAATTTCGATCATTGTTTTATCTCCAGTGAGAATGGGTAGATTTTGGATGATGATGTTGAAGGCCTCGTTGTTTCTAGGGTTGTGTGTGGAGATGTGTGGGAGTATTTTTAAATATAGTGTAGTATTTCGGTTCACCACATCGAATGGTTCCTTCATTTATAGTTTTCTGGAGGTGTTTAAGCATGTCTAAATCATCCCTGATGAAGCTTTTCACATATTTTAAAAATGGTTTGAGTAATATGTCGAGGAAATTGCTCAAATGGTGGGTTTCACAAGCAGGGCCAGCAATGATGGGTCTTAGTTGGGGGTCAGTAGTGGGAGGAACATTAATGCATAGGCTTGGAAAATCTTTGCAAGCTTTACTAATATGTAGATTTTTGTGCATTTTAGGTAATCTGTAGAATAGACTTGGTCTGTATTTAAAATTGGATAAATAGTCAATTCTTTTTTAGTGAGGCCCTTTCCATGTATTTGAAGTAAGGAGGATATGTTTTTAAGTGTCATCTGTGGGTTATAGTGTTCTATCTTCTCATGTTTTCCTACATGAAGAATATTAAATTTATATAGTACTCTGTATCCATCACAACTGTCACACTTCCTTTAATCAGCTTCTTTAATGGGCAAGTTTATATCTTTTTTTAAACTCGATTAGGTTTTTCCATTCATTTGTTTTGAGATTGGATTTAATTCGTTGTGTTTGTAGGGTATTAAATGGAAAATTGGTTAAAGTGTTCACAAAAATCATCAAGTGCTTTATTTCTGCCTTTTGTTGGACAGGATTCGCTTTTGTTTTTTACTACCGAGTCATCTTCGCTGGTGTAGTTCTGAAGTGCTTCTGCGAGGCACAATTTTTCGGCAAAAATCCATAGTGTTATCCTCGATTTCATTCGGGTTTGATCTGCGAGGGGTTGGTGTAAACTTCAAACCTTCTTGCTAGAATTTTAGTTTGTGTAGTACTTAGGATTTTCTTTGATAAGTTGATTATTTTCGGTTGTTCATGTATATTTTGTTCCATTTCACATCTCTGTTTATCTGATTTAGGTCTAAAGAAATGGTTGCAGTAGGTGGATTGTTGTGGGAAGTCTGTATTGTATTTAGTTTGGTATGAAGAAATTGGGTGTAAAGTGTGTCTTTGGTAGTAAATTTGTTGTGGAGTGACTGCATAGTGGACTAAATTATGGTTATTCTGAGGGTTGTTACATTGTCCATAGTCGATGTGGTTTGGGTTAAATTTATTGTTAATTTTGTAATGCAGGTAGAGGGAGAAATTATGGTGTCTAGTTAGGTTGTGTTTAGTTGAATACTTGAAGTATCCATGCTGAAAGATAAGTCTCGGAGGCAAATTCTTCCATTGTCTGTTAGATGATAGGGGTAGACTGGTAGGTAATGGTTCTCGAAAGTTTTGGTTAGTCTGAAAGCTTTGATGGATCTTTTGATTTATGTGTGTGTGTATACATACATACATATATTTATGTATATGTGTATATATATATGTATATATATATATGTATATATATATGTGTGTGTGTGTATATATATATTTATATATATTTGTGTATATATATATATATATATATATATACACACACACACACTAGACTAGACTAGACTAGACTACCCATGACCCATTGTGTCACTGACAGTTCAGGTTATAAAACATTAAAGCTGATTTCAACATTGCATTGAAATGAAAGTTAATTTTATGATGATTCAGTTAAATATTTCAATTCGTTTGTGTCATCATAAGTCTGGTTTACAAATTCATGTCTAAGCTTTTATTGATTATTTACAGCAGCTAATAGAAACAGAACTTCCAAGATAAACTTGAACTCCAGTAACAGCATTTATTTATGGCACATGTGTACACTTCTACAAAAATGCAAAAGAAATTGTTATATATCATAAACAAAATTAATTGAAACAATTTTCACAGTATTACATGTTCCCATTTTAGGGTTATCTTTCTTTCAGAGTATTTTCCCATTATACACGGTTTTGGCTATTTCTGAAGGTACCCCCAAAAAACCACGTATCTCAAGAATCTGTGGTCTGATTTACATGAAAGTTGTTCATTCTGTTTGTATTCACATTTTAGAGGTGCCTTACTCGCAGAATAACACTGGTTTTAGCTGTATTAAATTACAGACAAGCATGCATGCAAGCAAGCACACTAGCAAATAAGCAATCACAGAGTTTTAGTAGTATATAGATATAAACTGACAGTTGTCAATTGTGGAACATGACTGTCACTACATAAACCTGATGATTGTGTAATGCATGAAAGAACTAGTTTATTTCAATATTGTAAAATTGCAAAAGCTGTAAAAAATAAAACAGGAAAATCAGACTAAATTGGAATTTCATTGATTAATATATTCTTCGATACATAATCATAGAAACTCAGATATATATCTATGTGTGTGTGTGGGGGGGGTTTGAAGGAATTTGGTCAACAGAAACTGCTACAAGCCTATTGTTTATATACATGATATCTGAGCTGTATGATGGACAGAAGGTTATGAGCCAATCCAATTTGCCTTTTGTCGGATTTGTTGCCAAAAATGTGTGTGGCCTCTTTATTGCTTATTTGTATCAGTCATTAACATTGTGGCCATGCTGGAGCACTGTCTTGAAGAATTTTTTTTTAGTCGAATAATTCGACCCCAGTACTTATAATGTTTTCTTTTTTAGCCTGCCTCTTATTCTATCAGTTTCTTTTGCTGAACTGCTAAGTTAAGTAGGTGTAAACACACCAGTACCAGTTGTCAAGTGGTGGTGGGGGATAAACACAGACACAAAGATATGCCATACACACAAACATACACACACACTCACATGCACACATATACATATATATATAAATTCGAAGTCTTTATGTGGGATGCGAACCCACTTCTCCTGTAAATATGACAAGCGTTCTACCACCATTTATATACAACAAGCTTCTTTCAGTTTCCATCTAATAAATTCACTTATGAGGATTTGGTTAGCCTGAGGCTATAGTAGAAGACACTTGCCCAACATTCCACACAGTGGGACTGAACCCAGAACCATGTGGTTGGGAAGCAAACTTTTTTGCCATACAGCAATGCCTATCCTCATTGTCGGGGAATCTGGATCATCTTCAGGTTTTTATTCTGTCACTTCCTCCTAATGTCTTCTCTAAGCTTTTCCAGTGTCTCACTGACCTACCCCATTCATGGTACTGCCAAATTTCAGAAGATCAAAGAGAATGACATTTTTGTCATCCAAAAAAAAGTTACCTATTTCTTTACTACCCACAAGGGGCTAAACACAGAGGGGACAAACTAGGACAGACAAACGGATTAAGTCAATTACATTGACCCCAGTGTGTAACTGGTACTTAATTTATCGACCCCAAGAGGATGAAAGGCAAAGTCAGCCTTGGCGGAATTTGAACTCAGAACGTAACGGCAAGCGAAATACCACTAAGCATTTCGCCCGGCATGCTAACAATTCTGCCAGCTCACCGCCCTAGATCCAAAAAACAGTTACCATGACTTTCCGTGCCAGTCACTGGCTTGTGATCTTCTTAGACTCTGGAGATTAAGCGTGATGCCATTTCATGGACCAAGCCTTCGTTTCCAGACTATAACAATGCATGTATGTTTTGTCCCTTGTCACTAGATTGGAAAAGAAAAAAATTTCTTCAGTGGTTTCAAACACTTCCAGTCGACCAGAGCAGACTTCTACAATTCTCTCCTTCAAATCTGGTGTTAACTGCCATGTTATTCATTTTGTTATTCATGTGCTGGTGCCACCTAAAAAGCACCATTGATGGAGCCAGTTCCATGTGCCGTGTAAAAATCCCTGCTGCTGGTGCCACATAAAAGGCACGGGTGCTGGTGCCACATAAGAAGCACCTGTGCTGGTGCCCTGTAAAGAGCACTTGGTACAATCTGAAAGCTGACATTGGGAAGGGCAGGCACTCATTGTAGAAACCATTCCAAAACAAACAATAAACCTTATCGGCTCCTGTCAAATTGTCCAACCCATGTCAGCATGGAAAATGGATGTCAAATGACGATGATGATGATGTTTATTTTCAATGGCAGAGTTTATTCAGCTCCTCATCACACCTCTAAATAACTGTGGACTTGTGAACCACTCATGAATCATAGATTTTGTAATCACATCACGAGATCAATTTACAGCTAGGCCCATGATACTATTAAAGTTTACCTAAGACACGTTACTGAACAAAAGATAGAATGAAAAACCAAAACAAAAACAAAACTTCGATTGTTTTGTGTGTAAGCTACTGTGACTTTCACTCCTTGTATAAAAATTATTATTATTATTAATTAATAATTTTGCTTTGTCAAAGATGGTGGGATTGGATGTTCTTTGAATTTTTTACTAAACCATATTCCTGACAATAACATCTGTTAATTCCCGCAAGACTCTTGTTAAGGTTTTGTTGGGTGAAAGCAGAGATTTTTATGTTTGAATTTGAAGCAGACATTGTTAAAAATGTTAATCATCTCAGGCAGATGAAGCTAAAGTCAGATAATGAAATTATCATTTAAAATCTTGCAGTTTGCTTGAAGCATTATTAATTAAATATAAAAACACTAACAAGTGACAAAGGCTACAAATTACCGATGACTTATTGAATAAATTTATTTTCATGAATATTTTTTTTCTCTCTTTCATCAGTTTTAATGAAGCCATTATCATTTCTTTTTATTTTGAAAATAAAATATCAATATTTAATAATTTTTTTAATTTTTAGAATAGGAAAGTCGAGTAAAGAAATGGTTAAGGCTAGAACCCATTATGCTGGGCTTTGCAGACAAACTGACTTTGGGTCAACAGAAGCAATGGTATCTGGTACCGCAGATTTGTCCAATCCCATGCATGTACAAAAAAGCTGTTGCTAAAACAATGAATATTTGAAAACGGCAAAAGAATTTCTGAAATAGATGTTTGAAAACCACTACCATTCAATGACTATGCTGTATTGTTTGTCAGAGATAAGCTTCTGTCATTCATTCTGCTTTCTGCAGCCTTCCTCTCCATCTTTTTTGGGTTTTTTTGTTTTAGTTCTATGTTTTCTGTATTCCTTGTATATTTTCAAACCCTTTTATCTCGTTTCTTTTATTTCTGAAACATCTATTTTGTATGAAGAAGGTAAAACGATATGAACTGTATCCAGAAGTGAAAATGAAATCTGAAAATGTATGGAACTGATTGAGACTTTCATGTTTTACCATTCTGTCTGTTAAAACATTTACAAATGACAGTAATTGATTTATTTATCGATTTATTCAGATATTGTTTCCAATATTATTCTAACAGAAGTGTGGCAAGATGGCTGAATTGTTAGCACACCAGCAAAATGTTTAGCAGCATTTCGTCTGTCTTTATGTTCTGAGTTCAAATTCTACTGAGGTCGACTTTGCCTTTCATCTTTTCAGGTCGATAAAATAAGAACCATTTGAAGACTGGCGGGGTCTATGTAATTGACTTAACCCCCCTCCAACTGAAATGCTAACCTTATGTTAGAAATTTGAAACCAATTTTATTCAAACAGAATAATTCCACTGAAGTTGACAATACCTGTCATCCTTTTGGGGTCAGTAAATTAAGAACCAGTTCAGCTCTGGGGTTGATGTGATCAACTTACTATCACCCGAGAGCTGGCTGACCTTGTGCCAAAGTTTGAAATTAATATTATCCTAACAGAAGGGCAGCAAGTTGGTAGAATCATTAACATGTGGGTAAAATGCTTAGTAACATTTTGTCCATATTTCTGTTCTAACTTAACCCTTTTGTTACTGTATTTCTGTTGAGATGCTCTGTGTTTCTTCCAATTACTTTAAATATAACAAAGAATTTAGTAAAATAACTTAGTTATCATTCAGCTTGTGTTAGGAATATAAATTGTGACTAAAATTGGTGGAAGATTTTAATTCAAAACCTATGAAAACAAGATATCTGTATTCAAAGCCAGAGCCGGTTTCAGCCGGGTTGGTAATAAACGAGTTAAAATTATGCAGAGGTCAAGTTTGCCTTTTATTCTTTTGGGGTTGGTAAAAGAAGTACCAGTTGAGCACCGGGGTTGATGTAATCGACTTAATCCCTCCCTAAAATCTATGGCTTTGTGCCAAAATTTGAAACCATTATCATTATTACCTCTGCCTTAGTGAAGATATTGTCTTCAGCCATGTTTGTCTGTTTGTCCGTGGACAAGATAACTCAAGAACCACTGGATGGATTCAGATGAAATTTTTAGGGATGTTTGGCCTCATGACTGGCACAAACTGATTAAATTTTGGGATTGATCTGGTACCGGACAAGGATTCTGGATTATTTTTCCGTTTTTCCTTTTTTACTTAAGTTTTGAGAGCAGTCGGGTTAATTTTTAGTATTCTCGATTGTGAGAGCAATCGAGTTCATTTCAGGTATTCTCGTTTTAAAAATCATCTCTGGCTAATCGTTGAGAGAACGTTGGCATTGCCTTGGCGGAGGTTTGCACTCTCTGAGTACTCTTGTTTATTATTATGATTGTTAAGGTGGCAAGCTGGTAGAATCATTAGCATTCCAGACAAAATACTTAGTGGTATTTCATCTGTCTTATGTTCTGAGTTCAAATTCTGCTGAGGGAAACTTTGACTTTAATCCTTTTGGGATCAATAAAATAAGTACCAGTGAAACACTGGGGTTGGCGTAATTGGCTGGACCCCTTCCCCAAAATTTCAGGCCTTGTGCCTTTAATAGAAAGGATTATTATAATTATTTTCATTAGCATCTTCTTTCAATTTTGTTTCAGTTTCTTTCTGTGTGTCTTCTTGACACCTAGGGCAGAGAAATGTGCTGTATACATTGGTAGGCCAATAAAATAAACACACCAGATTGTTAATTTACAAAGTCATGTGATAGAGAAAAAGAGGAAGACAAAAAAAAAAGGAAAAAATAAAGTGGGGAGGAAAGAAAATTCACAGCAAATACGTGTGACGTACCAGTTAAGACAACCTTTTGCATTTCCTGCATGGATTGTAAACCAGGAATCATTCTTAAATAATTTTCAGTTCCTTTTTTGATCATTCCAAGTGCTCCTACAATCACTGGTATTGTAACAGTCTTGAGATGCCACATCTTTACGATTTTGATTAGCAAATCTCAATATTTTCTGAGATTATCAAATTCTTTTGCCAAGGTCCTATGGTCACAGAGTATGCTGATGTCTATCAATAGACAGACTTTACTGTTTTGGTCTTCCACAACAATATCTGGTTTATTTGCTTTGATGGTCCACTCTGTACATACTGGAAAGTCCCAAAGAATTATCACACATTTTCTCCCCTTATTATTATTATTATTATTATTATTATTATTTTCTACTCTAGGTACAAGGCCTGAAATTTTTAGGGAGGTGGACCAGTCAATTAGATCGACCCCTGTATGCAACTGGTACTTAATTTATTGATCCCCAAAAGGATGAAAGGCAAAGTTGACCTCGGTAGATCATTATTATTATTAAGAAGGCAGTGAACTGGCTGAATTGTTACCATGCTGGACAAAATGCTTAGTGGCATTTTGTTTATCATTACATTCTGAGTTCAAATTCCACTGAGGTTGACTTTGCCTTTCATCCTTTCTGGGGCGATAAAATAAGTACCAGCTGAGCACTGGGGATAGATGTAATCAACTTACCCCCACCCCAGAACTTACTGGCCTTGTTTCAAAACTTGAAGCCATTATTATTGTTGTTGTTGGTGTTGTTGTGTTGGTGGTGGTAGTTGTTCTCCTTGTTCCTGATAGATATTGAATCTTTATGCAGAATGAAAAGAAGACACAGCGAGATATGAAACCTAGCCATTGTGAGAAGGTGCTTGGTTGCCACAGATAAAAACACCATATTCCTGCTAGTGAGCCAAATAACTGTTGTCAGCATTCCTTTGAAATTCTACAATTGTTTTCCCCCCTTTTTTTTTCCTTTTTTTTTTTTTTTTACAAGATCATAAATTAGTTTTGTTGAAAGCAGATTTTTCTCTTTTTCGTTTCCTATTTTTTTTCCTCCTTTCCTCTCTATTTTTTTTTTTTTTGGTTTAATGCCATTAGGTGGCTCCTTGTCGACAATATTCATGGAGATTTTTGAGTTGGGCCATATGGTAGATACTTGTCAAACGAGAATGGAATAAAGCTAAACGCTTTCTATATATATATATGTATTCAACGGTTCTCAACTCAAAGATGAATCTTTAACTTGCAACAAAGAAATCACAAAGTTGGTAATGTATGCGCGTATGCGTAGAAGTAAGTGTGTATATTGTGTATATGTGTGTGTGTAAGAACGCTCGACTTTTATGTTGTCATGCCACCTGGTTTTTAGTGACATGACAGTTCATACATACATACATATATAATACATGTGTATATATATATATATATGTGTGTGTGTGTGTGTATATGTGTGTGTATATGTAATGTGTATATATATGTATATATGTATATAAATGTATGTATACATGTATGTATATATATATATGTGTGTATACATGTATGTATGTATATGTGTATATATATATATATATATATATATATTTATGTACATATGTGTATGTGTGTGTGTATATATATATGTGTATATATATATGTATATATATGTATATTGTCATCATCATTATTTGATGTCTGTTTTCCTTGCTGACATTGGCTGTATTTATACGTACATACATACACGCATACATATATGTGTGAGTGTGTGTGTATATGTATATACATATACACACCTATGTATATATATATAAATATGTGTATATGAGTGTGTATTTCTATATATGTTAACATATGTGTGTATATATGTATGTATATGTATATATATATGTATGTATATATATATATATATATATATATACACACATGTATATATACATACATGTCTGTGAATTTTATGTGATGCATGCTAGTGTGTGAAAGTGTCAGTCTATGTATCACCACAGCGCAAATGCGCATGTGTGTGCGTGCGTATGCATTGATATGCGTATGAAAGCATTTCTAGGTGAAATGCTTGCTCTGTTCATTCTTCGTGCTAAACATAGATAAACGGAGAATGTTTTGCTGGATTTGTGGGACGGTTAAGATAGTTTATCTCAAAGTTTCCATGTGCTCAAGTTTCTATAAGCTGCTTTAAAAGTGCTTCCACGCATCCTGGGAAAGGAAGAACTGTAGAACTGATAAACAAAGCAGAGGCACTTACATGAAACAGCTTAGATGTCAAAAAAAAAAGAAGAAAAAGAAAGGCCCAAAACAAAGCAAAAAAAAAAAGCAAGTAAAACCCCATGAGGAATTTAAAATGGTTTCATATGAGGCATTATTCCACATGGTTGTTGCTGTAAATCAAAAATTATATATTACAAATAGCAGTTTCATTTGCTGTTGTGACAGAAGATAACAGTATAAGATAATAATAATAATAATAATAATAATAGTTATACAGTGATGATGATGGTGATGATAATAATAATAATAATGATAATGATAATAATAATGATCCTTTATGTTATGGGCACAATGCCTGAAATGTGTGGAGAGGGAGTAAGTCGATTACATCGACCTCAGTGCGTAACTGGTACTTATTTAATCGACTCCGAAAAGGATGGAAGGCAAAGTCAACCTTGGCAGAATTTGAACTCAGAACGCGATGGCAGATGAATACCACTAAGCATTTCGCCTAGCATGCTAATGATACTGACAACTCGCTGTCTTAATAATGCTGCTGCTACTACTACTACTACTACTACTAATAATAATGATAATAATAAATGTCTTGATGCAGTAACAAGCTGTGCCTCTCATAGCTTCTGATCTTAACTGATTGGAAGTGTTATGTACATTGTTTTGTTTTGGTATAAAAGATGGGCTACAGCAAATATTCTGCTCAGTACCACAGATTTGCTTGTCAGTTGTTTGACCATAACCAGTTGAGCATGTCCCTTAGTGGCTGACGATATGTGCATCTCTGATCACGAGCAGAAGTAGTGGGGGAGCATCATAGCCATGTGTTGAGAGGATTTTTTTGAGGTTTGAAGAATTCACCTTAGGAAACAGGTGTTTTGTTCATCATCCTTAAACAGCCCTTATTCAGGGACCTTTTGAGTGTGGCGGGTTACTTGACCAGAAGAAAATTCTAACTGGGCCCCACCTGCAATGTCATGTGCCGTTTATCTTGATATGAGATCACCATGTCGCGCACATACGGTTATGCTACATGTGCCTGGTATACCCTTATCAGACAAGTAGTCATGATGCGTTAACTGGGCTTCATATATTTTACCCCAGTGTCATTTTGATGGCATGCACTGCTCTCTCACTCAATAATAATAATAATAATGTTTTCAAATTTTGTCACAAGGGCAGCAGTTTTGGGGGAGGGGATGAGTCGATTACATTGACCCCAGTGCATAACTGGTACTTATTTCATTGACCCTGAAAAGATGAAAGCAAAGTTGACCTCAGCAGAATATGAACTCAGAACGTAGCGATGGATAAAATACTGCTAAGCATTTTACCTCGCATGCTAATGATTCTGGCAGCTTGCTGTCTTATCTCAATAATAATAATAATAATAATGATGATAATAATGATAATAATAACTGCTTCAAGTTTTGACTCAAGGCCAGTAATATAAAAGGGAAAGAATGGCAGTGAGCTGGCAGAATTGTTAGCACACTTGGCAAAATGCTTAGCGGTATTTCATCTGCCGTTACATTCTGAGTTCAAATTCTGCCAAGGTCGACTTTGCCTTTCATCCATTCAGGGTCGATTAATTAAGTACCAGCTATGCACTGGGGTCAATATAATCGACTTAATCCCTTTGTCTGTCCTTGTTTATCCCCTCTATGTTTAGCCCCTTGTTGGCAATAAAGAAATAAATATAAAGGCAAAGGAGTTAGTCAAGACTGTAGATTCTGGTACTTGAATAAAGCTTTTTTTTATTAATCCCAAAAGGTGGAAAGCAATGTTGGCCCCAGCAGAATTTGAGTGATGGGGAGTGATGGGGGAGTAATGTTGCTGTCATTTCCCTGTTAGTAGATTGTTCGCTAGATTTATGCCTTCAAGGTCACGTGGAATAATATGTCTTTGTTGAAAAACAGATAAGTGTTGGTGACAGGAAGGGCTTCTGGTCATAAAATAAAGTAAAACTTCAATAGCATATCTGTCTAACCCATCCTACTGCGGGAAAAAAAATGGACATAAGTGGACATAGGCGTAGCTATGACCATTGTGGTTAAGAAGCTCACTTAGTAACCACATGACTTAAGGTTCAATCCCACTTCATGGCGCCTTGGTCAAGTGTCTTCTGCAATGGCTCTGGGAGGACCAATGACCTGTGAGTGAATTTGATAGATGGAAACTATGTGGAAGCCCATTATGTGTGTATGAATACATGTATAAGCATGTATATATGCGTGTGCGTATGTGTTTCTGTTTGTGTCTGTTTTCCCAACCTTTCTTGACAACCAGTGTTGGTTTATTTATGTCCTGGTAACTTAGTGGTTTGGCAAAATAGACTAATAGAATAAGTACCAGATTTAAAAGATAGGTATTGCTGTTCATTTGTTCAATTAAAAAAAAATAATAATAATGAAATTATTGTATACAGTGCTCAGGTGCACCACAACTTGTCAAAAGTGCGTATAAAGCATATGCAGTAATGTACAAATGTCTGGAAAGCGAGCAGTGTATGAGTCAGATACATGCTTGCGTGTGTATGGAGGGGAGCAAATCAGGTGTAATGTTGGTAAATCTCAGGAAGCATGGAAGTTTTGAAGGATGCAGTGCTCCGACAACTAACAACTGTTGCCGGCAGTTTGTTGCATACTTCAGCAACTCTCAGCGTGAAAAAATGTTTCCTAAAGTCATGGGAGCTGTGCTGTTTTCTGACTTTGTAAATATGTCCACGAGTGTTAGACGGGCTACTCCAGTATGGCTGCAGTCCAATGAGTGAAACAAGTAAAAGATTAAAAGAAAAAAAGACAGACTAACAAAACAAACATATACCTTGCATCTTTTATCTTTTACTTGTTCCAGTCATTAGACTGTGGCCATGCTGGGGCACCAGCCTGAAGCATTTTAGCTGAATGAATCTACCTCAGTATTCATTTCATTTAAGTACTTATTTGATCAGTTTCTTTTGCCAAACTGCTATGTTATGGAGACAAACACAGGCACAAAATCATGCACACACACACACACACTCATAAACATATATTCACATACACACGTACATACACACACATGCTTATATGTACACGCATGCACACATGATGAGCTTCTTTTAGTTTCTATCTACCAAACCCACTCATAAGACTTTGGTAAGCCTGAGGCTGTAGTAGAAGAAACTTGCCCAAGGTGCCATGCAGTGGGACCACACACACACACACACACACATACACACACACATATATGTACATATATGTCTATGCATATATGTATGTATATATGTGTGTGTGTATATATATATATATATATATATATATATATGTGTCTGTATGTATGTATATATATATATATATATGTCTGTATGTATATATATATATGTGTAACGGTGGTGCATTAGCATGGCCACAGCTCTGAGCTGAAACTAAAGAAAAAAAATATCTATATATCTGTGTGTAGTATATATAATATATATATATATACACACACACACACACACCACACACACACACACAACACACACACACAACACACACACACACACACATATATATATATACACACATATACATGTATATACATGCACACCACACACACACACACATATATATATATGTATAGATATATTATATATATATATATATGTATATATATATATATTCTGAACACTTGTACATGAATGCACAAATTACTGTAAACATGTACTATGTGGGTTGGAAAAGCAGGCCATACCTACTCAGGCTTCAACTATAAACATTAATTATTAAATATAAAATGTAAATGATTTCCAATGCTAATTTTATGCATGGAATTCATTGCATAATTCAGTAAATAGCTAATAATTAGATATCAGACAGGCGCGATTTCCGCTCTTTATTCAACATCAATGTACATGAAGCTATTAATCTCACATGCTGTGAGTTCAGCTTCAGAAGATGAAAAAAACAAAAACTGGAAAATGTGAAAAAAATAAGTGTCATAGAAGCAGAATAATATCTACTTACGCTCAGCTTCACAATGGAGTGAGGAATGTGCAAAAGAGTATATTTTCTTCTTTGTGATTGAGCTAATATTAAGTGTGTGTGTGTGTGTGTGTGTGTGTGTGTATAGAATGGTAGTAGTGAATAGGTTTGTGTGTCTATTTGTACTTGTGTGTGTGTACGTGTAGATACAACTTCATGGAAAAGTTAAAATATGCTTAACTAGAAGGTTATACATGTATAATTATTGTTAGTATTTGTTGATATTGCATACCTAAGTACGATCTGCTGAACCTATCCTGTATTTACATATCTATATGCATTGCATGTATGTATTTATTTGTGTATGTATGTGTGTATGTATATGTGGATGTATATACACACACATAATAGTCTAGTCACACATTCATGTATAAACTTGCCCACACATGCACACACGACATGTATGTGTATTGTAGAAATGGAAAACCCAATATATATATATATATATATAATAAATTAATAAATAAAAGATATGCATATATACATACATATATGTACCTACATCTACATGTATATATACATGCATATATGGGTACAGGACACCAAAAAAACGTCGAACACAATGAGAAACGAAAACATAAACACAAACCAAGGAACTGGACATTTTTCTTAAACAACAAAAAAATAGAGTACAGGACAAATAACACGGAACGCACGCATCCATTTCTAAGTAAGATTGTTCTATATATATATGTATATATAATATATATATATATATATATATATACACACACACATATCATCATCATCATCACTTACAAGGTTTTGGTCAGCCCAGAGCTATAGTAGAAGACACTTGCCCAAGGTGCCATGTGCTGGGACTGAACCTGGAACCATGTGATTGGTAAGCAAGCTACTTACCACACAGCCACTCCTGCACCTATATATACATACATACATACATATATATATATATATACACATCAAAGGAGATGATAGCATCAATCCTGGACATTCATCCTCCCTCTGCCTTCAGCACATTGTTTCTCATGGGATGTGGCTGACAAAACCGATATGAGATTCTGTGGCACCGAAGGCACTGAGATTGACCCTGAACAACAGCCGCAGGGATTTGTTGATGACATCTCATCCTCTCTTCTTGTGGTTGGTTTCAAGGCACTCTACTCCTGCATCACACATGTGGACTTCTGTGCCTTCTGATTAATAGCCAGGACCTCGAAATGATTGGGAAGAGACACATCATCCTCATCATTGTTTAACGTCTGTTTTCTATGCTGGCAGGGGTTGGAGATGGTTTGACAGAAGCTGCCCAGCCGGGGGGGGGTTGCTCAGCTCATTAATATATATATTATATGTCATATATCAATCAAATAATGTTATACATATGTGCATATATATATATACACACACACACACACACACATATGTCTTGTATATATATATGCACACACATGAACACATGCATACACTCACATGTATATACACATAAATATATATATATATATATATATTATATATATCTATATACACCATATATATAATATATATATATATGCATGTGTATTTATGTGTGTATATATATATATAACATGATATACATATAATATATATACATATGTATGTATATTTATTTATATATGTATGTATGCATATATATATATGTATATATATATAATGTGTATATGTATAATGTATATATATGTATATATATAATGTATATATAATGTATATATATATTTATATGTGTGCATATATATGTGTGTGTCTGTGTGTATATATATATATGTGTTGTGTGTGTGTGTGTGTGTGTGTATATATATATAAATAAAATGAAAACTACATTGAGGAGACAGGAAGGAAAGTGACCAACCGTGTGATTGTGCATAAACAAGAAATTAGGGATTCAACTGTTAGGAATGTCCCATGCAGTGAACATCCACATGTCTATGGAAATGTAAAATTTAAAATATTCCCATTTTACAAGATAAACGCTGAAAATGTACAACCACAAAATGCAAAAGAAGAATACTTTGAATAATTCTAAACCTGAAATTAAACCGATAATAGGCAACATTCCATATAACAAACATTGGTAAAAGAATATTTCTGACCAAAATCAAAAGTTTGAAAATAAACTGGAAATGATACTTCCACAAAAATAACAACTTACTCTTTTAGAGGATGTGTGTTTGAAAAGGTTTTTAGGAAAGCACTCACACTCTAGAAAAGAACTTCTTCCCAAAAAAGGTTAGTAACATCATCATAAAAGATTTCATAACATTTAGTAAAACAATCATACATACATACATACATACATACATATATATTTCAAGAATAATCAGCCGAAATTGCAAGGATAATCTGGTTCTTGACTGAAGATAGAAAACTTCGAGTGACCCATCCTTGTTTTCTATCTGGATGTTTTGTTATCCCTTTTTGTATCACCGAGTTGTCCGGATGTTTTGTATTTATAATATATATATATATATATATATATAGTTAATCTAAACATGAAAACACAAAGAGAAAACACAACAACGCGAGGACGTGGAACAAATATAGTATTATTGGACGTTCAGGAAAGAAGGAAAGAAGGAGGGTTTAATGTTTCGAGCAGAGTTCTTTGTCGGAAATACAGGAGAAGGAAAGATCCAGAGAAGAGAAGACAGACAAAAAAAAATCGACACACGATGGGCTACTTTCAGTTTCTGTCTACCAAATCCACTCACAAGACTTTGGTCAGCCCAAGGCTATAGCTTACCCAAGGTGCCACGCATTGAGACTGAACCTTGAACCATGTGGTTGGGAAGCAAGCTACTTACCACGCAGCCACTCCTGCACCTACATATATATATATATATAAGGAAGTTAATAATTGCTTATTATTAACAACTAATTGGTCATCTTTGCTTCTTACAACCATTTCAATTAATACTCAGTAATTTAATTACAAATTTTACATCAAATTTACATTTATGTGATTTGAGTATAATTTCATTAGAGAAAAAAAAGTATGTACCTTCTTTTTACCTCTGATGAAATTATACTCATGTCACATAAATATGAATTTAATGTACAAATTTGTAATTAAATTATTGGGTATTAATTGAAATGGCTGTAAGAAGCGAAGAGGACCAATGTGTTAATAATAAACAATTATTAACTTCCTTATCTCCATTTTCTTTTCTTCTTTTGAGTGGATATAAACTATATGCTTAATATATACCTATTGTTTTAAGGGTGTTTCATTCCCCAACAATACTAGGTATTGGACCAGTATTTCCTTGGATGTAGCCATCCCTTCATGAGGTTAACACATCCTCTAGTCAAATATCTGTTGAGGCAAGTGAAATCAAAATCAAATTCGATGACTAGCGGGATGCAAAGAGCACCATACGAGTGTGATCGTTGACAGACTGGCTAACCGGCTTCCGTGCCAGTGGCACATAAAAGGCACCATTCGAGTGTGATCGTTACCAGCGTCGCCTTACTGGCATTTGTGCCCGTGCTAGTAGGGTGCCAAGAGCACCATCTGAGCATGATCGTTGACAGAGCGGCCAACTGGCTTCCGTGCCGGTGGCATGTAAAAGGGCACCATTTGAGTGTGATCATTACCAGCGTCGCCTGTGCTGGTGGCATATGTAAAAAGATTTGAGCGAGGTTATTGCCAGTACCGCCTGACTGCACCCCCTGTGCCGGTGGCACGGTAAAATAGCACCCACAACAACTTAGAGAGTGGTTTGCATTAGGAAAGGGTCTCAAGCTGTAGAAGACTCTGCCAGATCAAGATTAGACAGCCTGGTGCAAATGCCATCTGTGCATATGCCCATACCCATATCAAAATCGTCCAACCTATTGCTAGCATGGAAGCGGTACGTATAATACGATATGATGATATAGTATATATATATTATATATATATATAGTTCCTTTGTGACCCAAATGCATAACAGTGCTCAGTATGTCTGTTTGTAAGCGGTACATATATCTCCATCCTTCATCCCTGTCACTGACACAATTCTACTATACTCAGAATAGCGGAATAGCAGAATACTGTAGGAGACTTTATAAATATACAAAGGTGTTCAACATCATTCATATGATACTTTACAGTGTATTGTGTTTGTAAAAAATATATACGCTCACTGAATATAATGATGTACGTGTGTTTTTAAATAGCTTTTACATGACTTTTTCATAATAACATTACTTAAAGTCTATATATGTACATCTGTTTATATATATATATATACTAAATAATTAGGGTTCAGCAAAGATTTGCTTTATCACATACCGAAGTTTAGAAATAGCAGCAAAAAAAGGACTCCTTTTTAAGTAGAAGAAATAGCTAACGTTTTTGGCTGCTATTTCTAAACTTCGGTATGTGGTAAAGCAAATCTTTGCTGAACCCTAATTATTTAGTATTACTTAAGTTTACCATGAAATGGTCCTGTTTTCATGCGAATTCTACTTGGTGAAATTATTGATTACTTCTTAATTAATTAATTAATTTTACTCTTTGTTATTATATACACACACATATATATATATATATATATATATATATATATATATATATATGAGTGTGTATACAAAATAAATATATGGAATGCAATGTCATGTATGTGTGTGTGTGTGTGTGTGTGGTGTGTTTTAAATAAGTTCTTAAATGGCATTCTCTTAATGTGATTGCTTAATGTCATAATTTATATGTATATCTGCCAAGCAACCTAGAGACATATCTATATCTATCTTCTGTCTGTCTGTCTGTCTGTCTATGTAGTTACTTATCTATCTATCTATCTATCTATCTATCTATCTATCTATCTATCTATCTATATTTATCTATCCATCCATCCATCCATCTATCTGCCTATCTTTCTATCTATCTGTCTGTCTTGCTGTCTGTCTGTCTGTCTGCCTGCCTGCCTGCCTGTCTGTCTGTCTGTCCGCCCACCCGTCCGTCCGTCCGTCTCCCTCTTTTTTTCTCTCCATATCTCACTCTGGATCTTTCCATTTATCTATCTGTCTGTCTGTCTGTCTCTGTGTTCCTATCTGCCTATCTATTTGCCTATATTATTCTGTCTACCTGTCTGTTTATCTTTTCATCTATTTATATATCTATCTATCTAACTATCTACCTATCTGTCTATCTCTCTGTCTGTCTGTCTGTCCATCCATCCATGTGGCTGTATCTGTCCGTCTGTCCGCCCTTCTATCTGTCCGCCTATCTTCCTATCATCCTACCTATCTGTCCATCGATCAATCAATCTGTCGGTCTGTCTGTCTGTTCTCTGACACCTGAACTGAGCCACTATAGGAGGCCAGGCAAGAGAAAGAGAGAGAGAGAGAAAGAGAGAGTTAAAGAGAAAAGAAAGGGAGAAAGCAAAAGCGAGACAGTGTGCGCGTGCGTGCGTGCATGTGTCTTTGTATGTGTGTGCACGTGTGTTTATGCTATACCAAAATATTTACAAATAAAAACAAAAATATAAAGAATCCTCCATATTCTGTAAAAGTGAAGTGAGCATTGGCAATCAATAACCCTCACCAAAAATGATTCTTCACCATCTTTTATGCTTTGATTGTACGCATCCTCTTGGTAATATATTTTCCCTCTCATCACCAATTTTCATGTCTATACTGCTGCACTTAAACTCTGGTCCACATAACCAACATCTCTTGTTAAACAATAAAAGACACAGCTGACCACTAATCGGAGATTTTCATGGTTTTTTTAAAGGATAATTGTAAAGGCGTGTAGCATAGTGGTTAGGGTGGTTGACTGGTTAAGATGGCGAGCTGGCAGAAACGTTAGCACGCCGGGCGAAATGCTTAGCAGTATTTCGTCTGCTGCTACGTTCTGAGTTCAAATTCTGCCGAGGTCGACTTTGGCTTTCATCCTTTAAGGGTTGATTAAATAAGTACCAGTTACACACTGGGGTTGATATAATCGACCTAATCCGTTTGTCCGTCCTTGTTTGTCCTCTCTGTGTTTAGCCCCTTGTGGGTAGTAAAGAAATAGGTATTTCGTCTGTCGCTACGTTCTGAGTTCAAATTCCGCCGAGGTCGACTTTGCCTTTCATCCTTTAGGGGTCAATTAAATAAGTTCCAGTTACGCACTGGGGTCGATGTAATCGACTTAATCCGTTTGTCTGTCCTCTCTGTGTTTAGCCCCTTGTGGGTAGTAAAGAAATAGGTATTTTGCCTGCCGTTACGTTCTGAGTTCAAATTCCACTGAGGTTGACTTTGCCTTTCATCCTTTTTGGGGGTCGATAAATTAAGTACCAGTTACGCACTGGGGTCGATATAATCGACTTAATCCGTTTGTCTGTCCTTGTTTGTCCTCTCTGTGTTTAGCCCCTTGTGGGTAGTAAAGAAATAGGTTAGGGTGGTTGACATATGATCATAAGGTTGTAAGTTCAATTATTGGTGGTGCATTGCCTCTTTGAGCAAGAAACTTTATTTCCTGCTGCTTCAGTCCACTCGGCTAGCAAAAATGAGTTGTACCTGTAATCCAAATAGCCAGCCTTGTCATATTCTGTACCACACAGTGCCAGATTTACCATTGTGTGTAGGTGTTCTGAAGCACGGGGCCCAATTTCACCAGGGGATGGGCTTGTCTTCCTGTCCAAAAAAGTTTTTACGATGAATTTCCTGAGCATGTACCCCTGACTTTCCAAGTAAGGGGCCTCATAACTTAACTGGCACATTTGTCATAAATCCGGCACTGCTGCCATGCTGAATTTCTCTGAGAACTATCATAAGGGAACCTGCATCTGTGGAGTACTCAGCCACTTGCACATTATCTTCACCAACAGGCTGTTCTGTTGATTGAATCACTTGGAGCAGTCTCCATCACAACCGACGAAGTGCCAGGCCAAAGATTAATTCTACATAAACATGATCAAATGCCGTGAAATTTGGTCATCCAAAACCTCTAATCTTACACAAGACTCTTATAAAATAAATGTAGCATAGATTATATGTATATTTTCCATTTATTTTGTTTTGATCTTCTGTATATTCTAGTGATTCCATTTGGAATGGTAAACTATAAAGACTGCTAAAGAATTAATTTTGCTGTGAGATATTGATTACCAATGTCTTCCGTATTGCTAAGCAATATTGTGGTTTTGTTTATATTTGTGAATATTTCAATACAGCGTCACACACGCTCACAAAAAGTTTGAATGGAAAACAGGCTTTAAATGATGATGAGAGAGAGAAAGAGAGAGGGTGAGAGAGAGAAAGGGTGAGAGAGAGAGAGAGAAAGAGAGAGGGTGAGAGAGAGAGAGAGAGAGAGAGATTGTCATATCTCATCAAACCATCTTTTTTTTTTCTTCAGATGTAGTACATGTAGAATTATATTATCCAATGTGTGTCTTCTGTTTCCTTTGAAGAGAAAATGGTGTGGTTTGAGGGTGATCTTGCTGCTATTTCTAGCAAATAGACCAACTAAATTCGTGACCTCTTCATTGGCTTAACTTCTGCTAGAAATCAGAAGCGACTGATTACACTAAAATAATTTAATATTAAAAGATTAATTAAGAGCTTTAATCATTTTTGTATGTTACATAACAATATTTTTGAATGAACAAGGAATAATTTTGACTGACAGCTCAAAGCTAACCATTTAGCTTTCAAATTACTCTTTAATATACTTCGTAGTTTAACATGGTTGTAAAACGAAATATGGTGACCTTACCAGCAATTAATATGTACATACCAGTTGCCAGGAATGTCTTTAATATGTAAGATTGGTATATCTAATAGTGTTACACCACTAAACTTACATTTTAAAGCAATGTATTTGTGGATGGTTACCAGGTTACTGATGAAATAGTAATAACTCTTGAAATATGTATATACACCAATTATCTATTTTTTGATCTTTGATTGCATTGTTGTATATGAAGCATCATAACTTTCAGTTTTGGCTCTAATTTCTACAGAAAATCTGTACAGATGCACTTGAAAAAAAGAAAATCAAATTATTCAGGCATATGGTGTAGTGGTTAAGAGCGCAGTCTACTAACCCCAAAATTCTGAGTTCGATTCCAAGCAGTGACCTGAATAATAATAATAATAATAATAATAATAACAACATCGAAAAATACCTTAGGAATGAGAATCCAGGTTTGAAATTTCCTCAAGACACCTGACGAAGGCTGCTGGGTATATCAGCCGAAATGTTGATGAGGACAAATATCCGCCAAATGTAAAAAATGCAAATAATTCCTCATCTCTTAAATATTGAACTGTCAAGTATAATGTTTGAGATTTTTAGAATTACTTTTAGAATGACATTGTAGTGTAAGTGTGAGAAGCCAGATCTGGTCAGCATAAACATAAAACCAGTTGAATATTTAGGTTGGATATGACTAATTCACATGCTAAAGGGCTAAAATGTATATATATATTTCTTTACTACCCACAAGGGGCTAAACACAGAGGGGACAAACAAGGAAAGACAAATGGATTAAGTTGATTACATCGACCCCAGTGCGAAACTGGTACTTTATTTATCAACCCCGAAAGGATGAAAGGCAAAGTCGACCTCAGCAGAATTAGAACTCAGTACATAACGACAGACGAAATACCTATTTCTTTACTACCCACAAGGGGCTAAATACAGAAGGGACAAACAAGGACAGACAAAGAGATTAAGTCGATTACATTGATCCCAGTGTGGAACTGGTACTTTATTTATCGACTCCGAAAGGATGAAAGGCAAAGTCGACCTCGGCGGAATTTGAACTCGGAACGTAACGACAGACGAAATACCGCTAAGCATTTCGCCCGGTGTGCTATCGTTTCTGCCAGCTTGCCGCTAAAATTCTAAATGTGATAATGTAAATGGTTAGATATGTGTGAAATTATAAAATTTGCAAAGGAGTGTCTTTGCCGTTGAATAGTTATGGATAGACAGACTGGGTTAGGGTGAGAGACAGAATGACTTCAAGTGGTCAATATATATTTTGCCTTGATGCTTCACATGGAATGATTACTTCTATTTCTGCTGCGTTTATTGTTGGCTTTAGCTTTGGTCTTGGCTGTAACATGTTGGCGATGGACAGTGAGAACAGGTTTCCCCCACAAGCACAAATGTTAATTTTATTGTGGTTATTAAATTATTTATTTAGTAATTCAATTTCATGTTATAAGTTATTGAAGATGTTTGAGTTGTGTTTTTCCCCCTCCAGCTTGTTGTTCAGTCAATAGACGCATCTTATTTAGAAGAGGTGTATCTAGAGCGTTAAATGCTCATAGTTACTCTTTTACTTGCTTCAGTCATTTGACTGTGGCCATGCTGGAGCACCGCCTTTAGTCGAGCAAATCGACTCCCAGGACTTATCCTCTGTATGCCTAGTACTTATTCTACCGGTCTCTTTTTGCCAAACTGCTAAGTTACAGGGACGTAAACACACCAGCATCGGTTGTCAAGCGATGTTGGGGGGACAAACACACACACAAACATACACACACACACACACACACACACACATATATATACATACATATATACAATGGACTTCTTTCAGTTTCCATCTACCAAATCCATTCACAAGGCTTTGGTCAGCCCGAGGCTATAGTAGAAGACACTTGCCCAAGGCACCATGCAGGGGGAATGAACCCGGAACAATGTGGTTAGTTAGCAAGCTACTTACCACACAGCCACTCCTGTGCCTATAGTTGGTTATCTTTTGTTTCAGTCATTAGATTGTGGCCATGCTGGGGCTTTAAAGAATTTCTTAGTGAAATGATTCAACCCCAGAACTTATTTTTTTCAAAGCCTGGTACTAATTCTATCAGTCTCTCTTTTGCTGAACTGCTGAGTGATGGGAATGTAAACAAACCAGCAACAGTTGCAAGAAGTCGTGGGGGACAAGCACAGATACTCACACATGCACACATACATGGCAGGATTCTTTCAGTTTCCATCCACCAAATCTACTCACAAGGCTTTGGTTGGCCCAAGGCTATAATAAAAAACACTCACCCAAAGTGTCCTGCAGTAGGACTGAACCTGGAATCATGTGGTTGGGAAGCAAGCTTCTTACCACACAGCAATACCTGCACCGATAGCAAATGGTTTTCATGGGTCATAACAATTTGTTTCTGAATAAATTTGTATGATACTTTTTCTGGTTACAGTATATCTAAGACGGTTAGTTTCATTTAAGTTAGTTTCATTTATTTGTTAGTTTATTCTTTATAAGTGTTAATTTTCTTGATGGAATTGTTGATTAACATGGGTAATTATTGATCTTGACATTTATCTAATTGAATTTGGTGTTACATTGTAATCAGGTCAAGGGTGGTTAAGTCTCTGATGTGGTCCAAGTGCAAACTATTAGATTTGTATATTCCCAGGCAGCATTAGATTATATGTTTCCAAAGTTGTTTGACACTGATTGAAAAAGTGGTCCTGCCTAAATGTGTTGAAATCATGTTGATATCCATTAGACAGCTGAGGAGGGAATTCCCCGTTTAAGTTTATTCCTTAGTTGGTTGTTCTTAAGGGTGGCATTAGGAAGTGCATCCAGCTGTAGAAAACTATGCCAAATTAGACTGGAAGGCTGATGCAGCCTTCCAGCAAGCCAGCTCAGTCAAACTGTCCAACCCATGCCAGCATGGACAACAGATGTTAAATGATGATCATTATGATGATGTGTGTGCATGTATGTGTATATGTATGTGTGTGTATGTATATATATACATACATACCATGGACAGGAAGCATTTCTACCACTTCTACACACCACCTTCCTTGGATAATGGAACATCTTTATGCATTCTTATTTTTATTTCTACATTCATTCTCCTATTTCCCTATATACTCCTTATTTGCTTCCTTTTCCAAAATAACTCCTCATATTGAGCTCTAATATTTCCCTCTATTTAACCATCTCACATTGTCTCTGATGAGGGGATATCCCTAATATCCCAGAAACAGCTGTAAGACTAACTTTCTCTTTATAAATGTCTTGAAAATTAATTCCACACAGCCTTTGCTTTGTTGTCTCATTTTATTTAACATATACATGCTCATACAAGACCCGCATTAGACTCCTCACTCGTATCATTATCGGACCAAGAGTTTAACTATGTTTCTTCCATATCACTTATATGATGTTATCTGCCACCTTGGGTCTTCTGGATACCAATACCTCTCATATGTATATGAGTGTAACTGCCCGAAACAGTAAGGACTTCTGGTATACTTGACTGATGAAAGAAGGTCACGAATGACCCGTCTTTTTTTCTCTGTCCTTCTAATTGTTGTTTCTCCTGTCTCTCTCCGTATCATCTATCTGTCTGAATGCTTTATTGTCCTCTATTACATTTTTGTTCCATTTTTTACATTTATATATATACATATATATGTATATATATATGTATATATATATGTATATATATATCAGTCGCCATGATAGATCGTTAGCCACTACACACATTTTTTTCCCTCCTTGTTTTTTTCTTTGTCCCTTTCTGAAGAAGAGCGTAGGCTCAAAATGTAAAAGACTTTTTCTATTCCTGAGCGTTATACTAATACATCTGTTTGTTTTGTACACCACCTGTCTTCGTCTTTTGTTTTTTTCATAAACTCTCCCTATATATATATATATATATATATATGTATATGTATGTATGTATGTGTGTGTATATGTAGGTTTTCTTTCATAATCTTAGAGTTCTGTGTTTATCATAGCCAAGCGAACATTTGATCAGTAGCAGTTTTTCAGTTTAATATCAAAAACCATAAAACAAAATACTTATAGGAAATGCTTTAATAATTTTCTTGAAAATTTCGAAAATTGACAAAAAATAAAAAAAAATAAAAATGAACAAAAACTAATCAAAAACAATAAATACTACAAAAATAAAAACAAAATAAAGAAATATGATTGCCAAACAAAAAATAATAATAATAATAATAAACTGCCACAAGACATTTTTTCTTGTTGTTGATTAAGTTTGACAGTGAACCATTTTGGTTTGTGAATTCTTCATTGATGTACGGCATGAGGAAAGCCATGGCAATTAAAAGACGCTGTTTATTGCCTTTTCCCTTTGTCTCAGTTATCTTAATAGTAGAGAAACGAACATTCTGTTTAATTAAACATTGGATTTAGTCATGCGACGATGGTGACGGCGGTGATGCCGACGATGGTGACAACGGCTATGATGACAATGACAACGACGAAGATGGTGACAATGATGATGTTGATGGTGGTGGTGGTGGTAGGAGAGCTATGCCGGCACTTGAAGAAGGATAAAAGAAGCTACTGTTTAAATTATAATCAAAACGTCTTGGCTTTCTTCCCCACCTTCGCCATCGCTAACACACCCAGTCACCACTCTCTTCTCTGTTTTGGTCTGTCTATCTGTTTATATTATATATATACATGTGTGTGTATATGTATGTATATGATATATATATATATAGAATAATAGATATATATTATATATATATATATATATATACATATATAATATATAATCTAGATATATATATAATATATATACCTATATATATATATATATATATCATATATAATATATATATAATTATATATATATATATTATATTATAATATTATATACATTACATAGACACACACCGTATATATATAGATGGTGTGTGTGTGTTAAATATTAATGTATTCAGATACACACACACACACACACATGTGATATTATATATGTAATTTATATATGTTGTAGTTATATATATATATATATATGTATATATGTACATTTATATATATGTATATTTATATATATTTATGTATATTTTTTTATTTATATATATATATATATATATATATATGTATGTACATTTATATATTATTTATTTATTATATATATATATATTATGTTGTACATTTATATATATTTTTATATATAATATATATATATATATTATGAATAGTGTAATATATATATATAACATATCTACTAATATGTTTGTACATATATATGTATATATGTGCATGTATATATCTCCAAATATATGTATAAATAAATATATACACATGTGTATATACAGCCACATATATGTGTATATGTATCTCATATGTATATATATATATATATATATATATATATATATATGTATGTATATAGGTGTGTGTGTGTTATGCACATATATTTAATGGTTAAATGACAGTGTCAATTATGCTGAAAGTGAGTTACAACAATGCATACGCATAATCTTTGATGATGGATAGAATTACGTTGCGTTATGACAAGCAATGGTTGATTTGATTCAATTGAGAATGCTATTAGCCATATTTAAAGAGAAACATTTGATTCATTTGTTTTCTGCAATATTTTGGTTAATATACCTTGAATAACTGGCAGTTAAAAAAAAAAATAAATAAACACATACATGAAAATACAACAGTAAACAAACAAATATCATACGTATTATTATTATTATTCATGTTGGAATTTTTTTTTTTTGATTATTGGAACAAATACCTGTTTTTTTAAAAATTTTTTTCAAATTTAATTTAATTTCTTTGGGTAAATTCTAGCATAAATGTAATGATGATTCAACAAATTTTTCAAATTGTTCAAAGCTTTCAAAAAAAAAAAGAAATTGCTGTATGTCTTTAAATTTATGCATATGTATATATGTATATATATATGTATGTATGTGTGAATATATATACATATGTATATATATATATTTATACACATAGCTGGTGTTTTTCATTAAGCAGAGCAATCAATTATAAAATGAAATTTAGTTTCTATATATTTTATATCATCATCATCATCATTATCCTCATCTTCATCATCATCATAGTCATTCGTTTATCACCGTCATAACCATCATCATCATCATCATTCATTTGTTGCTGTCATCATCATCATCCGCATCATCATCATGATCTTATATGCTTTTTTTTTCCCCACATTCTGGCACGTGTTACATGAAGCTTCACGAGTCAATATTCTCCGATCAGATACCTTTCCTGATGCGTGCGCTTGATTTTTTTTTCTGTAAGATTAAATTATTGCTTCGGCCCTTAAATGCTACATCACTGACCTGAAAAATATTTTGCTTATGTGGCACACAAACGAACCTCGCTGATGCCCAAGCCACGTCGATGTGAGGACAGGCAGAGATAAACTCACACCCAATACACATGCATACAGATATACACACACACGGTGGGCTTCTGTGCATTCCTGCTTACCAAATTTCATTGACAAGATGTTAGTCAATGTGAAGCCATATCTTTCGTTCTTTACTTGTCCTAGTCGTTAGACTGTGGCCATTCTGGGGCACCACCTTGAAGAATTTTTTGTCAAATGAGTCATCCCTAGTACTTATGAGTTTCTTCTAAGCCCGGTACTTCTCTCTCTCTCTCATATACATACATACATACATGTAACCGTGTGTGTACCATTGGCGATTTTTTTTCCTCGGTCTTCCTTCTCTGGATCTTTCCTTCTCCTATGTTTCCGACGAAGAGCTCCGCTCGAAATGTTAAACCCTCCTTCTTTCCTTCTTTCCTGAGCATCCAATAATACTATATTTGCTCCACGTCCTCGCGTTGTTGTGTTTTTTTGTGCTTTCATGTTTGTATTAACTATATATATATATATATATATATATATATATATAAGAATGAATGTTTTTATATATAATGAACGTGAAATACAGGAAGGGACGAACACGGAACACAGACAAATCATTCGAAGCCTTCAATCTTCAGTCAGACACCGAATCATCATAGCAAACACACACACACATACACACACACATTCTTATAGTTGTTTCAGTCATTTGACTGTGGCCATGCTGGTGCACTGCCTTTAGTCGAACAAATCAACCCCTGGACTTATTCTTTGTAAGCCTGGTACTTATTCTAAGCTACAAGGATTTAAACACCAACATCAGTTGTCGAGTGATGGTGCGAGGACAAAAGACACACACACATAAATATATACATATCTATATATTTGATAGGCTTCTTTTCAGTTTCCGTCTACCAAATCTACTCATAAGGCTTTGGTTGGTCTGAGGCTATAGTAGAAGACACTTCTAATGTAGTAGTGGGACTGAACCTGAAACCATGTGGTTGGGAAGTAAGCTTCTTACCACAGTCATGCCTATACTCACACACACAACCACACACTCACACACACACACACACATAATATAATATATATATATATATATATATATATATATATATATATATATATATATGTGTGACCTTGTGTGTACCGTTGGCGATTATTTTTTCCTCTGTCTTCTTTCTCTGATCTTTTTTTTCCCTATATTTCCGACGAAGAGCTCCGCTCGAAACGTTAACTCTCCTTCTTTCCTGAGCATCCAATAATACTATATTCGTCCACGTCTCGCGTTGTTGTTTTTTTTTGTATTCTTGTTTGGATTAGCTTTATTAATTTATATATATATATATATATATAATATATATGGAAAACGGGACGCTAAATGATGATGATGATAATATGTATAATATGTATATGTATATATATGTATATATATAAAAGCACCTGTGCTGGCACCACATAAAAAGCACCTAGTACAGTCTGTGAAGTGGTTGGCATTAAGAAGACCATCCAGCCATAAGAACCATGCCAAAACAAAAACTGGGGTCTGGTGCAGCCCTCCACCTTGCCAGATCATGTCAAGCCATTCTGCTCATGCCAGCCTGGAAAACATATGTTAAATGATGATGATAATAATGATGATGATAATGATATCCAAATTCAAGAAGGTATTTAAATTTAGGGGGTAATTCTAAATATATTCATGGAGTATTATCCAAATTCAAGAAGGTATTTAAATTTAGGGGGTAATTCTAAATATATTCATGGAGTATTATCCAAATTCAAGAAGGTATTTAAATTTAGGGGGTAATTCTAAATATTCATGGAGTATTATCCAAATTCAAGAAGGTATTTAAATTTAGGGGTAATCTAAATATATTCATGGAGTAATTATCCAAATTCAGAAGGTATTTTAATTTAGGGGGTAATCTAATATATTCATGGAGTATTATCCAATTCAAGAAGGTATTTAAATTTAGGGGGTAATTCTAAATATATTCATGGAGTATTATCCAAATTCAAGAAGTAATTCAAGAACAGTGAAGATTGAATGATGGGATCATAGAATATTGAAAACAGAAATTTTCCTGGGTTGGGCATGTTGAAGGTTCACAGACGAAAGGGAAGTTGTATCGTCGTTAAGTGTTATCCAAGAGATTGGAAGAGACCACTCAGAAGACAGCCATGACAATGGGAAGACAATGTAATCAAAGAATTTGGACCCAAATGAAGGAAAGCGGTGCAATCAAATGAAGAATAAAAGTGTGCTGTGATCCGCAATGAATAAGGAGATCTGATTGTCTGCTTCTTAAAGAGATAAAGGGATTATAATATTTGGTTTGTTTGTCTGTTTTAGCTAAATAGAATTGAAGAATATTACGAATGAATATGGGTGTTTCATAAATTTCTGCAGCAAGTCTTGAACTGAATAGTCCAGCTTAGAATTTATAAATTCTCTGGTTCTTTACAGCTTGCAAATTCAGTTATTTTACTAATGACCAAAATAGAAAAATTCCGTGTTAATGTTTTTTCCTGTAAAGCTGCAAAAGTCTTTGATTACGTTACTTTAGAGTATTCTATAAAAGGTGGGGAAACTTGCTGGCTGACTACTTTCAAATCAATGGTTCTGTGTCTAAAATGGTGAGAGGGAGAAAAGGAGAGAAAGAGAGAGAGGGAGAGAGAAAGTGGTGGAGGCGGTGGTGGTGGGAGATTTGGTGGAAATGGTATGAAATTAGAGTGAAGAAGACGATTCTGGCTGTAAATGCTGCGCATTATGAATAAATGTATTTAATATAGCATGACAGCAGCTGGACTGAGTGATTTAAAAGTGAACGAGTGGAGACTGAGTGACTAGTCTTGTTACGTTATGAGAGGCTGTGAAAGGGATTTATTAAAGGATGACCTGGAATGAATTCATTAGGTCTTAGACAGGGAGAGAAGACGGTGTGTGTGTGTGTGTGTGTGTGTGTGTGTGTGTGCAAGAGGATGTTATCAGTATTACATGAGAAAGGCGGCGAGCTGGCAGAATCGTTAGTACGCCGGGCGAAATGCGTAGCCGTATTTCGTCTGCCGTTACATTCTGAGTTCAAATTCCGCCGAGGTCGACTTTGCCTTTCATCCTTTCAGGGGTCGATACATTAAGTACCAGTTACGCACTGGGGTCGATATAATCAACTTAATCCGTTTGTCTGTCCTTGTTTGTCCCCCTCTATGTTTAGCCCCTTGTGGGTAGTAAAGAAATAAGTATTACACGAGAAAAGGATGAAAAGGATGTGAGGATTGCTTTGTATACATCAGAAAAGAAAACAAGCAAGGGAGAGAGAGAGGAGAGAGAGAGAGAAAGAAAGGGAGAGAGAGAGAGAGAGAGAGAGAGAGAAAGAAAGGGAGAGAGAGAGAGAGAGAGAGATAGGTACACTGCAGTCATTCATGTATTGATGTACTGTCATCGTTGTTTAGTTTCAGTTCGATTTTGATTCAAAAATCTATCATCTAAAGCAGAGGGTCTCCAAAGTGGTCATTGGGACTATAACAGGGTCAATAAGTGCGCATCTGCTTCACCCACTACACTCATGGAGTGGTTGGCATTAGGAAGGGCATCCAGCCGTAGAAACATTGCCAGATCAGACAGGGCCTGGTGCAGCCTTCTGGCTTCCCAGACCCCAATTGAACCGTCCAACCCATGCTAGCATGGAAAGCGGACGCTAAACGATGATGATGATGATGATTAATTTTTTTTTTGTACATGCCTGATGGTGGTGGGGGGTCAAGGATTCTGTGAAAGAGCCGATGGTCTAAATAGCTTGGGGACCCCTGATCTGAAGCATAAATCCTCAACCATTTTTACATATGGACCCCTTTGATTTCTATTTCAACTTGTGGACCCCTATAGCTGTTTGATGGCTTAAAAAATCTTGTTCCATTTCTACAGTTAATTATTAGGAATTGTATTCTTTTTCCTTGTTTCAGTCATTTGACTGCTGCCATGCTGGAGCACTGCCTTCAGTTGAGCAAATCGAGCCCAGGACTTATTCTTTGTAAGCCTTGTACTTTTTCTATCGGGGACAGAAAAACACCAGCATCAGTTGTCAAACGATGTTGGGGGGACAAACACACAAACATGTGCGCACACACACACATGACGGGCTCAATTTCCATCTACCAAATCCACTCATAAGGTTTTGGTGGAAGACACTTGCCCAAGGTGCCATGCAGTGGGACTGAACCCGGAACCATGTGGCTGGTAAGCAAGCTACTTACAGTCACTGCTCCACCTATAAAAAAAAATTGTGAAAATACTTTGTCTGTTGTAGAAGTACAATCAATTTATTGCTCATAAATTTTAACGACAAAAACTTATACAGACCCCCAAGGGGTCAAATGATCCCCAGTTGAGAACCACTGATCTAAAGCAATTCATTTGTGCCCACCTTGTCTTTTCATTTTTATTAATTCATGCCAGAAACAATATATATAATGAACATAATAAAAGTTAGCAATCTTATATTTACTTTGTAAACAAATAATACAATATTGCATAAGCATTTTATAATGTTTCTTTCTTTTTCTGGTAACTTGCTGCTTACCAGCAGCTGATGGTTTGTGGACTGGCACTGGTCCATGGACCACCACTTTGAGTAGCTCTGCTCTACTCAGCATTTAAACACACTAATCAACTTATAGTTACTTGTCCAAATCATTTATTATATATATATATAAAATAAAATACAAAATGGGACAAGAACGCAAAACATCTGGACAACTAGGTGATACAAAAGGGGACAACAAAACATCCAGATAGATGATACACAAAAAAATTCAAAAGAACAGTCTGTTTTTTTTTTTGTATCGTCTATCTGGATGTTTTGTTTGTCCCCTTTTGTATCACCTAGTTGTCTGAATGTTTTGCATTCTTGTCCCATTTTGTATTTTATATATATATATATATATATATATATATCATCATCATCATCACTGTTTAACGTCTGTTTTCCTTCCGTGTTAGCACGGGTTGGACGGTTCGACCGGGGTCTAGGAAGCCAGGAGGCTGCACCAGGCTCCAGTCTGATCTGGCAGTGTTTCTACAGCTGGATGCCCTTCCTAATGCCAACCACTCCGTGAGTGTAGTGGGTGCTTTTTACATACCACCGGCACAGGTGCCAGGGGAGTCTGGCAGCGGCTGTGATCGGTTGGTGCTTTTTACATGCCACTGGCACAGAAGCCAGTCAAGGCGGCGCTGGCATCGGCCACATTCGGGTGGTGCTTTTTACGTGCCACCGGCACATATACACACACATGCATAT
Source organism: Octopus sinensis (assembly GCF_006345805.1). NCBI lineage: Eukaryota > Metazoa > Mollusca > Cephalopoda > Octopoda > Octopodidae > Octopus > Octopus sinensis. The sequence continues at coordinate 21,855,848 of NC_042998.1, forward strand.
AATACATATATATATATATGTGTGTGTGTGTTTTTGTGTGTCTCTGTGTTTGTCTCCTACTTCCACTTGAGAATCAATTTTGGTTCGTTTGTGACTTAGAGGTTTGGCAAAACAGGCTGATAAAGTACAAGACTTGAAAAAAATAAGTACCGGGGTTGATTTGTTTGACTAAAACCTTCATTGTGGTGCCCCAGCATGGCCACAGTCCAAAGACTGAAACAACTAAAAGATGAAAGTAAAATAAATGATAATACTGCTTAGTGGTCAAGGAACCATGTAGAGGCTCTTTTACTGGTCAAGCCGATTAATGGACATTGCAGATTACTGCTGCTTGTTTGTTTGTTTGTTTGTTGAGCGAAGCGGTCTTCGTCCCAGAGTGTTGTGGGAGAAGTCCAAATTGTGGTCCTTTGCTATTCGTAAGACCCGCAGAAGAGAAAGCAGGTCAACCCCCGACACCGAGAGCATCGACGGATGGATGAATGCGCATCCAGGCTCAGTGGTTGTGTAGGAAGTCAGGGACAAGAAACAGGAAGAAAAAGTGAGAGAATGTTGGAGCGAAAGAGTACAACAGGGGTTGCCACCACCCACTGCCAGAGCCTCGTGGAGCTTTAGGTGTTTTCGCTCAATAAACACACACAACGCCCGGTCTGGGAATCGAAACCGTGATCCTCCGACCGTGAGTCCACTGCCCTAACCACTGGGCCATTGCGCCTCCTGTTGCTGCTACTGCTGCTGATGATGATGAAAGATAATGATATACCACTTATTGACTGGAAGAGGGAACTGAATCAGAATATTTCATCTTCCTATCATCTTCCATTTTATTACAGAATCAAAGCAGATATGGCGTTGTGTTGATCAAAAGTCTTGTAAGAGTTTGGTTACTTATCTGCTTTATTTGTCAAGTAAAAACAAAATCTGAAGAATTTTAGTTGAAAGAATCGACGCTGGTAATTATTATATTTTAAACCTGGTGCTTATTCTATTGTTGAAGTGCTAAGTTATGGGGATGTAAATGTACCAACACTGGTTGTCAAGCAGTGAGGCAGACACAGAAACACACACACACGTATATATATATATGGTCTTCTTTTCAGTTTCTGTCCATCAAATCCACTCACAATGCTTTGGTGGGGCTGAGGCTATAATAGAAAACACTTGCCGAGGTGCCACACAGTGGGACTGAACCCAGAACCATCTGATTGGGAATATAATAATAATAATGAAATTATTGTATACAGTGCTCAGGTGCACCACAACTTGTCAAAAGTGCGTATAAAGCATATGCAGTAATGTACAAATGTCTGGAAAGTGAACAGTGTATGAGTCAGATACATGCTTGCGTGTGTATGGAGGGGAGAAAATCAGGTGTAGTGTTGGCGAATGTCGGGAAGCATGAAGTTTTGAAGGATGCAAACTTCTACCACACAGCCAACCTCACACCTATAATACAATTACTTACCTATAATAACAAAACACACATACACTATGTGTGGTTTTTTGCTATTACTGGTTTGTGTGTGGTGTTTTGCTATTACTGGTTCAGCGAACAAGTCAGACAACAAACAGTGAATTGGACTCACAGCAGGCTAGCAGACTGGATTATAGAATTTGGTGGAAAAGGTTAAACGCTGTATACATATAAGTCTGTTTCTCTTCTCTCTTAATATAGTTGCTTAAGGAACTCCCGTAGGAGAGAAACAGGTGTGTATGTGTCACATTTAACCATTTAACTAAATTATACTTTCATCTTTGTCTGTCTGAATTTTTCTGTCTGTCTCTCTCTCTCTGTCTATACACACACATTCACACACACTCACTCACACACACACACACACACACACACACACACACACACACACACAGATATACACACATTCACACACACTCACTCACACACACACACACACACACACAGATATACACACATACACACACATATCTATACATATATATGTGCAAAATAGATATATGATATAATGATATGTATATGTATGTGTGTGCAACATGTGGTATAAACACTACATATACATATATTTATATATGTATATATACCTATATATATATATATATATCAATAGATACATACATACATACATATATATGTATATATACACATACACATACATACATGAACTCACGAACATATACATGTGTGTGTGTTTGTGTGTGTACATATGAGTTTAGAATGTGTTTGCATTGAGATAAGCCTTGTGTGTGTGTGTGTGTGTGTGTGTTGTGTGTGTTTGTTTTGTTGCTTTTTTTTTTTGATTTCAGCTGTATGCTTTCAGAACAATTCCATTACAAGATTATCCATTAACCTAAGAAAGCACCTAAATATCTTATTTGTTTGCTATTTGTTTGTTCCAAACTCTAAGATATTTATTCTCTGAGAGTAAGGGCTTCCAAATATCTTTCTCTTGGACTGATTGGCTCCGTTCTGCCATTCATCATCTTCTCTTATAGCTACTTGTTGGATCTTAAGGCAGCATTTTGAGATTATTGTTTAATTTCCATTCATTGCCATTCAGCTTGGAGAATAAACATCTGCAGACAGTTTCCCTTACCGTTTTTTCCTTGCGATTTTTCTGTTTTGCTTCCAGTGAAAGGAAACCAGTATAGACCTGCATGTGTGTGTGTGTGTGTGTTTTTGCTGGTGGAAGTATGGTTTCAGTACAGTTGTGGTGTAGTTGATTGCACAAACACTTGTAGATGTATAGATTCAAGTGCAGGAGTGTGCATGTGTGTAGGTGGTGTGGGTGTTTTTGTATGTGTGTGTGTGTGTGTGTGTGTGTGTGTGTGCAAGTATGTGTATATATGTATATATATATATATATATATATGCACATTATAATACATATATATAACTATATTATAACATATATATATGTATATATATACACATATGTATATATATACATCATATATATGTATATATACATACATATTATGTATATATACATACATATATATGTATATATACATACATATATATAATATATACATACATATATATGTATATATACATACATATATATGTATATATACATATATATGTATACATTTATATGTATACGTATATACACTATATGTATATATATATATACACACAGACACAGACACACACACCTAAGCATGTATATAATCTTTAGATACACATATATATTTGTATGTATCTATGTATATATGCCTCTGTACTTGCATATATATATATATATATATATATATACACACACACACACATATACACATACAATCATATATACACACACACACATACATACACAAACGCACGCACACATACACATACGTACGCATACACAGGCATCTTACGTAGCTCTTATATCTCCTCTCTGTATTTATATTCTTTAAGCTAGAGTGGTTTGCTTCTTATCTCAAACCTTTTCTAATACTACAATAGGTGTGAACGCTTGGCAAACCAGGAATATTTTCAGGAAATATTCCAATATCTCTATCAAGACTGCATTTTCTTCATCATGCCAAGCAATCAATTATGAAATGAGATTTTTACATCGCTTAGATATCTTTTTTTTTTTTTTTTACTTTCGTTTCCTTTTTTTTTTTTTTTTTTTTTTTTTGCCTATTTTCAAGCTTCGTTATGTGTAAAATAATCTGTTTTTGATGAAGGGCTCTACCCCAGAAAAACTTAGATTTTTTTTTTTCCTTTTCTCTTGTCTTCTCACAACACGAGAAATGTAGCTTGGCTTTGGGATTTTTTTTTTTTTTGCAGCACTAACTCTTGCCAAATGTGAGCTAACACCACACTACTACTAATACAATTACTGCTGCTGCTGCTACTACCACTACCACCACCACCACCACCACCACCACCACCACCACAACCACCACCACTACTACTACTACTACTACTACTACTACCATCACCACCCCACAATTCTGGCATTAACCACCACCACTGCCACCATCACCACTGCTCCCACTACCACCACCACCACCACCATCACTGCCACCACCACTACCACCACCATGTTGCCATCAAAAAATATCACCACCACCACCACCACCACCGCTACCACAACCACCATCACTGCCACCACCAACACCACCACCACAACCATCACTATGTTGTCATCAACCACCACTAACAACACCAATTCCTCCATCACTACATCTCTCTACTATTTCAGCCACCACCTCCACCACACCATACCACCAACATCGCATACCGCCACCCTCGTATTGCTTCTACTGTTTCTGCCTCATCACTTCCAACCACCAGCCTACCCACATCACAACCCCTGCAACTTCAACTTCACCTCATCCAGTACACGTCCACCCCACTATCACCCCCACTGCATCACCAACAACACACCTGATTACCATTTCCCCCCAATCCTTCCCATCAGACTCCTAGAATTCTTGAGCTAATATTTCAGTTTAAATAGACATGAAAGAACAACAGGCATCACAGTCATTTGACTGTGGCCATGCTGGAGCACCGCCTTTAGTCGAAGAAATCGACCCCCAGGACTTATTCTTTGTAAGCCTAGTACTTATTCTATCGGTCTCTTTTTGCCAAACACACACACACACACAGATATATACATATACACGACGGGCTTCTTTCAGTTTCCGTCCACCAAAACCACTCACAAGGCTTTGGTTGGCCTGAGGCTGTAGTAGAAGATATTGGCCCAAGGTGCCATGCAGTAGGACGGAACCCGGAGCCATGTGGTTGGTAAGCAAGCTACTTACCACACAGCCACTCCTGCACCTATAAGGGTAAAGGGGAAGTGGTTCAGTGTGTTAGCAACTGGATAACCAGCTGAAAAGTTTGGGTTCAAATACACAGTAAATTCTTAGCTGTGATTTAAGTTGTTCACTTCATTTTATGTGACATTTTATAGCTCCCTAAGGTGGCCAGCTGGCAGAAATATTAGAAATGCTTAGCGGTATTTCGTCTATCTTTACGTTCTGAGTTCAAATTCCACCGAGGTCGACTTTGTCTTTCATCCTTTCAGGGTCGATAGATTAAGTACCAGTCGCATACTGGGGGTCGATCTAATTGACTGCGCCCATCCTTCACAAAAATTTCGGGCCTTGTGCCTAGAGTAGAAAAGATTATATAGCTGTCTGGTGCTTGTACCATGTAAAAGGTATCAGCCGAAACGTGTTAACAACAAACAAGACGAGGACAAATATCCGTCAAATGTAAGTAATATAAAATTTGGATTATTCCGCCTGACTAATCAGTTGAAGGAGGTGCCCCAGCATGGCTGCAGACCAAGGACTGAAGCAAGTAAAAGATAAAGGAAGACATGGTAAAGTCTCACATCTAGGCACAGGAGTGGCTGTGATAAAAATGGTTGCTTCCTAACCTCATGGCTCTGGATTCAGCCCCACTGCATGGCACCTTGGGCAAATGTCTCCTATTGTAGCTTTGGGCTGACCAAAGCTTTGTGAGTGGATTTGGTAGATGGAAACTGAAAGATGCCCATCATATATACACACATATATATATAAAATTTTCGTTGCGTCTTGCAACCTTTTCAATAGTCTTGACTCTGTCCGTTATTTACACTCAAGATGCAATGAAAATTTTAGAAAAATAAAAATAAGTGGAAATTTTACCGGTGACTGTGTTACATTATAAGGCAAAAAAAGAAAATGTCTCTCCCCAGACACAACAGAATATGCTTCAACACACGAACTCATATAAAGAATCTTGCAAACCAAATCCGAAAACGAAACCCCGAGTTGTTTGTCCAGTTTTCAACTTACAGCATTTGGTTCTTCATTTCTGTTTATAAATTAGTGTTTTATTAATGACTGAAATACATATATTAAAAACAAGAAAAAGAAGAAAAATTCCGTGTTAATGTTTTTCCTGTAAAGCTGCAAAAGTCTTTGATTACGTTACTTTAGAGTATTCTATAAAAGGTGGGGAAACTTGCTGGTTGACTACTTTCAAATCAATGGTTCTGTGTCTAAAATGGAGAGAGAGAAAATGGTGATGGTGGGAGATTTGGTGGAAATGGTATGAAATTAGAGTGAAGAAGAAGACGATGATTCTGGCTGTAAATGCAGTGCTTTATGAATAAATGTATTTAATATAGCATGACAGCAGCTGGACTGAGTGATTTAAAAGTGAACGAGTGGAGACTGAGTGACTAGTCTTGTTACGTTATGAGAGGCTGTGAAAGGGATTTATTAAAGGATGACCTGGAATGAATTCATTAGGTCTTAGACAGGGAGAGAAGACGGTGTGTGCACAATGGGACACAGTTGGTATTTCATGAGAAAATAGTGTGATTATTATGAGGAGATTAATAGCCAAAATTTTGTAAATAACGGAAGAGAAAATAAGTGTTATGTAGTAAGACCCAAAGATCTTAATTGGAGCCTGGTGCAGTCACTGGCTCTCCAGACCTCAGTCAAACCATCCAACACATGCCAGCATGGAAAATGGATGTTAAATGATGATGAAGGGCTAGGAGGGTCAATCCAAATAAAATAGGAACCAAAGGAATCCATTGGCTAAAAATGGTTGAGAAACCTCTAGGCCTTGGCAAAATTGTTACCAAAATGAGCGAAATGCTTAGCAGTATTTCGTACGTCTTTACGTACAGAGTTCAAATTCCATTGAGGTCAGCTCTGCTTTTCATTCTTTCAGGGTCGATTAAATAAGTACCAGTTGAACACTGGTGTCAATGTAATCTGCCTACCCCCACTCTGAAATAACTGGCTTTGTGTAAAAACTTTACCAGTTGAACACTGGTGTCAATGTAATCTGCCTAGCCCCACTCTGAAATAGCTGGCTTTGTGTAAAAACTTGAAACTGATGTTATGTTTATTTTCAGGCCTAAGAATTGTTAGTGCCAACCACTCCGAAAGTGTAGTGGGTGTTTTTTATGTGTCAGGCATGCCTGGCATTGATCACATTTGGATAGTGCTTTTTACATGCCACCGGTACAGGGGCCAGTCAGGGTACTGGCATTGGCCACATACCACCTGACTGCCTATATCTATATATATATATATATATATATATATATATATATACAGTTTCCGTCTACCAAATCCTCTCACAAAGCTTGGTCGGCCCGAGGCTATAGTAGAAGACACTAACCCACGGTACCATGCATTGGGACTGAACCTGGAACTATGTGGTTTTAAGCAACTACTTACCACACACCGCCACTCCTATGCCTATATATATAATAATAATAATAATAATATTTAGACTAATAGGTATAAGTCAATTAGTGTGTTTAAATGTTGAGTAGAGCTCTGGCACAGTTTAGGCTACCTGGTGTCCTCCGTAGGTGTGGTACGGTTCTGTTGGATCTACTTCAGCGGTGTTTAAAAAATCATATTATATTTTTATAAATAAATATTGCTAGGGATTGTATAAGAAAAATTAAAATATTTTGTGTACTTTAGAAGTATAACCAATTTTTTGAGCATAAATTTTAACAGCAAAATCTTATATGGACTCTTGAAGGTCTCATGGTCACCTATTGAGAACCATTGTTATTGACCAATGTCCAGCCATAAATCTTTCAACAAAACTTTTTTTAAAGAATGGTAATAAATAAACTAAAATAAAAAATAAGGCAGTGCTCCAGCATGGCCACAGTCTGCAGACTGAATTCACCAAGAGAATTCAATTCAAAGAATAAAAAGATTGGAGATATGTAATAAAATTAAGCTGCCTCGTATCACAAAGGATATATTGTCTTAGAGAAGATCGTATTCTAAGTCCGTCACTAAGTCGCTAAAACTTATAGAAATCTCTGGAATCACCATTGGTTAGAACTTATACGTAATAAATGGATGAAGATGAAACGAAATTGCACATATTAGAGATATAACAAAGATAAAAATCAAATATAAAAATAATATCAAAAATAAGCTTATTTGATGACATGAAACGATGGATGTAATAATATATATAAAGCACTGGGTCTGAGGTCGTTATTTATAATTAGCTGCGATGAATGTTTTACAATCAATTTTCTGCATGCATGTATACGTATGTATGTATTCTGCACTCTCTCCATTATGTATAATGATGTCTGCAGCAGGATTGAGTTTTATGGCAAATATACTTTTATCTTTGTGTTTGTCTAACTGTCTGTTCATATCTTAAAACTTTTGTGAAACTTTTATTTTGTAAATTCTCATTTTTCTGAAATAGATGAGCAACTTTAACACATGTGCACACACCACACACATGCACACGCACAACGCACACACACACACACACATACACACACACACACTCTCTCTCTCACATGCACACACTCACACACATGCACACACGTATATAATAAGCTTACATATGCATACATAAATACATTAAAACAAAACCTACATGCACATATATATGTATGTATACATCAATCTATCTATCTATCTATCTATCTATCTGTCTATCTATCTATCTGTCTACCTATCTACCTATCTATCTATCTATCTATCTATCTATCTGTCTATCTGTCTATCTATCTATCTATCTATCTATCTATCTATCTATCTATCTATATGACTGTCTGTCTGTCAATATATATTATATGTATAAAGCAGCAATGCACACACACACACATGCATACATACATACATATAGCAAATGAAAGACAGAAGATGGAATATACTAAAATTTATTATTAATCATGACAATTGTTTCTGGTGGTGGAGATGTATCTCGTTGGGTGATAAATAAATACAACTGTTCTGCAATGTAACTTTCCATTTTGTAAAAAGAAAAGCAACCAGATGGAGGAAATATCTTCGTTTATATAGAAGATCAAAAATAAAATCACAGATGGCAAAAAGAGAAACGAACATGCAATCCAACAAGAAAAGTATTAAAAATAATTGTTAACAGATATGGAGGTGTAAACGCCCTTGGGCAAGCTGCTTGGTGTGAGTACACTCGATCATACAAGCATCCACAAAAAAGTGAACGTGGCTGTGTGGTAAGTAGCTTGCTTACCAACCACATGGTTCTGGGTTCAGTCCCACTGCGTGGCACCTTGGGCAAGTATCTTCTACTATAGCCTTAGGCTGACCAAAGCCTTGTGAGTGGATTTGGTAGATGGAAACTGAAAGAAGCCTGTCATATAATATGTATATATAATATATATATATATATATATATATATATATATATATATATATATATTTGTGTGTTTATAGTTTTTGTGTCTGTTTGTCCCCCCAACATCGCTTGACAACCAATGCTGGTGTTTACCTCCCCGTAACTTAGCGGTTTAGCAAAATAGACCAATAGAATAAGTACTAGGCTTTGAAAGAATAAGTGCTGGGGTCGATTTGCTCGACTAAAGGCGGTGCTCCAGCATGGCTGCAGTCAAATGACTGAAACAGGTAAAAGTGTAAAAGAGATGTGCACACGCAAGGCTTAGTGCACTGATGATCACAAAGCGAGTTAGCTATCTACTTGGCGTTTATAAGAATAGAGAGATTAAAAATAAACTGAAGTCATTCATACCTTAAAGTAAATTTAATTAAGTCAACGGTTACTCAAAATTCATTCTCACTGCATTGTGCGAAAGTACATTTATATGTATGTAGGCATCTCAAGAGTCGTTCAGAAATTCTATTAATGATCTTCTCGTTAGTCGACAGAATGGACAGGTATTCCTTGGAGCAGAGACAGCATCTCCTGAAAATTATATTATATGGTTTCGCATATCTTACGATGGACCAATTAATGCTGCACTTCATTTTATCCTCCTTCAGTCGCCATACAAAATCTACCAAAGCTGGCAACATGGTTACGATAATGATTCTTAAATGAATCAGCCATCTGCCCAATGTAAACATACAGCCCCCCACTTTGTGTGCACAGTACATTTATATACAAGATTTGTACTCGTACAGAGATTCATCAAAGGACATTTTGATTTTTCTCTGCATGAGTATTTATCATATTTATTTGTATAAAAGGCAGTCCCGACTGCATTTACTGGCATTTATTTTCCATTATACATACATACATATATATATTCCAAAAAAGGTGACAAAGAAAGAGATTGGCACTACTTTAATGACCAGTTACAATTGTTTCTGTATTACTCCATTTTTAACTCCGTTGTACACAAACATTCCATGTGAGAAGTTATGCAATATTTGCCATTTTAAGCATTTGAGTGGCACTTCATCTGAATTGCATTAAACAATTGTGCTCTTACTTAGTGCATCTGCCAAGTGTTGCATTTTGTTTATACGGGAAGAAAGGAGAAATATAAATAATGGTAAAAATAAAATTATGAAATACTGGACAGGCCACAGACAATAGTAATACCAAAACAGGCAAAGGTATGGTTGGAAAAAGATGAATGAATAGGGAGAAGAACAAAAAGGATAAAAATGGTGAGGTAAGCTCATCATTCATAATGACCATCCAATGACCATAAGAAAACTGACCATAAGATAAGGGTATGATGATGATGATAGTTATGCACATACAGAGATATGTCTATGCACTACTACATATACATATATACATCATCATCAATGTCATTACTTAACATTCATTTTCCATGCTGGCATGGGTTGGATGGTTCAGCAGGAACTGGCACCGCCCAAGAATTTGGACCTGGAGATCTCCATTTCCAGCAACTTCGAGGGCCACCTCCCAGTGGTGTCAGGCGTCAATGAAGAGCCCTGGACTAGAACAAGACGACCAAAGTTTTTTTTTTTTTTTTTGCAAGGTCTGGGGTCTCCTGCCCCTAAGCCCTAGACCATCACCTAATCACCCTTACCCGTCTTGTTGCTTAACAACAACAACAACAGCAGCAGGAACTGGCAAAGCCAGGAGCTGCACCGGCTTCCAGTCTGATTTGGCATGGTTTCTACTGCAGGATGCTCTTCCTAACACCAACCACTTTACAGAGTGTGCTGGGTTCTTTATATGTGTGTGTGTATGTGTGTGAGAGAGCATCTGTGTGAGTGGTGATGCATCTAGTTCGGCAGCATCAGTTTTCTGCAATACTTAAAGAAATAAAAACGATTAACATTATTTTGATCGGCCAAAATTAATCAGGAATTTTGTTCCCATCCCCACCCCCGTCAACCCACTCCCCTCACCCCACAAAAATATGTACCACGTATTTCTATGTTTTAGAGATTGATTGTCATAAACTCTACAGAAGCTCAAGTATCATGGCAGCCCGGGGGGCAGGGGGAGTTTCACGTATTGATACCCATACATCCACAGCAATATATTATTAATACATGCGATTGTATTTATGTATATTTATGCTGAATGCTTTTTATTTACTATTTGATTCAATTACCAAGAAAATAATAGTATTAATAATAATAATAATAATAATAATAACAATAATAAAACACATGTATTCACAAAACAGGATTAATCTTGTATTAAACTTGTCAATAGGGAAATCTGATGAATATGTGAATTGAAACTCACCCTCCTCCAGGGCTCTCATATACATTCTCCTTGTGTACACATGCATCAAGTTGCTTAAAAAATATCTGTACAAATACCTATATGTATGTGTGTGTGTATGTGAATATATGTGTGTATGTGTATGTGAATATATGTGTGTGTGTGTGTGTGTGTGTGTGTGTATGCTAAAAAGATACACACACATACGTAATTATATATAAAATTAAAGGGAGCAAATCATGCACACAAACGAACAGCTATGTGTGTGTGTATATATATATATATATATATATATATATATATATGATGATGACGATATATATATACATACATATACACACACAAACGTGTGTACACACAGTTCAAATCTATCTATGTGTCAATATATCTATCTAGTTCTCTCTCTTTCTATCTGTCTATCCATCCATCCATCCTTCCTTCCTTCCTTCCTTCCTTCCTTCCATCCATCCATCCATCCATCCATCCATCCATCCATCCATCTCCCTATCTATTACACCTCGTAGTCATGTTCTTATTTGCTTACATAGGTAAATGATTCGTATTGAGTGTAATTGAGTTTTCAAATTATTCTACATTTCAATTGTACTATTTGCAAGAATGAATTTTTTTCCTTAGCGCCAATCATGATTGCATTAACAGGAACACATGTATACAGGCCTAACTATCTGTTTTTTTTATCCATTTTTATTTATATATATTTATATACATACTCACATATATATATATATATATATACACACACACACACACACACACATATATATATATATATATATAATAACAATTTAACAAATAAAACGTATGCCTACATTCATACATACATACATATATGTACATACCTACATCTATATGTATATATATATATATGAGTACAGGACACCACAAATAAATGTAGAACACAACGAGAAACGAAGACATAAAAACAAACAAGGAAATGAACTTTTTTTTAACAACGAAAAAAACAGAGTGCAAGACAAACAATACAAGGAATATTCCCCTTCATCAGCTGCCCCTGGTTCGACTCAATGCGTGTTTCGAAGGTATATAGCTGGTACCGTGTATTATGTATATCAATGTGCATATTTGTGTATGTGCACATATATGTATGCATTTTGTGTGTGTGTGTGTATGAATGTATTTTGTAGTGTGTTTGTAAGTGGGTTTTACGTGCATGTAAATCAACTCTAAGTAGCATGAGCAAACAAAAAACAAAAGCAAAACCCAAAAATATTTTTTTAAAAATCCTCCAATTCCTATGTAAATCATGAAGTATATATTTAACTAGCAGTATCGCCTGGCGTTGCTTGGGTTTCTAAGGGAAATAACTATATAAGCATTTTTAGAGATGTAAAGTATAATAGCCATCTCAATATGGTTAACCACAAAGAGGGTGTGTTACTGTAGCTTTTTACGTTCTGAGATTTAATAATAAATTTTTAGTGAGTTACTTCCCTTATATATGCCAAAAATGCATTAAAAATGGGAAAAATTGATGGTAAATTGTTTTAAAAATCATAGACTCATCGTAGATGCGCGCTAATACCCAGAAGGGCTCGATATGAATCACGACTATAAGATACCCGGTTTTGGTTAAACTGCACCGCAAAGTGTGGGAGTTGTTAGGAATCTAAATTGTAGGAAACAGACATCACACAACCTCACTTTTATATATAAAGATATGTCGTGTTATAGTTCCAGCTGACACAATTCTGTCATGCAGTGTTTCTACTTATTTATTCATAAATATTCCTCAGAAGGGAGTAACTGATGGAGCAGCTACCCCTCATGATCTGTCTCAGTATATCTGACACATTATCTTCTGTTCTATATTTAAGAGATGAGGAGTTATGCATATTATTTACATTATTTTCATTTGACGGATATTTGTCCTTCTCTTGTTTGTTGTTAACACAACAGTTCAGCTGATATACCCTCCAGCCTTCATCAGGTGTCTTAGGGAAATGTCGAACCTGGGTTCTCATTCCTTCGGTATTTTTCGATGTTATTATTATTATTATTCAGGTCACTACTTGAAATCAAACATGCATCTGTCTGTGTGTCTATCTGCCTGTCTATCTGTCTGTGCCTGACTATCTATCGAGCAATCTATATTTCTATCTGTATCCTCCTATCTGTCTGTCTGTCTTTATCTATCTATCTATCTATCTATCTATCTATCTGTCTAACTACCTATATACCTACCTACCTACCTACCTACCTACCTATCTATCTATCTATCTTTTTTCTTTTTTTTTTCCCTTTTACGATCCTTTTTGATCGAAAACCTACGCCACTTTTTTTTTGTTTCTTTTGTTTTCTGTTTTTTTTTTGTTTTTTTCATTCCCCAAAAGAAAAGCTCTACCTTGTAATTTGTCCCATCTGTGTGCAGCCCTGTGTGGCCAATAAAGAAACTTATCTATCTATCTATCTATTTAATTGTCTGTCTGTCTGTCTGTCTTTATCTATCTGTCTGTCTTCATCTATCTGTCTGTCTGTCTGTCTGTCTGTCTGTCTTTATCTGTTTGTCTGTCTGTCTCTCAGTCTGTCTGCATGTCCGCATGTCTTTCACTCTGCCTACATGTCTATTTGCTTGCCTACACAACTTTCTGTCCCCTACTGCAACAATAATCATATATCCATCATCATCATTGACATCGTCACCATCATCATCAATGTTCCTTATATAGTTAAATCTTTCTTAATACGGTACCCTCCACTCTGCTACTGGTAATAAAGGTTTATATCCATTAGCACATTCTGATTGTATTACATTCGTACATACATATATAACTTCATATATATATATATCTTATACATACATACATATATATAATATATATATATATATATATATTTGTTGTGCAAGATTTATTGGCTAAACTGGCAAAATGACCATTCTGAAATATAACAATATATATATATATATATTATATATATATATATACATACATATATCTTATATATATATATACATACATATATCTTATACATATATATATATATACACATATCTTATAAATATACATTTTATACATATATATATATACATATCTTATAAATATACATTGTATACATATATATATATCATATACATATACACACAACCACAGCAATACATAAAAGCAATTTGCAATTTCATTCAAAATATGTGTGCATATATTTCTATATCTATGTTTGTGTTTGAATGGATGTATATATACGTACACACACACACACAGACAGACACTACAGTCTTGCACATACACACATGTACACCCATAACCCCACTCAGAGACACAATTTCATTATATAGTCTGTAACGTCAATGTTTACATACTGGCCCTGAGTACCATGCATTTGTGAATCTATTCTGTAATGCAATCAGAACGAGCCAGTCTTTATAAGTGATCGCTGACACCAGTGTTTAGCAAGTTTAAACAATATTTTATTGGAAAATCTCTTCTCTTAAATTGATTATTACACAGCAAATCAAAAAAATGCAAGAATTAGAGGTTTTTCCTTTGGAATGGTGTGTATCTACAAGAACCAACAGTTTATGCTGTCTAAGTGTTACCAATTACCATGGTAAGCTGGCAGAATTGTTAGTACGTCGAGCAAAAGGCTTAATGGTATTTTGTTTATTTCTATGTTCTGAGTTCAAATTCCCACTGTGGTTGACTTTGGCTTTTATCCTTTTGGGGGGTCGATAAAGTAATTACTAGTGGCTGTGTGGTAAGTAGCTTGCTTACCAATCACATGGTCCTGGGTTCAGTCCCTCTGTGTGGCACCTTGGGCAAGTGACTTCTACCATAGCTTCGGGCCAACCAAAGCTTCGGGCCAACCAAAGCTTTGTCAGTGGATTTTGTAGACAGAAACTGAAAGAAACCTATTGTGTGTATATATATATATGTGGCTGTGTCGTAAGTAGCTTGCTTACCAACCACATGGTTCTGGGTTCAGTCCCACTGCTTGGGCAAGTGTCTTCTACTATAGCCTCAGGCTGACCATAGCTTTATGAGGGGATTTGATAGATGGAAACTGAAAGAATTCTGTTGTGTGTGTATGTATGTTTGTGTGTCTGTGTTTGTCCCCCCACCATCGCTTGACAACTGATGCTGGTGTGTTTATGTCCCCATAACTTAGCGGTTCGGCAAAAGAGACCCATAGAATAAGTACTTGGCTTACAAAGAATAAGTCCTAGGGTCGATTTGTTTGACTAAAGGCAGTGCTCCAGTATAGCCGCAGTCAAATGACTGAAACAAATAAAATAATTACCAGTGGCGCACTGGGGTTGAGGCAATTGACATACTCTCTTCCCCAAAGTTGCTGGCCTTCTACCAAAATTCGAAACCGTTATTATTATCATTATTGTAAGGTGGAGAGTTAGAAGAATCATTAGCACACACCAATGATGGTCTTCTTTCAGTTTCTGAATACCAAGGTTTTCTGACTCTCAAGTCTTTGATTTGCCCAGGGCTATAGCAGAAGGTGCCATGCGGTGAGACTGAACCCAAAGCACAGGATTTAGAAACCAGCCTCACAACTATATCATCATCATCATCATCATCATCATCATCATCATCATCATCATCATCATCATCATCATCATCATCATCATCATCATTATTATTATTATTATTGTTGTTGTTGTTGTTGTTGTTGTTATCCTTATTGTTATTGAGTGAGAGAGCAGTGCATGCCATCAAAGTGACACTGGGGTAGAATATACGAAGCCCAGTATACCCATCGTGACTACTCATCTGATAAGGGTACACTAGGCACATGCATCACAACCATATGTGCGTGACATGGTGATCTTATATCAAGATAAACAGCGCATGACCTTGCAGGTGGGGCCCAGTTAGAATTTTCTTTTGGTTGAGTAGCCCATTGTTGAACAATCCACCCATGTTTCCAAAGGTGAATTATCTAAACCTCCAAGAATTCCTTTCAACACATGGCTGTGATGCTCCCCCACTTCTTCTGCTCGTGATCGGAGATGCACATATCATCAGCCACTAAGGGACATGCTCAACTTGTTACGGTCAAACAACTGACAAGCAAATCTGTGGTATTGAGCAGAATATTTGCTGTAGTTCATCTTTAATACCAAGACAAAACAATGTACATGATAACACTTCCAATCAGTTAAGATCAGAAGCCATGTGAACCACTGCCTGGTACTGCATCAGGGCATTTATTATTATTATTATTATTATTATTATAAATCCTTAAGATAACGATCACAAGTGTTTATTTACTCTTAAGTTTTAAAACTAAAAAGTCAAATTACACAGCATTTGCCCCCAGGATGATTATGGTAATAATTACAATGATTACAGTGATTTAAATATTTAACTCTTTTGTTCCTTATATGACACCTTAAGTGGTGTACTAGTTATTACTTCTGATAGGATTATCCATTTGTCTATAGAATTCACATAACGGTTGATTTAATTATACATGTACTGCTTCAATTAATTCATTTGAAGCTTAGAGCTGAACCTCATTTTGTATCTGATGCATTATAAACTCTAATTGAAGATCAGAATTCCTGCTGCACTCTGATGCAACAGTGGTATGCTTGTAAATAAATTAGTTATATGCCGTTTAGAAGGTGAGCACTCTGCAGTGGATTTTAACACCTGATGAATCATAACTATAACTCAGTCTTGATTAACAGTTCAAATCGTTCCATCTAATTAACTAACAAACATGAAGGCCATACAACCATCTCCTTTTTTTTTTTATCCTCTTCTCAGATTTACTCAACCATTTGGTATCTCTCAGGGACAGCGGTCTTTTTCATATTCTGCAAGAAGTACTTCTGATTTTAACCTATAAACTTCAATCCTAATAAATGAAGGGCTGGAGAGGTAGAATTACCAAAATCAATTTGCCGAGAATGTGGCATAAAACCAACCCAAAGAACCAGGCATCAGTGATGCAATCAAGCTGATAGTAAATTACTTCATTTCTCTTTGGATTTAACTAATTACGGATTCTATCGAAATGTCTTGGACAAGGTCATTTGGATGATTTGCTCATTAAGTTCTGCCAAAAGTCTTGTAACTCTATTGATACAAACCTGCCTGAGATCATCGCTTGTACCAGGGGTTCTGAACCAAGGTCTTGGGGGTTCTTATATGATTTTGTTACTTAAGTTTATGTGCAAAAAATTGGTTAAATTTCTACAGTACGTAAAATATTTTAACAATTTCTTTTTGTACAATTCCTAATAATATTTAAGGCGAAGGTAAAGAATATGCACACCACTCGTTTTTGGCCCTTAGGGTTATGGCTATGTTGAAAAAGGGTGGTGTGTGTATTCTTTACCTCTGCCATATTTAATTATAAAAATAGAATAGGAATTTTTTAAAGATTGAACAGTTGTCAGGGTCTAGCAGAGTAAAAGAGGAATCAGAGGGGTCCATAGGTAAAAACGGTTCCTAAGACATAGAATCATTCGCAGGTTGAACAGAGCTTGGTGATAATTTTCTGGTTCTTTACATTCTTAGTTCAAATACTGCGGAGGTCAACTTTACTTTTTTTGTCTACATGGGGTCAATAAAACAAAGTACTGTTCAAAGAACAGGGGCCAATGTAATCAACTTACTCCTTGCTCTAAGATTGCTGGCTTTGTACCAAAATTTGAAACCATTATACAAATGTTCTGTTTTAAAGTAACTTAGATTTAAATTGATCCATCGAAATTCCATGGTAATTTATATTCCAAACATTAGCATCATATAACCGTTATTTTACTTAATTCTTCATTATTTTCAAAGTTAACTGAAACAAGTTTGGTATATTTCAACAGAAGTCAATCATCATCATCATCATCATCATTTAATATCCATTTTCCATGCTAGCATGGGTTGGACGGTTCGACCGGGGTCTGGTAAGCCGTGGAGGTTGCACCAGTCTCCAGTCTGATTTGGCAGTGGAGACTGGTGCAGCCTCCACAGCTTACCAGACCCCGGTCGAACCGTCCAACACATTCTAGCAAGTAAAAGCTATGGTAACAAAAGGGTTAAGCTAAATAATTCAAGCTTGAGATTTGTGGTATTTATGCCTTTCCCAAGGACAACCTTAATACGCAAGAAGTGAAGTTAGTACAGTCAGGAATTGAAACTAGATTGCACACTAAGTTTGTTCAGGAATTTACTTCCTCTTTCATGACACTTTAACTATGTCTGTGTCGGAAATAACATATATTTTAGTAAGTAAGTATTGTGAAGTAGCACCGAGTTCTTAGCAGAGAAATTCACTGAATTAGCTTTGATTCCAAGTCAGAATGACTTCACTTCACTTCATTCGAACATTACTAACATTTTTGAGAAGGTCATGACCATTCTTAATATCCCATTTCCCTTCATTTAAATACCTATGGCTTCATGTCTACATAAGAAATGCATTAATATATTCAGGCTTGAGCTAACATTTATTATTTTTTTTACCAGTTCCACCAACATATTTACTTGTACTTATTTTCAGAATTCTGAGTCACAGAATATTTAAGTTACTCATAGCAGGAATTAAACTTTGGTAAATATCTGCTCTGCTGATTAGTTGTATAATCTACAGAAATGTTATCATGTCATCTTATCTGATAATTTTCCTTTGATTTGGATTAGCTAAATCTAATCCCTTAATGGTCTGGTTTCGTTCTCTCTTTATGCCTTATATAGGATGCCTTAGAGATTAGAACATGAAATATTCGGTTCTAGTAATAACATGGCAAGGATTTTCTTTGGTGACGATGGGGATTGACTTCCAGCAAGGGATTTAAATCAAAGTTAGTGCCATCACTGATGTATGTTCAGTTAGTTGAATACAGTAACTATATAGCGAACTGCTATCACTTAATGATGCTAATTACTGCTCTGTGTTAACTAAGCAATTTAAATTGTCCATTCTAGAAATTGTTGACCTCCATAAATTTTCACACACACATATGCATGCTCGCGCGAAGGCAGGCATGCATGCATGCATGCACATATATGCACACATACACAGAATTTTAAATGCAACTGAACATTAATATAAGGATGGTTTGGTAGCTTATTAAAACAGAAACACTGTAAGAAGCCCATATATATATATATATATATATAATATATATATATATATAGATTTATGTATTTCTCTCTCTCTCTCTCTCTCTCTCTCTCTCTCTCTGTATATATATATATATATATATATATATATATATATATGTTTGTATGTAGTGTATGTATGAATGTATGTAATGTATGTATGTATGTATGTATGTATGTATGTACCTACCTACCTACCCCCATCTATCTCTCTCTCTCTCTCTCTCTCTCTGTATATATATATATATATATAATATATATATATATGTTTGTATGTAGTGTATGTATGAATGTATGTAATGTATGTATGTATGTATGTACCTACCTACCTACCCCCATCTATCTCTCTCTCTCTCTCTCTCTCTCTCTCTCTCTCTATATATATATATATATATATATATATATAGGAAGGGCATCCAGCCGTAGAAACACTGCCAGATTTGACTGGGCCTGATGAAGCCTTCTGGCTTCACAGACCCCAGTAGAACCGTCCAACCCATGCTAGCATGGAAAACGGACGCTAAACGATGATGATGATGATGATGAATTCAGTTAGACATTATGTTAGCCTCATGAAGGGATGGTTGCATCCAAGGAAATACCGGTTCAATACCTAATACTTTTTTGTCAGGAATTGATTTCCTTAAAATAATAGGCATGTATATAAACACCTGTAGCTTATATTCATATAAAGGAAAAAAACTTAATAAGAGTTTATTGTCAAGAACAAATCGATATTTATCCCTTACAGCTGTTTCAATTATACTCAGTGAATTAATAAAATATTAAATTCATATTTCTGAGCATAATATCTTCAGAGGGAAAAAAATATACCCTTAGATGTTTTATATGTTTGTTTACAGATTCATTATAGCAGACTCATATATATATATATACCTCGTGTGTACCGTTGGTGATTTTTTTTTTTACCCCTCTGTCTTCTCTTCTCTGGATCTTTCCTTCTCCTATGTTTCCGACGAAGAGCTTCGCTTGAAACGTTAAACCCTCCTTCTTTCCTTCTTTCCTGAACGTCCAATAATACTATATTTGTTCCATGTCCTCGCGTTGTGTTTTTTTGTGCTTTCTTGTTTGGATTAACTATATATATATATATATATATATATATACACACATACATATATACATATGTACACACACACACACACATGTATATGTCTTTGTGTTTGTATTTGTCATCTACCACTGCTTGACAACTGGTATTGGTATATTTTCCATCCCTGTAACTAAGCAGTTCAGCAAACGACATTGATAGAATAAGTATCAGGCTTCAAAAAAATAATTATTGGGTGGCACCCATGCCAACCTTCCTTCATTGGACACTAAACTCTGCTTGTGAAGACCTGTTGGGGCAAGTGAAATCGAAATTGAACCAAATTCGATGACTGGCACATGTGCCAGTGGAGCACTAACAGCTCCATCTGAGCGGGATCACTGCCAGAGCAGTTGTCTGGTTTCTGTGCCGGTGGGCACGTAAAAGGCACCAATTGAGCGTGATCGTTACCTGCATTGCCTTACTGGCACTTGTGCCGGTGGCACGGGAATAAAACAATCGAGCGAGGTCGTTGCCAGTGCCACTGCAACGACTCCTGTGCACGTGGCACGTAAAAAATACCATTTGAGCATGGCCGTTGCCAGTACCGTCTGATGGCCCTCGTGCCGGTGGCACATAAAAGCACCCACTACACTCTCGAAGTGGTTGGCATAAGGAAGGGCATCCAGCTGTAGAAACTCTGCTAAATCAAGATTGGAGCCTGGTGCAGCCATCTGGTTTGCCAGTCCTCAGTCAAATCGTCCAACCCATGCCAGCATGGAAAGAGGATGTTAAATGATGATGATGATGATGATGATGATGATTTATTCAGCAAAAAATTCTTCAAAATGGTGCTCCAGCATGGCCGCAGTTTAATAACAACTGAAGCAAGTACAAGTTAAATGATAAATACATACACACTCACACGTATATACATGCATCTGTGTGCACATATATATATATGCATGTGTGCATGTGCCTATATGCACATATCTACACATGTGCATGCATACATACAGGCAGACATTGCAAATGTTTCTGCTAATTAAATTACTTATTCAAACTATTTTAAGAATGTTGTCTGTAACTACTCTAAGTATTTGAATTAAGTTCTAAATATCAAATCAGTAATTTAAATCCTATTTATAATCCAAACATTGAACTGACTCAGCAAAAGTTTTAATCCAAAATTATGCATTGAAATTAAGATAGTTGCTTTCTGATAGAAATCAAAGTGAAAATCTTTCAGTAATATGTAAAACAATACATATTTAAGCTCAGGTGTGGCTGTCTGGTAAGAAACATGTTACCAACCAAAGGCGGTGAGCTGGCAGAAGCGTTAGCATGCCGGCCGAAATGCTTAGCGGTATTTCGTCTGCCGTTATGTTCTGACTTCAAATTCCGCCGAGGTCGACTTTGCCTTTCGTCCTTTTGGGGTTGATTAAATAAGTACCAGTTATGTACTGGGGTCGATATAATCGACATAATCTGTTTGTCTATCCTTGTTTGTCTTCTCTGTGTTTAGCCCCTTCTGAGTAGTAAAGAAATAGGTATTTTATCTGCCGTCATGTTCTGAGTTCAAATTCCGCCGAGGTCGACTTTGCCTTTCATCCTTTCGGGGTCGATAAATTAAGTACCAGTTATATACTGGGGTCGATGTAATCAACTTAATCTCTTTGTCTGTCCCATCTATGTTTAGCCCCTTGTGGGCAATAAAGAAATAGGAAACATGCTACCAACCACATGGTTATGGATTCAGTCCCACGGTGTGGCGCCTTAGGCAACCAAAGCCTTGTGAGAGGATTTGGTAGACAGAAACTGAAAGACACCCATCATATATGTAAATACTTTTAAGTATGTGCCTGTGTGTGTGTGTGGTGTGTGTGTGTGTGTCCTTGTATCTGTGTTTGAGCCCCACTACTGCTTGACAACCGGTGTTGGTGTGTTTACATCCCTGTATCTTAGTGGTTCACAAAAGAGACCAGTAGAATAAGTACCAGACTTAAAAACTAAAAAAACAGAAAGGAAAAGCACTGGGGACGATTTGTTCAACTAAAACTTTTTCACAGCAGTGCCCCAGCATGGCCACAGTCTAAGAACAGGCAGATCCTGTGGTAATGAGGGCACTGAAAGCGACACTAATCAACAGGCGCAGGGGTGTTGATGATGACATCTCCTCCTCTCTCCCTGCGGTCTCCTGCATTTGGCTTCAAAGCACACTACTCTAGCATCTATCTCACTTTATTACTATTTTGATTAATTATTACATTAACGATGAACTTGTAATTGTGCCAGGAATGACTATAATACTTGACACTTTCAAATACCAAAGGAAAAAAAAAACAAACTAAAAACGTAAATATAACAAATGACCTTTGCATGCTTCAAATGATGAGTATGATATTTAAAATATGATTAAGCAATTCTATGTCCTATATTTTGATGATGTCCTATTTCCTATTTATGTGAAATATTTTTGTACTGTTCCTTTTTCTGTATATAAATTTATTCCTACCATTCAGTATAACAGTGCTCTTTAGTTTAGTACTGTTCTGTGTAGCCAATTGGTTCAATATTTTTCATTATATATATATAGATGGGTGTGTGAGTATATGTGTGTATATATATATATATATTTGTATAACTACAAAATTAGAAAATGGAGAAACATACTTAAATCAATCAAACATCAACCATCAGATGATACCCAAACAATACTTTATTACACCATTACATAACAGTAAAGGCATTATCCTGTGGATGAACTCATTAATTCTATAGATTAGCTCTTTAGTGTAATGGTCTTTGGTAGGGATAGGTACATCTTTCATTGATGAATTAATTAGTATTTTCTCCATTTTACTAGCAGTATATATATATATTGACATCACTTTGTGAGGAGCATAGAGTTGGCTTCCCATATATATATATATAGGAGTGGCTGTGTGGTAAGTAGCTTGTTAACCAACCACATGGTTCCGGGTTCAGTCCCACTGTGTGGTATCTTGGGCAAGTGTCTTCTGCTATAGCCCCGGGCCGACCAATGCCTTGTGAGTGGATTTGGTAGACGGAAACTGAAAGAAGCCTGTCGTATATATGTATATATATATGTGTATGTGTGTGTGTGTGCGTGTTTGTGTTTGTCCCCCTAGCATTGTTTGACAACCGATGCTGGTGTGTTTACGTCCCCGTCACTTAGCGGTTCGGCAAAGAGACCGATAGAATAAGTACTGGGCTTACAAAGAATAAGTCCTGGGGTCGATTTGCTCGACTAAAGGCGATGCTCCAGCATGGCCGCAGTCAAATGACTGAAACAAGTAAAAGAGTATGTATATAGTTAATCTCAAAAAATGAAGAAAAACACAAGAAAAATATAACGAGAGGACGGCCCTCGTGCTGGTGGCACGTAAAATGCACCCATTACACTCTTGGGGTGGTTGGTGTTAAGAAGGGCATCCAGCTGTTGAAACATTACCAGTTCGGATTGGAGCTTGGTGCAGCCTTCTGGCTCGCCAGCCCTCAGTCAAACCGTCCAACCCATATCAGCACGGAAAGTAGACGTTAAACGTTATGTTACATTTCATCATCATCATAGTCTAACATTCACTTTTCCATGCTTGCATGGGTCAGACAATATTTGTCGAGGCAAGTTTTCTATGGCTGGATGCCCTTCCTAATGCCTCCTCTTTGTATATATAAAAAGCAAAAAAAAAATAATAATTTTAAAAACCAAATAAAGCACTAAGTTGAGTTCTAATGCACTTTTACTGATGATGATGATAATGAAGAGAAGCGGAAGTAGGGGTGGGCAGTGGAACAGTGGAGTTGATAGTGAGAGGGGTGTCATGGTTTATTATATTTCTCAACTCTGCACACGCAGACACATCTTGTTAGATACTGTCACCTACACCCACCCACACAGACATGCACATATATATAATATGTATATATATGTATAACTATATATAATATATATATATATATATATATATATGTGTGTGTGTGTGTAGGCGTGGCTGTGTGGTAAGAAGCTTACTGCCCAAGGACATGGTTCCGGGTTCAGTCCACTGCATAGCACCTTGAGCGAGTATCATCTACTGTAGCCTTGGGTCGACCAAAGCCTGGTGAGCGGATTTGGTAGACGGAAACTGAAAGAAGACCGTTTTATATATATATATATATATATATATATACATACATATATATATATATATACATACATATATATATATATATATATATATATATATATATATATATATATATACATACATACACATATATATATACATGTATATATGTTTATGTGGCTTTGTGTCTGTGTTTGCTCCCCTCCGCCCCCACCATCACATGACAACCGATGTTGGTGTGTTTATATTCCCATAACTTAGAGGTTCGCCAAAAGAGATCGATAGAATAAGTACTAGGCTTACAAAGAATAAGTCCTGGGGGTCGATTTGCTCGACTAAAGGCAGTGATCCAGCATGGTCACAGTCAAATAACTGAAACAAATAAAAGAATACAAGAATGCAAGAATATATATATGTATATATTTATGTATGTGTATACAAATATGTATGTTTACACAAACGCATGCATACACATCTATTATATGCTTATGTGCACGTGTGTGTGCATATACATACAAATATATATATGCATGTATATGTATACACAAACTTATGCACTCATATGTTTGCATGTGTATATATATATATATATATATATATACACATACACACATGCATCTTTCATTCTTTAAAAATTCATTCAGTTGACACATGTCGTTCACCTCCCATTCTACCTCCTGCCTCGCCCACCCACCTTTGCTCTCCTCCTCTTCTTTCTCCATACCACCACCACCACCACCACCGTTGTCCTCCCCACCGTCGGCCTCCTCATCGTCATCGCTGTCAATGAAACCAGCTTACCATTCTCACATTATTCTTCTAATTCCCAAAGCTGACCAACTTCCTGGTTTATTCCCTCTGCTGTCGAATTCCTCTACAAACAGCTTACACCTCCTCCTCCTTCTCTTTCTCCTTTGTCTTAGAAATTTTAGAATTACTTATAAATATGTTACAAGATGGATGCCATTTTCATTTTTTATATACTTTTGTTTATTTATTTGAGTTTTTTTTTTTTATCTCTTTTTGAGTTTTTGCATACATTTTTTTCGTTGTTTGATTTTTGTTTTTTCATTCTTTCTCTTTTGTCGTTTCTTTTCTTTATCTTTTCTGCTTTGCTTTTAAATAAAATAAAATAACATTAAAAAACAGGTTGGTCTTTTGTTTGTTTTATATATGTATATTTTTTTGTGTGTGTATGTATGTATGTATGTATGTCGAGAGGGAGAGAAAGAGAGTATTTGTGATTGCATACATATATATATATATATATATATATATATATATATATATATATACATATACACACACACACACATATATATATATATATAAGTAGAATTATTAAAATATAAACAACAACCATTTTTGTTTACAAAATTCTAAACTGTTTCAAGAATCAAGTGATATTTTGGTAGTGTAGCATATTTGGAATATTATTTACTCAATAAATATAGCTATAACAACAACAACATCATCACCATCATCATCACCAACACCAGCAGCACCACCACCATTGACTTCTTCTTCTTTTCCTCCTGACTCTTCTTCTCTTCCTCCTGACTCTTTGTCTTCTTCTTGTTCTCCCCCTCCCCCTTCTTCTTCTCCTCCTTCTTCTTCTCCTGACTCTTTGTCTTCTTCTTCTCCCCTCCTCCTTCTTCTTCTTCTCCCCCTACTCCTCCCCTCCTTCTTCTCCTTCTCCGCCTCCTCCTTTTATGTCCACTATCTATTGCTGGCACTTGTTGCAGCAGTTGGCAAGCTCAGAGTCATTTTTTAAAATTCAGTCTGTGTGAAGCATCATGTCCTCATTCATATGGTTCAAATTGTGACACATCCGAAATTTGTTCTCTAAATAATCTACAGATTCTCCTATAAGCAATGAGTCATCCACATACAAAAGCTCGTAGTGGCAACTGGTCTTGAACTCCTCAGTTTTAACTTGAAGCATTATGATAAACAGGAGAGGAACGAGAACTGAGCCCTGATGGATCCCCTGTCTGAAAACCAAATCCCTAATGGAACTCATTATTAACTCTGACCTTGTTGACAGTACCTGTGTACATGGCCAGTATGGTCATAACAAATTAATTATTAATGTCTTGATTTCTCTGAGCCTATCTTGTCATAGAGTGAAGGATCTTATCAAAATCCTTCTCCATGCTTAGTATTTTATTCTTAACTTAGAACTTCTTCAGTAGTTGTCTCACTGCAGTTTTACCTAGAAGATTTGGAATGAAGAACACCATTTTTATGATGCCTTTCAATTTGACAACAAAAGTAGGCTGTGTATAACTGAAGGAACAAACATCTTTGTTGGATTGAAAACAA
Organism: Octopus sinensis; assembly: GCF_006345805.1. Taxonomy (NCBI): domain Eukaryota; kingdom Metazoa; phylum Mollusca; class Cephalopoda; order Octopoda; family Octopodidae; genus Octopus; species Octopus sinensis. The sequence continues at coordinate 21,882,875 of NC_042998.1, forward strand.
CTGTTCTAACCTTGAGATCTAAAATCTTCACAAAATGTATGAATGTTGATAAGTTTCTGTTATGAAACTGGAAGGTGATCCTTTCAGCAGGTTAGATATACAGTAGTGCAACATCATTTAAGCCTTTCCTTCATTCAACTACCCCACTAGGCATAGCTTTTTTAGGTGACAATACAGAGTTAAAGGACATTAACCACTCAACATTAACGAAATTCTATCAGATGGGTTAGAGAGACATAATCTAGATTTTATGAACAGAATTAATCCCCTTTCCTTTAGAATGTTTCTTAACATATTTTTCTTGATTTTTCTTGTATTTCCTCATGGTATATCTATGTTATATGAGCCTGAATGATTGCACAGTACACTATCCAAGCCCATCCAATTTACTGCATTATCCAAGCATGAAACTTGAAGTAGCTTATGTATAGCAATTTTATATGTATGTATGTGTGGTTGTTTGTGTCTCCGGGTTTTGGCATTGCACAAAAGTTGTAAAAGAGCATCTTCGTCATAAATATGATTTCCTTTGTTTCCAATCTTCCATGAAAACAAATCTAGCCACATGGGAAATCCTTTACATAGAAAACAAATGAGGTTTAGTGACAGGAAGAGCATCCAATGATATAAAATTTACCTCATTGAATTCCCTAGGACCCATGCAAGTATCAAAATACGAACATGAAAATAATGATGATGATCATGACATATCTATAAAACCTTGATTTATATGATACACTTAGCTACATTTCTGTAAAACCAGGCAATGTTGAAATTAATGGTTTAAAAAAATATACAACTCACCTGATTTTCTTCATTTGATATATTTCTAATGAATGTTTTTCTTTTTTGTTTCTTGCAGCATCAAGTGGCTCCAATAACTGTGAGTACTCTTTTGGTATTGAGTAATAATTAATCATAGTCTTATATATTAAATTTTCTCTGCTGAGAAAAATCTTCATAAATACACGCAATTGAAAGCAGGCTAGCGAAAAGATATTTAAAAAAAGACCCCATATTAATTGTGAATTAGCTAATTTCAAGATTAAAATCTTAAATAGATTTTTTTTCCCATCACCCACTTTCAATTGTATGTATTTATGGAGTTTTTCTTGGTAGCTTCATAATGTTCAGACATTAATTCAGCATGGGCGAGAAAAGTCCTGTTTTGACTTCCTCCCTTAATTTGATTATATATATATAATATATATATTTAGGGCTAAAACCACTAGGTGGATAACCATACGCTAGAAGAAGATCACATACGATCTAATAGTATGTGATCTTCTAGCATATGGTTATCCACCTAGTGGTTTTAGCACTAAATTTGCACATGTATTGAAATTTTTTCTGATTTTTCAGGTTTTTTATATGCTAGGCTACTGGTTTTAAATTGATATTAATTAAATTAATATTCAATTTATCTCCCTCATTATTTAAATGTTTGTATATATATATATATATTAATTAATGTATAAATTGCTTATAAATTTTTTATTCCATGCTGATTACCTGATAATAATCACTAACGTGATTTTTATCCATATTTTGTGAATAACCATAGTCTTATATACAAGCGTATTGTTACTAACTAACTATAAGTTATTCCTTCTCTGAGAAAAATTGAAAGTAAATCCTGTAGAGAATTGAGTCTCTTATCACTATTCAAATCTTGGTTTCAAAATTGGTGCCCCACTTCCTTATTTTTGCAGGAAACTCTAAGTCATAGCAAGCATCAGTAATATTAATATGCTAACTTTTTGTTTTTGTATGTACCTGTTGTGTGCGTCACACTTCAAAGAAGAGGCAAAGGGAGTGAGAGGAGGACAGAGAGGAAGTAAGGGAGAGAGTGATAGAGACAATGAGTGGTGACGCATTTGTCTTGTGTTTTTAAATGTTCCAGAGAGGATGTAAGAGAGAAAGACAGAGAGTGAAAGAGACAGTGAGTTTTGTGTTTTTAAATGTTTCAGAGAAAACGTAAGAGAGTGAGAAAAAGGGAGAGAGAAAGAGAGAGTGAAAGAGACAGTGAGTAGTGATGGTGTTCGTTTTGTGCCTTTAGACACATAGATATGTATACACATTGTTAAATCAAAAGTGGGAGAGAAGAGTGACACAAATGAAGTGAAAGAGAAAGAGAGAGTGACAGTTCATAGATACATAGACAGGAAATATTGGCTGTCAATTTCACTTTTCATTACCACACGAGGATAAAATTAACTCAAATGGCTGAGTACTCCAGACATGCATAACATTTAATGTAGTTCTCAGGAGGATTCAGCCTCACACAGAATATGACAAGGCTGGCCCCTTTGAATTACAGCTACAATTTGAGACATATATATGAATGTATTTGTGTGTGTGTATAGTTTAGGTTAGTTAAAACAGGTTTGCAATAATAAGTGACGCGTGGAGGAAATAAACGCAATTACCAAACTTTTATTCATAAATCCATTTATTATTTCATTCCTTTGCATTTCAATTTGTACATTTGTTCCTAGAAATTTTCAACAACTACATGCCAGAAGAAATGGAAAAACAAGTAATTTTCTCTCCTAAAAATTCCAACTGTCTTGCAATAAATGAAAAAGTTCTAAATATTATCCCAGAGGCACTTAAGTCATACTTAAGCACAGACTCGGTGTCCTGCAATAATGAAGAGGAGGTTCAGAACTATCCATTTGAATTCATTAACTCATTCACTCCATCTGATATGCCTCCTCATCTCCTCAACTTAAAAGTAGGGGGCTATTGTAATGCTGCTAAGAAATCTTTCGATCAGTCAAGGATTACGTAATGGAACTCGCATGAAAGTGCAAAGACTTCATGAACATTGTGTAGAGGCATCATTGGTATCAGGCTCCAACAGAGGTCATACAGTTCTAATTCCCAGAATTAAACTTGGCCCAGTGATGCAAATATTCCATTCACAGATTCTGGTTCAGTTCCACTGCATGGCACTTTGGGCAAGTGTCTTCTGCTGTAGGTTTGGTCTACATCGTTTTTTTTTTTTATCTCTTACTTGTTTCAGTCATTGGACTGCGACCATGCTGAATGAATTGACCCCAGAACTTTTTTTAAGCCTTGTACTTATACTATTGGTATCTTTTGCTGAACTGCTAAGTTATGGGAATGTAAGTACCAGTCAAACATAAGGGTTGATGTAATCAGCTTTGACTCTTCTCCCAAAATTGATGGCCTTTGAAACCAATATTATAACTAAACTATATTATGTAGTCACGTGTGTGTTTGTGGTATGTGTGTGTGTGTGTGTGTGTGCTTGCATGCATGCGTACATATGTATAACTGGTCCTTACTTTACTAGCTCTGAATGGAACCTTAAGAGAACAACTTCCTTAGCTGGATTTGAACTCACATCATAAGAGAAACAAAGAAACTTAATGCTGCAATTAATTTTTGTTGTTTTTAAAGTTCAGTTTTTTTAAACTTAAAAAGACCTATGATCAAAGGCATTCCAACCATGACCATCCCGTATTTTTTTTTCTGTGTGCAGTGAATCAAGGTCCATATGAACCAATGTGATGAGGGTGAGGGTAGTTGTGGGGATAGGAGTGGGGAAGTTGATGCAAAAATAAAAATTGTGGAAATACTAAAATAAGTGAAGAAAGAGAAATAGCAACTATTTTTTTTTTTAAAAAAGGGGAGAAAAAATGCAAAAAGAAAGGATAAAAAAATTGGAAATAAAAGATAAATAAGAGGAAAACTTGGTCAAAGTGCTAAAGATGGCAGTGATGGTGGTAGCGGTGGAGGCAGTGCCGGAGGTGTGAAATGAAAGCTCAACTGCATAAAAGAGAATTCCATATAAAGCCAGATCAGCGTGGTTTAGTGATTCCGTCAGTTTACCAAGATCAAAGTTGTGATAGAGGAAGAGACAGAAAAAGTAAAAGACAAGGAAAGAGAGTGAAAGAGAGAGGAAAGACAGAGAGAGGGAAGAGAGAAAGTGAGGGTGAGAGAGTAGGGGTTGTATTGGTAGAGAAAAATTCTTCAATCATACTGCTTTATCCTTAATAGGTGGTCTGGCTAATAATAGCATGTTATAAGAAGGTCTATAGGAAGCCAGTTAAAAGACCAGGTGCAAAGTTCATGATATAATTTGCTCCATGCACCTTACTTTCAGTTTAAATTATCAAGGTGAGCGAATGAATGAATGAATGAGAGATTTATGAATGAAAGATTTGATTAAACTGGGTTGGGTTGAGCCAATTGTGTTGTAAAGAATTGGTCTGGCCAGGATGATATAATAATGTGGTAATAGAATTATTGGAATTCTGGATGTGCAGAAGATTAGGATTATTTATATATTCTTTTTGACAATTAATCTTTAGCTTTAGGCGAAGAATTTTACTTCCTGACCACATGGTTTCTGGTTCAGTTCCACTGCATGGCACTTTGGTCTACATTGTTTTTTTTTTCTTTTATCTTTTACTTGTTTCAGTCATTGGACTGCGACCATGCTGGGGCACCCCCTTAAGGAAATTTAGGGGATTGAATTGACGTCAGAACTTTTTTTTAAAGCCATGTACTTATTCTAGTGGTATCTTTTGCTGAACTGCTAAGTTATGGGGACATAAACATATCAACACTGGTTGTCAAGTGGTAGTGGTGGACAAACAGAGACACAAAGATACACATATACACACACACATGAAATGACACATATCTATCTATCTATCTATCTATCTATCTATCTATCTATCTATCTATCTATCTATCTATCTATCTATCTATCTATCTATCTATCTATCTATCTATCTATCTATCTATCTATCTGCCTGCCTGCCTGCCTGCCTGCCTGCCTGCCTGCCTGTGTAATCTATCAATCTATCTGATTTGTCTGTCTGTCTGTCTGTCTGTCTGTCTCTCTGTCTGTCTGTCTGTCTGTCCGTCCGTCTATACACATAATGACACACACACACATGTATGAAATGGGCTTCTTTCAGTTTCTGCCTGCCAAATGCACTCGCATGGCTTTGGTTGGCCCAAGGCTATAGTAGAAGAAACTTGCCTAAGGTGTCACACTGAACAATGTGGTTGGGAAGCAACACTCTCACTACACAGCCATTCCTGCTGGCAAATTTCCTTCAGATCACTTCTCTACAATATTATGAAGAAACAATTGTAATGGATTATGTAATCTAAGATAGTCGTAAAAAAAAAAATAAATACAGGATGGTCATATCTGGAAATATAGGCCAAGTCAATGAAAGTTGACCTAGAGTTATACAAGAAGAAGAACAACAACAACAGCTGTAACAATATTTTCAACATTATCATTTATATTGTTTTCAACTCTGGTTTCAGAGTCATAAGCACTTAACAGAGCTAAATAAAGAAAGAAAGAAAGAAATTGAAACAAGGAATTTAGGCCAAAGTGAAATAGTTTTGGTGAGAGTTTGACATGCAACTCTCACATTTGCTATCTTTAATAGGGCTTTTGGCATTGCATCATAGCAAAAAAAAGAAAGAAAAAATTAGCTCTGTCCAGTATCTCTTTTGCTGTGGTTTAAATTGTAAGGTCAAGTGGTCCTCACTGTAGTTCTGAGAAGTAGTGATTCATCATCGTTGTCTGTTGTTGTTGTTGTTATGTTTGTAAGAGC